>NC_022019.1:19263374-19286709 GCF_000317375.1 Microtus ochrogaster | reverse complement strand
AAGCCTTTAATCCCAGCACTCCGGAGGCAGAGGTAGGTGAATCTCTATGAGTTCGAGGCCAGGCTAGTCTAGAAGAGCTAGTTCCACCACAGCTAGGGCTGTTACACAAAGAAACCTTGTCTCCAAAAAACCCAAAAGCAAAAACAAACAAACAAAAAAAAAAAAAGTCACTCAGCAGTCTATGTCACTAGATGACACCTCCTTAGCTGCACATATCAAAGAGAAATGCCACACACAGAAAAGGATGCTACTTCCTAAAACATAAACTCTAAAGGGTACTGCCGGACTGCACATCACTCACTTTAACTCAGTGATGAAATTCCTGCGCACAGGAGTGCACTGTGGTTACCTGGAAAAGGTCTTAGTCCTCGAAGACTGGGGTGTGTTTGTCTTGGTCTGGTTTATTTTGAGATGGCCCAGCTGGTCTAGAACTCCAGGAATTAAGTGATCCTGACATCTCAGTCCCCAGGTAGCTGGTACTGCACATACTAAGGGTTCCAAAATGTTTATTTTTTTATTTGATTTTGCTTTTGTTTTATTTTGCTTTTTAAGACAGGGTTCCTCTGTGTAGCCCTGGCTGTCCTGAAGCTCTCACTGTAGACCAGGCTGACCTTGAACTCACAGAGATCTGCCTGCTACTGCCTATGAGTGCTGGGATTAGATGTGTGGGACATCACAACTGGCTAAAAGTTTTATTCTTAAAGAATATATATATATACACACACACACATACAGAGTGAGAGTGAGAGAGAGAGAGAGAGAGAGAGAGAGAGAGAGAGAGAGACATTCTTAAATGTATACATTCTTAGAGAATATATATGTGTGTACGTATGTATGTATAAGTATCTAGGGGTGAAAGGCCATGATACTTGCAACTCATCTCAGGTAGTTGAGCAAAAAGAAACAGTGTCATTTTATATGTGTGTGTTTATGTGTATATAATTTTTTAGATTAAAATTTAATTACAATATTTATTCCTTACCTTTCCTGTCCTCCCTCCAAACTCTCCCATATACCCCTCTCTTCTCTCCTTCATATTCATGGCTTTTTCACTAGTTGTTATTACATGTATATATGTATTCACATATACATATATAGTCCTAAATATATCCCTATATGTATGTATGTTTTCAGGGATGGTCGTTCAGCAATGAGCAACTTCTCTTAGTTGCCTATAGTTCTTGGTGTAAGGAGGAGGCCTCGTGGGCTTTTCTTCATCCAGTTTGGCATGCCCATTGGTGTCATCCTTGTTAACTCACATTTGGGCAGTCATGTTGGTGAGACCTCATGGGTACAGCCTCTGCTGTTACTAAAAGACACAATCTCAGAACAAACTTCCTGATCTTGACTCTCTGGCTCTTACAATCATTATGGCCCCTCTTCATTAATGTTCCCTGAGACTCAGGTATGAGAATGTTCTGTAGATGTATCCACTGGGACTGGACTCCACAACTCTGCACTTTGATTGGTTGTGGTTTTCTGTAGTGGTCTCCATTTGTTGCCGAGAGAAGTTTCCTTGATGAGGGGAGAAGACTACACTTATCTGTGGGTACAAGGAAAATGTTCATAGACTGTTGTAGAACGTGCTGGTTTAATATTAGTGGTTGTTGATTCTCCTCCAATAACCGTGACTTCAGTAGCACTGAGTGGTAGCTAGGTTTCTAGTACACAGCATGGTCTCCCTCTTCATTACCATTAAGGTCTGTGAGCCCCGACTGTGCACGCCCTCAGTGTGGTTCACAGGCAACACAGCAGGGTGAAACTCTTGGTTGTCTCCCTCCTTTGGGAAGATTTCAGGGTGCCTTTTGGTGCCATGAGAGCCAGTCTTCAGCGAGGGGGCATTTGGAGCAGTTCCAGATCAGGGATGTCTGGGCCATGTTTCTGAAGCACATGGTGCCTTCAGGAACCGAGATTTACTTTCCACTTCTTTGAGGTAACCAAGGGCAACAACAGTAACAGGGCGTACGTTTTGGGAGTTTCTTGGGCTAACAACAAAAGAGGGCTTCTCATGTGTAGTACTTAGATTTTTGTTAGGTGATTTTGGCTCTTATGGAGCCAGGTGGTGGCAGCGTCAGTGGCAGCAGCAGAGGCAAACGCCTTTAATCCCAGCACTCGGCAGGTAGAGGCAAGGGCAAACAGATGTCTGTGAGTTGAGGCCAGCATCATCTAGTGGAGTTCCAGGACAGGCAGGAATACAGGGCAACTTGGGGTGGGGGGGGGAGGGGGAATGGATGCTCAATTAGGTGAAAGCATCACAGTACCTACTGCACTACTGTTGGAACACTTTCACTAATTTGAGTTTGATTTGGTTGGTTTTATTTGGGAGGGAGATGGTTTTTGAGACAGGGTTTCTCTTTATAGCCCTGCCTATTCTCATTCTATAGACCAGCTGACCTGGAACTCAGCCACCCACCTGCCTCTGCCTCCCAGAAGCCTGGGATTAAAGTCATGTAACACCATGCCCAGCTCTTTAAAAGAGTTTTAACATCTGAAGTATTTAGATAAATTGTGTCCTTGCAGCACCAACTGCTATAACTTCCAATTTCCTTAGTTTTAAATTCTATTAGCAATACAATCCCTGCGCAATCCAAAGGACGGGCAGCATCAGAAGTTACAGTTGGATAGGAGGAGGGGGTTTAGGTGCTCTACTGCAGTGGCTGTGGGAAACACTAATGTACTTCTTTTTTAAATCAACCGGAAAGGTGGCTATGTATGTTCTCATCACAAAGAAATGACAACTACTTCAGGTAACAAAATACTAATTACCCTGATTTGATCATAAGTATACATGAATTAAAACATTATGTATCAAATAAAAAAGGAAACTTAAGGAAAAAGAAAAATGAACAATTCCTAGACAAATCCACAATTTCTTTTTACAGAACTGAATTGCTAAATTTAATGTGTGACCTTGAACAAGTTTCATCCTAAGAGAACGTGTCCACATCAAGAGCAAGATGTCAGACTCCTGGCAAACTTCAAAGATATATGCAGGAAAAGAGCACTAACAAAAACAGCGCATTACACATCACATAGGAAGATGCAAAGGCATTTTTAACAGAGTTTCCAAACGGATAAACTATTACAATGAAACGAAATCCACCTGTTGATGAAACCTTTAGTCTCTAAACTCCCCAGCATTACTTAAGGAAGTGCAGTGGAGGGCCTAAATCTTTTCAACTAAGACGTGCCTGAAATTACCTCAGAACATAACCAAAAACTCTGGAACTATCTTGGGAAGCTGATCTTGCTCTTACAGTTTTAAGGTATCAACACTGACGACCAATTTTTATAGGGCTGATTGTTGTTTAAGTGGTTTGTTTTTGTTCTTGAGACAGGGTCTCCTGCAGCCTAGGCTGGCCTTGAACTCTAAGTAGAAAATGATGACCTTCAATGACCTGATCCTTTTGCCTACCTTGAGTGCTAGGATTTTAGGGATGCTGGGGCTGGAACCCAGAGGTTCCTATATGCTGGGTAGGCACTCTACCAAATGCACAGCACCCCCAGCCTCCGTTCTTCTGTCCTTGAGTTGTAGAGCGGACACAAGCACACAGTTTCAGAAAGGGACAGCTGTGGAATTAAACCTCAGCCATCATCTCGGCTGCTGTCTCTTAGGCCAAAGTTCTTCTCTCTGCCACAAGATCGTCATCAATGGCAATTGGTCTTAATGACAAGCCCAGGGCTGCTGACAAGCCTGACGACCTTAGGTCAACATCTGCCACACTCTAAATGTCAAGAAGCAAAGCAACAAACAGAAGTCGGTACTACCACTTCAGCCTGTCCAGAAACGAAGCGCTCCGAAAGAGCCTTTCCCTACTCTCCCGGCTCATCAGCTGAAAATTCAAACTGCACTCACTACCGGGGCTGACCGATCACGGCTATTTGGGGAGGGTGGACAGGCCTATTCGGCTGGAGCTCCGAAGCCCTTCCCACCGGACGACAGCTCCCCAGACGCGAAGGTACACTTGAAGGGCATCCCCCTTACCCAAAAGGAGCCCGGAAGCGTCGACCCTCGGCCAGGACGGCACCGGGCTGCTCTCGGCGAGCCCCGCCACGCTCCCGGAGCCGAGGCGGGCAGCCAGGACGCCGGACCGGGCCTCCCGAGGACTCGGGCCGGAGCGGAACGGAGCTGCCGGAGAGCAGGCTCGCACTCCTGGCTCGCAGCCTCACCGCTGCGCCCCGCAAGGCACCCGGGATGTGCCAGCGCCGCGGACAGCCCCGCCGCCCCGCCGCCGACCCCCCGGGGCTGAAGCGGGCCAGGCGGACCTACCTGGGCGGCGGCCCGTAGCGTAGGTTGCGGCCGGTGGCTCCTCAGGGCGGCCGCGGCCAACTGCCGGCCGTAGAACATGGACGCCGCCATTGCTGAGTCCGACCCGTCCCCTCGGCAGCGCGCAGGCGCACAGACGCCGCCACAGCAGCGGCGCACCGGGCCCTCGACCCGTGGACAATCCAGGGGGCGGAGCCTCGGGTTAACCCTGTCGCTGCGGGACTGGCCTGGTTAGGCAAGCACAGATCTGACTTTGACCCTCAGAACTTTCACCTAGGCCTCAAAGCTTGCCCCAGAACACTTCCTAGAGAACTGCAGCGTTGCTATATCTTCCCTGAGCCCTAGGGACCTCAACTCAAAAATGGGGTTAATTCGTGATGGTGAATGTAGGTTTGTTTTGAGTCTTTAGGATACTAAAGCTTAAATAAAACAGACAGCGCCCTGATGCTCTGAAGTTTGTCACTCTTTAAAGCCGACTACACTCTGAAAACATTAGCAAAATGCCTTTGAAAGGGGTGGCTTAGTGGTTAAGCTGGTACCGCTGTTGCAGAAGACGTAAGCTCAATTCCCAGCACCCACGTCAGGAAGGGCGCTATTGTCAAAGAGATCTAAAACCCTCTTCTGGCCTCCCTAGGCACCTACGCCCGCGTGCACATCCATACAGCACCACACACATACAATTAAGAGAAAATACTACCACTTTTGAACCGGAAAATATATTAAGTGAGGTAATCCAGGACCCAGAAAGACATATTATATGTTCTTTCTCATTTAAAGATCCTATCTTTAAATTGTTAAAAGTATTCATTTGTGAGCAAAGGTTAGAGTCCAGGAAACTAAAGAGGAGCCTGCGGGAGAGGAGAAACTAATATTCCTGGGGACACAGGTGAGAAGGGACAGGGAGGTAAAGGAGAGGAGGAAGGGGATCAATCAAACCCACATATAAAAATGTCATAAGGAAACCTGCTAGCTATATGCTAATTTAAAAAATATACCCACCCCCAACAAATGCCTGGTGATGTTTACCCACAATCCTAGCACACTGGAAGCTGTGGCAGGATGTCTGTCAGCAAGACCCTGTCTTGAAAGAAAGAAAGAAAGAAAGAAAGAAAGAAAGAAAGAAAGAAAGAAAGAGGAAGGAAGGGAGGGAAGAGGAGGGGAGAAGGAGGAGAAGGGAGGGGAAGAAGAGGGGAAGAAAAGAAGGTGGAGAAATACCCCACTATAAATGAGACCCATCAGCATCCTGTCACGGAGGGGGTAAGAGCCTCATGAGGCCCCACCCCTCCCTGAGGATTAATTGACAGTCAGTGGTTGATGGTGGAGAGCCAGTTTCTTCAGTGGAGTAGCCAACACTCCTGTAAGCAAGCCTACCGAAACTCATTCAGTCCTCAGAGAAAAGACATCAAAGTGAAGAGAGGTTAATTGGGAGGGGGAAGGGGATCTGCAGAATTGGGAGGGAAACAAAAGAAGACAACGGTTGAATATGACCAAAATACATCCTAGATTGGGGCTAGAGAGATGGCTCGGCAGTTACGAGCATTCAGATGTGATTCCCAGCACACACATGGCTGCTCATACCATCTGGAAGTCCAGTCCCACAGGATCTGATGCCCTCTTCTGGCCTCCAAGGGCACCGAGCATGCAAGCGGTACACAAAATACCCATATGCATAAAATAAAATTTTTAAATGTATTCAATACAAGTATGAGATGCTATAATTAAAGTGTTATTATGTGTAATTGATATATGCTAATTAAAATAGTTTAAGTAAACAAACAAAGTAAGAAAACACCCAGCCCCACCCAAGGGAAATTAGGGCGTTTTTATTAGAGTCGTTAGGTAGAGCAGACACACATCACCTTAATTTTGCTTCCTGGCTCTGTGATCAAACACCCTGACAAAAGCAAGTTAAGACAGGAAAGGGTTACTTGACTCCCAGTTCCAGGTCCAACCTTGTGAGAGAACAAGATGACAGGAAAGAGCTAGGCACATGACTAGCACAGTCAAGAGCAGAAACCAATGGCTTACTGCCTACCCGCAAGGGCTCTGCTGCTTTCTCTACTCCCATATAATCCAGATTCCTCAGCCAGGAAACAGTGCCACCCGCAGTGAGTGGGTCTTCCCACAAGAATCCTGCATAGACATGCCCACATGTCAGCCCAATCTAGACAGTCCCTCACTGAGACTCGATTCCCAAGTGATTCTAAATCGTGTCCGAGTCATGATTAAAGCCAGCCATCATGAAAACATGCGCTGGGCCATAAAATCCCCTGCCAGACCAGTGACTGGGTCTGCTCCTGTTCCCAGGACCACTGAGTTTTAACATGTGTGAAAGAAGTGCCAGGATGTAGCTCAGTTGACAGAGTGCCTAACTGGCATGCGAGAAGCCACGGCTTCAACCTCCAGCACCACCAAAACTGGGCACAGCGGCACGTATCTGCAATGTCAGCATTTCACGTGTTGGAAGCAAGAGGATCAGGAGTCCAAAGGTAATCCTTGGCCACAAAGTAAGTTCCATGACGTGGTGATAACATTTTGTGTGGAAAAGCCCTCCTGCCTGCAAAGAGACTGAACCTTTTCTAGATGTAGCAGCTGAGTTAATGATATTCCTTGAGCGCATTTAAGACTGTGTATCCTATTTGCTGTCCTTCTGTGTTCTCGGCCTGTTTGACTTTAACCTGTCTTTAGGAGTACAACGTACCAGCCTTACTATGTTGTGGGTGTCCAGCACAATCAGCTTTTACAACCTGAGTGAAATGCTCGGCTTTACTCTTAAGTTACATACTCTTCCATGCTGGGACCCAGAACAATGGATGTGGGGATGCGTGTTGTGGAGTGACATCATTTGCTGAAAGCAGCCAGACGTTGGAAGCAACCTTAAAACCAAAACCCCATAAAGCAACAGCTGGATATAGGTTGATAACATCTGCTTACAGGGTTTTCTTTGTTTGTTTTGGGTTTTTGAGACAGGGTTTCTATGTGTAGCCCTTACTGTCCTGAAATTCACTCAGCAGACCAAGGTGAACCTGAACTCAGAAATCTGCCTGCCTTTGCCTCCCTAATGTTACCCAGTCTGGTCTACAGAACAAGTTCGAGGGCTACACAGAGAAATTGTCTCAAAAACACCAAAACAAAACCAAGAATTTAAAAAAAAAAAAAGCACAATTAGCCATGTGAGTCCAAGTCCTTTTAAGGACACATAGGTAAACCTAGACACTCTGGGTACCCAGATACCCCATTTAAAAAATTTTGGAAGGTAAAGAATGACTACTCCTCCCCCACCGGCTAACTTTGTTTTATGATTAGACAAACCGTCTTAAAACAGGGAACTGAAGCTGGGCAGGGTGACACACATCTTTAATCCAAGCACAAAGGAGACAGAGGCAGGTGGATCTCTGAGTTCAAGTCCAGCCTGGTCTCCAGCGTGGTCTGCTGAGTGAGTTCCACAACAGCCAGGACTACACAGAGAAACCCTGGTGAGTAACTGGGAGAGAGAGCCCCTGCTAGACAGACGGATGGGGAGAGAGGCCACAACTAGGTAATAGAGATGACAGACTTCCAAGGTGACTGGCTTTCTCCTTATCCTCCTGACCTGAGAAAAAGCCTGACAGCTAAAAACAAATGCCTTGTGGGTTTTTTTCTTCTGCCAGTAGAGACTCCCTAATGACAAGTGGTTCCACTAGGGCAAGGGGAACCAGGAAATGATTATGTGACCTTTGTGGGCCAAACAGCCATCCTGTCTTTCTTCAAACCAACCAACTCTCAATTAGGGGAGGAAGACCCTTCCGAGACTTAAAACCCCCAGCCCTGGAGAGTTACCTAAATTTTCACCCCCCTGAGTACTGTCTGCTTGGTGGACGGTCTCTTTCTCTCTGTGCCCGCTATATGTGTGTTTCCTTACCCCTAAGAAAAGTCTTTCTGCAGCTGCTTGATGTGGGATTCCCCTCTGTACGCTGTGAATATGTTTCATTACCATTGCCTAATAAAGAAACTGCTTTGGCCTATGCTGTGACAGGGCAGATATAGACAGGCTGGAAGAGATCTAGAGAGAGAGTAGGGAGAGTCAAGAAGATGCCATGTAACTAACAAAGGAGACAGACTCCAGAACCTTACTGGTAGGCCACACCCTCATGGTGATACACAGATTAATAAAAATGGATTAACTTAAAATGTAAAAGCTAGCTAAAAATATGCCTGGGCCATCAGCCAAACAGTGTCGTAATTAATACAGTTTCTGTGTGATTATTCAGGTCTGGGCAGCTGGGAAATGAGGGAGCAGCCTCCATTTAAAGTTGCTGATTCTGTCCACTCTGTTTCCCAGGTTCAAGATTTCTCTGCTGCTACCTATAACACTTCCACTTTTTCCTGCCTTTTAATTCTTTAACTGGCAGAGCAAACAATCCGAATGGAGACCCCTAGACGGTAACAGAAAGACATTATGTTAACAGAAATAAGCCAGATACTGGAAGATACATACCAAATGTTCTGTTTCACATGTGACACTTTGTTATGGGGAGCCCAACAGAGATGAGCACTCAGACATAGTTTATGGTCAATTGAAAGTCTTTATTCTAGCTGGCTGGGACTACACTCAGGTATTCAAGACCCAGGTGTAGCATTGGATGTTTAGGGGATGGGCTTTGTTTGTTTGTTTTTGCTATAGGTTTATTTACACTCTCACTCTGCTAATTCAATGTAGATTTGAGGTACATGCAAAGTTGTAGAAACAAAATAAGACAGATCAACCACCAACCCTAGATACTTTAAGATAGTTAGAGATTGTTATGTATCAACAAATATAATCTTGACCCAAACTCAAAGCATGTTCACAGTCTACATTCAGAAGACCCCATCAGCCTTTGGGGGTTAAAGCATTTGCAAATGTTTTAACCAAGAAAAGCAAGGAAATAATTTTCAAAATAGTCCTGGCTCCCCCTGGAGCAAGCTAGAGATGGGTTTCTAGAGCCTTAGAAATGAGTGCTTCTTGGCTTAGGCTACACTCACCCTGCTGGTTCCTTGGCTCATCTATTTAATTATATGTATATGACCTACATATTTCTGTTCACATACTATTTATGCTTATCTTGCTATTTCCTTTATTCGCAAACACATATGCATAAGGGAAGGGGTTTTTAAAAACAAAACCCATGTTCTAGTATCTCACTTTAGGGCTGCAGGGGGAGGTTTTATGCAAGCAATCATTTTAAAGAAGCTAAGATATATTAGCTGGGGTATCTTGACCTTGGATTCCTAGAATAGAGTTGGGTGATTTTCTATGTGGTTGTCCATCAAGTAGAGCAAATTCTCGTCAAACCTAAAATGGCTTCAGTAAGAATATAAGATGGAGGAACCTCTGTATTAATCTTGCCCTCTCACAGGTTAAGAAAGGACTTGAAGGTAAAATAGAAGCTAGGAAGGACTGAGGTAGAGAGAGTAAAAAGGGAGATTTCATTTGTTCTGTACACAAATGTAGTGTGGAAACACCACACAGAAAACCACTACTATGTGTTAGTAGATATTAGTGATGCAACCAGCAGACACTAGTAATTTTTTAAGGCTGAAGTTGCTCTACCCAAAAGATTCTTTTCATGGCAAAAATGTTTGCAAGCCTTATTTATTCAAGGGTCTTAGAAACTCGAGTGGACAGCACAGGGCAGCAGAATAAGAACCAGAACAGAAACGGAGTAGGGTTTACAGGAAGGAAGAAAAGGAAAAGTATCTGCCAAGTGCAACTGAGTTCCACCTTTGGCTTCTGTACTTCTCCACTGGGATGGTAAGAGTAACAGGATGGGGAGAAAATGCACAGTCTGCAGGGGAGAAGGCTTTGATCTTCCTAATCATTCCAGGGTTGTTCTCTTCACCTTCCAGTGCCCACGCCCTCCCAGCTGAGCCTCACTGCTAACTTCAAAATCACCCACAGTCAGTATAGGGAGGCAGAGGCAGAACCGCAGCCAAGTACTGGGCGGAGTTCGGGGGTCCTATAGAAGAGGAGGAGAAAGGAGTGGAGGAGCCAGAAGGGTCGAGGACACCAAGGGAAGCATCACACAATCAACTAACCTGGGCTCATCGGGGCTCACAGAGACTGAACCAGCAATCAGGGAGCCTGCATGGGACTGACTTGGGCACTCTGCATGTATGTTACAGTTGTATAGCTTGGTCCTCTTGTGGGATTCCTAACAGTGGGAACCGGAGCGATCTCTGATTCTTTTACAGGCCTTTGGGAGCCTATTTCTCAGACTGGGTCGCCTTGTCCAGCTTTAATTCATGGGGAGGTACTTAATCTTACTGCAACGTAATATGCCTTGTTTTGTTGATACTCTTGGGTGACTTACCCTTTCTGGACAGAAAGGAAGGAGGAGGAGGGCATTGGGAGGTGAGAAGGAGTTTGGGGGTGGGGCTGAGAGGGGAGGCTGCAGCCAGGATGTAAAATAATAATGAATAAAAACCCCAACAGTACAAAGAGCTGTGGAGAAAACTCCATCATCCCTGCTCACTCTAAACCTTTCCCCGGGGCCGGCATGAATAAGAGCCGTGTGAAGGATGGGAAGCTAAAGTCTTACATTTACTTTCTTAGGGGTTGTCCAATCCAAGCCTGCATTTCACAGAGAGAGAGTGGAAGCTGAGAAACTAGGTGTAAGTCATCCAGTGTCACAGGTTCTGTGTAGCTGTCCCCAGCTCTGGTGGAGAATGAGAATTAGGGATACAGTTGAGATCCATAACCCTTCCATCAGTTGATTGAATCCCTCTTATCTTTTTTTGAGATGGATGTTTTTCTGTGCAGCACTGGTGGTCCTAGAACTCACTATGTAGGCCTCTAACTTACAGAAATCCACCAGCATGTTCTGGGATTAAAGGCATGCATCACCGTGCCCAGCCTCTCACCCTGTCATTTTTAATCTCTTACCTTTCATTTCATCTAATTAGTCAATGCATTGATTGGGTTCAGCTTTTAAGGAATACATGTTAGCAAAAGGCAGGTTTTAAGACACAAAGCAATGCACGAGCTTTAACCGGAAAGAACCTGGATTTGGGCTTCTGAAAGCCGAAGTTCAAAAGAACTCATGAGATTCCATGCACCAGAAAAGCAATTGAAAGCTCTGTAGTGACAGGGAGGCCAAAAGTAGAAGCCAGAATTCCCATGCTTGATTTCAATCAGACCTTAACTGTTTGGAGCCTGACCCAGTGACCTGTATTGTCTAACTATAAGGTAAGAAGTCTGAGCTCACTTCCTAGTTCTGAAAAACTCACCAATCCCTAAACTCAAAACCCTACCAATCCCTGAGTTCAGAATCCTACTAATCCCTGAGCTTGCCCACGGCTCTGGACTCAAAATCCCACCAATCCCCAGCCTGTGAATCTCCCCCTGGAAAAAACTCTGCCCCCAAAAGACCCTCTATAAGCCTGCCTCCACTCCGGCCTCTGCTGTTTCTCACCTGAGCAGAGGCAGCCTCCCTCTTGTGTCTTTTCCAATAAAGCTCTTGTGTGAGGTTTGTTGTGCGGTGTGGCTTTGAGATAATCCTTGTCTCTCAACTGCCAGGAAACCTTTCCCCTCGGAGCTGTAACACTTACACAACAAGTATACTCTCACCCCAAACGGCCACACTCAGGAAAGGCAAACGGCATGATAAAATGTGTAAGAGCTGGGCATGAGAGTGCATACTTTTAATCACACCAAATCCAAGGCAGAGACAAGATCTCTGTGAGTCCAAGGTCAGCCTGGTCTATGAAGAGAATTCCAGGACAGCCAAGGCTACGTAGAGAGACTTGGTGTCAAAAATAGAATAAAATTTATAAAATAATGCACTGCCCACTTAAAACCATGTCACTCCTCTTCACTGCCATAAAAGGACACCATACTCCCCAGAGAGAGGGTGGATTTTTCTCTCTGAGAATTCTCTCATTTTGCTTTTATCCAAAGTACCCCTTCCCCCCCAAGTCTCACTGTCTTCAGGTATCCAGTGGTTTCCTTAATCACATTCTACTTTTTTCATTGTTGTTTTGGGGACAGCGCTTCTCACTGAACTGGGATCTTGCAGATTTGACTGGGTTGGCTAGCCAACAAGCCCCAGGAAGCCTGCCTCAGTACTGAGATCAAAGGCATGGGAGGCTGGATTCAGTTCTTAAGCTTTTTCTGCAAGCATTTTACCAACTGAGCAATTGTCCCGGCCCCCACTGGGTATATTCTATTTATTCATTTATTTATTGTGGGGTTTTTGGGGTTTTTTTTGTTTTTTGTTTTTTTGAGACAGGGTTTTTCTGTGTAGCTTTGGAGCCTGTCCTGGAACTTGAGACCAGGTTGGCCTCGCCTCCCAAGTGCTGGGATTAAAGGCATGCAACAACACTACCCAGCTTTATTCTTTTTATTTTTAAAAAGTATTATTATTTTCTGTGTGTGAGTATTTTGCCTTCATGTACGTCTTCTGCGGACCACGTGCATGCCTGGTATCCAGAAGATTCTCAGAACTGGAGTTACAAGGATGGTTGTGAGTCACCATGTGGGTGCCGAGAATTGAACACAAGTCTCTGCAAGAGCACCAAGTGCTCCTAACAGCTCAGCCATCTCTCCAATGTCATATTCTTTTTAGAAATCTTTAAATAAATTCTGATCTGGCAAACACTAACCCCCATACTTGGAGCTCTTTGTTCCTGGAATGACATTTTGGTGGCCTGGCTGGGAACTCTCCTTAAAGCTCTTGGCCTCTCCATTCTGTGCTCTAGTGGGTGGCCAACTGGCTCAAGGGTAACTAACGATGTCTGATTGGCACTGCTCTCCAGTAGAATGTGAAGGCCTCTGAGCTGGAATTCCAGACCACTTTGCCTCTCAGGTAAAAGCTAAGGAATGCTCTTCGGTATATTGTAGAAAGCTTTACTTCCTATTGTAGCTGAAGGGCCCTGCGAGGCTGAACGTTTTAGCGGGACCCGAAGACAACAGAAAAATAAGTTAGTCTACCATAGTCTGCAAAGGTAACTGCTACTTTTCTTCTTTCTGGGAGAGCCCCCACTCTCAACATGCGGGAGTGTTGAAGAGGGCAGTTTGTCCAGGGCAGGTACACACAGTCTGTGAGAACTCCCTTAGTCCTGCCCCCCTCACTGTTTTTACCTTCAGTGTGGTAGGAAACGGGACATGTGGCTATGGTGTTCTCATGTGGCTACTGTGTTCATATCTGCCATCTTCCTTCCTGGACAGGTCTCCTGGTCCAAGACGCCCACATGTTTTCCCTTTCTCCAGGATGGGCGGGTCCCCTGTTCCTCACAGCTAATCTGTGGCCAGTTTCAGCTTGTGACTATCCCCCCAGGGCTGGTCTGGCCTGACCAGTTGCACAGGTTTAGCTCCAGAGTGAAACCATCACAGGCTGGGAGGTGGCTGCTTCTCTTGCGTGTGTCCACAGGGAGAGCACTGCTCAGGAGTCAGTTCAGTGAGACCAGAGCTCATCCATGACACACAAAGAGGTCTGATACTCTCCGGGGCATTTCCAGGGGGAAGGGCTCCACCTCTGATGGGACCCACAATAGGGTGCCCCATCCTCTATTCCCTCTGACTCACTCTGATGATGTACCCTCCAAACCTGTGTACAGATTTGCGCCTCTAATTCTCAAAAGGAGAATTCATTTTCCTTCTAACAAAATTTGGACTTTCTACTCTGCCAGGTCAAAGAGCATGGCTTCCTGATGGCACAGTCAGCAGTGATATTCTATAGTTAGGCCTCTTGTGTTGCAGTTTATGAAAGAACTTTAACATTCCTCTGGCCAAGCTTTCACGGCCTTACAGAGGTCCCTTAGCTAGGGGGGGAGAGGCCATAAGTGCCTCCCCAGATCCTCTTACACTAGTCTCTCTCCACAACACTCAGCCACAGAGGACATCCTTGGGGGCCCTTCCTTTGTGTTCATGCAGCCCCTGTTCAACCTCTGACTTCTCTACCAGTAGCCACTCCTTTGCTTGTGAGCTCTGTTTCCACCTCCTCTCCACCCATGGAGCTCTCTCCAAGAGCTCGCCATCCCTATCCAGTGAACTCTCTCACTCACACACTCACTGCGGAAACATCATACCGGGAACGACAAGAACAATGGCACTGGGTTTTGATCCTACTGCACGTGCTGGCTTTGGGGGAGCCTAGGCAGTTTGAATGCTCACCTTACTAGACCTGGATGGAGGTGGGTGGTCCTTGGACTTCCCACCGGTCAGGGAACCCTGATTGCTCTTCGAGCGGATGAGGGAGGGGGACTTGATTGGGGGAGGGGGAGGAAAATGGGAGGCGGTGGCAGGGAAGAGGCAGCAATCTTTAATAAATAAATAAATTTAAAAAAAAAGAAATAAAAGTCATTCCCTCTTCCCAGGAAAACATCTTCTTTACAAAGAGGCCAACCTTGTCATACTCTGAGTATTCCCTTCCCTGTGACTAACCTGTTCTGAGGACAATCCGGATCAGCGTCATTTAGCCAGAATCCTGCTGCCTTCATTAGAGAATTCTAAAGTGTTACTATAGCTTTTGATATAACCTGACAAGATGACTATGTCCTCAGGCCCCCTGCCGCATGCTTGTGCAAAAGAGGAAAAGTCCCAAACCTGCTCCTTCGGGGTCACACTCGTAACCCAGATGCAGGCCTGCTCAGGCTTTACTGCCATGCTCGACACAGACAGGGTCCCGCTGATCATATCAGACCAGCAATGTAAGGAATGAGTGGGGAAGGATTTGCTGAAACCATATGATTACACTTCTATTGGGAGAGAAAGAAAAGGGCCATTATCTAGCCTGTTGACTCTAGCACGTTAAGGGACATGGGATCATCTGAAGACCCTGGCCTCTTTCAGTCTAGAATAGCCGAAAGAATGCACAGTCCACTCCCCCAGAGAGTCCCGAGGGCCAAGCTGACCTGGCTGCACATTTTATAAGCTAAGTGTCTCCGAATGTTAGACAAAGGCTTCAAAGACTAGACCGGAGTCCCCAGATTCCATTCTCTACTTCATTAAACACGGTGTTTTAAAAGATCTTTAATGACTAGGAAGGGACTCAAAGGCCAGAATTGTCAAAGCGTGGAAGAGAGGGAGAAAAGGACACCAAATGCCAGAACACCAACGCCAGAAGCCATTGCTTCCTCCTTGCCCATTTCTCAAAATCATGGATTTTCATCCAGCCCCCATCCAGTTCAGCCTAAGAAAACCAACCCAGACTTGAGTAAAAGGGCTTTTTCTTGATATCATGGTGGTCAACTAGGACAGTTGGGCTGGCTAATCTTATGTCAACTTGACCACAAGATAATTATATAAAAGGAGGGAACCTAAATTAAGAAAATGCCTCCATAAGATCTGGCTCTAAGTCATTTTCTTAAGTAGTAATTGAAGGGGAAGGGCCCAGCCCACTGTGGTGGTGCCATCCCTGAGCTCGTGGTCCTGGGTTCTATAAGAAAGCAGGCTGATCAAACCATGAGAAGCAAGCCAGTAAGCAGCACCCCTCCATGACTTCTGCATCAGCTCCTGCCTCCAGGTTCCTGTCCTGCTTGAGTTCCTGCCCTCATTGCTTTGGATGATGAATGTTATGTGTAACTGGGAGTGAAATAATCCCTTTCCTCCCCCCATGTTGCTTTTGGTTGAAGGGTTTCATTACAACAATACTAACCCTAAACCCCAAGGCCACAGGCTATTAGGCTTTTCAAATGGCCAACCATGCCCAGTTTGCAAAGTGGGGGCTCACTCAAAATGATAATGAACTATCTCCCCGCCCAGGCTTTCAAGAAAGTCCTTACTTCTTTGGACAGGCCCTAGCCAAAAACCTGCCATTCCTTAGTCTCCCCCTGGGAAGAGACTCCTTCAATATGTAGACAACTTGTTAACCTGAAGCCCAGACAGAGCCACTCCAGGTCAAATCAGAGCTCTCTCTTCAAAAGCAAGCCTCATGTAGATGTAAGGTTTCTCCTTCAAAAGCCCCCATTTTGTATCAAAAGATCCAGCCATTGGCATTTACAGTAATTCTCGTCACAAGGAGCCTTGGCGGTACCCATAAGGATTTCATTTTGACTATGTGGACCCCAGCCAGAAAACAATGACAATGGATTCTCTTGTTATGCTGGGATTTTGCAGAAATTGGATTCCCCAGTTTGGCTTTCCAGCTAAATCTCTTTCTGAAGCCTTAAGGAGACCAGAAGGAGAGTGATTATAGTAAGCCCCTAAAAATAACATGGTCCCTAGACTTCCCTGAACAGCAGAGAATCTAAAAGAAATCCTAGGACTAAGTGTTGGACCCTAGGGTCCAATTACCGAGGAGTCACCCCAAGAGACCACCCGTAGTTGATGTAAAAGCATGAGGATTTTATTGATTCTGTCGCAACAGGATCTTTCAGCATTCGAGAAGCCAGAAAGCCCCCTACTTTTAAAGCAAAAAGCCACAGAAACAAGGGGGGAGTCTGGGAGTTGTTCTTTAACTAGTATGATTGGCTTATTTAAATGGCTATTAGCAATGATTGGTCTGAGCCACGACAAGAAAGTGGTTGCTAGCTCAGGCAGGGTAAGGGGGAAACATCTGTGAGTCATCCTAACTTTATCTGAGGAACTGAGTCAATATCCCCTGACCAAGGCCGAGGAACTGAGTCAACATCCAAGAGTTATCTTGCCCCAATTCCAATAACTGAGTTCTATCTGGAGAACATCCACAAGGACACAGGGAGATGGAAAATCCCCAAATTCCAGTACGTGCATGTATAGTTGTTAGGTCCTTGGTTCCCAGAGGAGAGGGGGTGCACTACTGCTTAAAGTTCTACATAAGTATTGCGGCCTACACGCCTCATCAGATCTCCAGAACTCTCTATTCCAGAGCCTTCCACTGCTAGTAGAACAAGTGCCAGAGCTGCTCCTGCAAACTCCAGACCGCCAGAGGCTAAACAGCATGACCTTACGACTCTGAGGCCTCTACAGCATCCCTGCGAAATAACTGACCTGGCCTGGAGCTCTAGATGAGATGGACGAGATTCTCCACTTCCCCACTGCAAGGCCATCTGGTTCACCGGTGGAAACAAGTTCGTGTGGCAGGACATGGGTGCTAGTGACACCTGTATTACGGAGGTCATAGGCTAGGAAGGAGACTTGCGATTCACACAGATTTCATATGCGCTTTCCATGTGAAGTCATTCTGTAGAGAAAGGGGCCTCTTCGCTGCTTCCAGATCAGGTGATCATTCATTACAAGACCCACCAGGATGTTTCTCTGGGTAACAACCAAGCAGATTCACAGACCAACCAAACAGCTCTGCTTCCACTGAAGGTTGCCTTAGTTCCCGATCACACTCTCCCTCATCTACAATGCATGCTCAAGAAATGTAACAGGCTTTAAACCAAGGCTTCACAGCAAGCCCCACGGTATCGATCACCTTTTATGGAACCCCCAAACAAGCAACAAGCTGCTGCTCCCTGGATGCTCATAATGGAAGACGCTGAACAATTTTCAGAGCAGTTCATGGGGAAGGGGGGCAAAGTCCTCTGTTCCGGTTAGGTTTCTGTTGCTGTGATAAACAGTGACCAAGGGTGACTTGGAGGAGGAAAGAGTTTCTTGGTTTTCAGGTTTATTGGTTACACTATCAAGGGAAGGGAAGGCAAGGCAGGAACGTGAGGCCCGAACTGAAGCAGAGGCCATGGAGGAATGTTGTTGACAAGTTTGCTTAGCTGCCTTTCTTCTCCAGCCCAGGACCCCCTGCCCAGGGCTGGCTCTGTCTACCTGGGCTTGGCTCTCTCACATCAACTGGCCATTAAGACAACATCCCACAGACATGCCCACGGGACAGTCTGACGGAGGGGCACTTCCTCGGGTGTGATGCCCTCTTCCCAGCTAGATTTATGTCAAGTTGACAATAACTATGACACCCTCCAAACTCTGACCAAGCCTCTCTCACAGGCACAGGCGTTCTCCATGCTCCATTTCCAAGGCTTCACCCACCTGTTGCCAGGCCCACTTTGGGAGGGTTCTCGGACCTCCTCCCCGTTTACAGCCAGTCCAGCGTAAGAGAACTATGCCAGGAGAACTGACGAAAAGATTTCAACCACAGTCCCCCCTACAAGGGACCCGAATAACTACTGGTTGCGGTGGGTGTCCTCACTGGGGAGAGAAAGGCTTTTCTACTAAAGCAGAAACAGCCTCAGAGGTAACCGCTATCCTCACTGGGGAGAATTACTCTATACTTCAGACTCCTCTCATCCCACCAGGCTGGGCATGGCCAGGCTTTCATTTTTAATATCATTCAGGAAGTGAGTGAGACTTTCGAAATTAAGGGTTATTTCCACATAGCCTGACACCCAACACCCTCAATCTTCCCAGAAGGTCAAAAGGACTAACTGAACCCCTTAACAAATCTCTCAGTGAGGAGCTGAAACTCTGTGGTTTCAATGCACTCTGGCGTAGTCATGCTTCCTCTTCTAGTTTCTCCTACTGCAGTAGGGTGTGTGTGGTATATACATATGTGTGTAGATCTGTGTGTGGTTTTAAGATAAATCTTGACTTCTGATTTAATATGAGGAGGAATCTTGGAGCTGGCAACCAAAGCAGCATAGAAATTCCATTTTAACAAGACCCCTGTTGAGTCAGCGGTTTGGTCATCCCAAAACCTCAGTGAACCAAACTTTGGGGATTCTATGCTGACACTTGACCAGCAGAATATCTCCGGATTTAGGGAAAGGATTGATTTCTGAATCACTGAACTTGGCAAGTTGGGGATTTGGCTGGAGACAGGCTACAGGGAAACACAGGCAGAGAGGTTCCAGGCAGCATGCCCCACACTAGGAAGGGCCACTCAGGAATGGGTCCAGCATTTACAACCAGTCTCCTGAGGGACTGCCCAGAGGTGCAGCCCATGTCTGTGAGCCAACCCATGAAGGACCACTCACAGATAGAACCAATCCATCCACGCAGAAGTGAGAACAGCACTTAGAACTGAAACCCGAGAAGGCTTCACCAGTTTCTGGGCCTGATTCAGGAAGGACTACACACCGAAATGCCCTGCTTCTGTGACCTAAACTCAGAATGCATCATGGGAACAAAAGAGACATCTTAGGGCTCCAGGTAGAAAGTCCTCGGAAAGCTAAACCTGGAACAGAAAGCAGACGGGACTGCGCCGAGATTCCACATCCCGACCCAGTCTCCTCCCTTCACAGAGATCGATTATTATTATTATTATTATTTTTTTTTTGGATTTTTCGAGACAGGGTTTCTCCGTAGCTTTTGGTTCCTGTCCTGGAACTAGCTCTTGTAGACCAGGCTGGCCTCAAACTCACAGAGATCCGCCTGCCTCTGCCTCCCGAGTGCTGGGATTAAAGGCGTGCGCCACCACCGCCCGGCTGTGATCAATTATTATTACACCGGATGTCAGTTTAGTGGGTCATTTCACCCTGCTCTGGTCTCCCCACCCACCACACCCACCTTCTCTTTTCATTCCTTTTCCTTTTGGTGAGCGTTCCAGAGAGAACCTAAGTTGGCCTCATCTGTAGACTGCACGTGTCAGCCTCTGACAGCAAGGCTTGTTTTGAGTCACTGAAACTGCATTTCTTTATATTTTCTTTTCATTCAAGCTTTTACCAAAACTATCTGCTCTCCCTGCCCTGGTCCTGTGGGTTCCCTCTTCTGTTCACCTTTCTCCCTCCGCATTTTCTCTGTAACTCATTACTAGGTATCGATCTTACTCCGCCTTATACCTTTCCCATCTATACCCACAGTAACTGATATATTAGTTCACACAACACAATGTTCCTTTACTTCTTGGCATTCGGGAAATATTTTTCCTTATTTTGTTTATAAATATTTTATTTATTTATATTTTAATACTTTATTCTCATAGTGGGCCTACCCACTGATGAGTTTGGCTTTGCACACAGTATTCCATTGTCAGGAAGCACTAAGAATCGATCCTGGTGTCCAGTTCCTCACACATCCACTGCAAGAATAAGGGTGGTTTTTTAAAAACTAAGCCAATGACTTAACTTCAGATACACAAGAAACATGAAAAACCCAAGGTAACATACCTCTCAAAGTTACTATTCTAATAGGAATGGTTTTCCGAGCCAGCAAATTAAATGAAATCCCAGGGAAAGAATTCAGATGACTTACATGAATGTTCAAAGAACCCAGAGAAGCCACATGCTCCAGAATGAATTCCAGGAGAACACGAGTAAACAGACTAAAATAGCAAGTCAATAAAGGATATAAAAGTGGAAATGCAGAAAAAGGAGCAATAATTCAAATAAAAAGTTGGATGGAAAGCCTCACCTACGGAGGGGATCAAGAAGGACAGAATATCTGGCTTTGAATACAAGGCAGAGGAACTGGAGCACTCCAACAAAGACAATAGGAAGGAGAAAGTATGAAGAGAGGCAGGAGAGATGGCTCAGGGGTCAGTAGCTCCAGCTGCTCTTCCACAGGATCCAGGTTCAGTTCTCAGTACCCGATGGCAGCTCACAACTGTCTGTAACTCGAGTTCAAGGGGAGCTTGTATCTCTTCTGACTCGTAAAGGCATAGACGTGGGCACATACTCACCTGCAGGCAAAACACTCATACACGTGAAATAAAATAATTTATTTATTTATTTGAGGCAAGATCTCTCTATGTCGTCCTGGCTATTCTGGAACTTTCTATGTAGACCAGGTTGGCCTCAAACTCACAGAGATTGGCTTGCCTCTGCTGAGATTAAAAGCATGCACCACCATACCTTGCCAAAATAATACATTTCTAAAAGAGAAAAAGATTATTTAAAAAAATGAAAATATTCAAGCTCTATAAAAAGATTAACACTACCAATCATGAGCATATAAGAATTTAATGCTAATGACATAGTAAAAAATAAAAAGTTATGGCCTTGAGAGATGGCTCAGTGGTTAAGCACACTGGCTGCTTCTCCAGAGGACCTGTGTTTAATCCCCAGCATCCATATAGCAGTTAATTTTCAGTTCCAGGGGATCCGATGTCCTCTTCTGGCCTCTACAGGCACCATGTATACAGATGGTACATAGGAGCAGGCAAAACACCCATATACATAAGATAAAATAACAAATTAGGTTTATTTTGTTTCAAGACAGTTTTTCTCTGTATAACCCTGGTTGTCCTGGAATTCACCCTATAGGTCAAGCAGGCCTGGAACTTGGGAGATCCTCTTGCCTCTGCCTCTGCCTCCCAAGTACTGGGATTAAAAATGGGTACCACCACCACCTGGCTAAAAATAAATTTTGATGTAAATAAAATAATCACAGAAAATTCCCCAAATCTAGGCAAAGAGATGCCTATCTATGTACAGGATACATTTAGATCATCAAATAAACAAAACCAGAAAAGAACCTACCAAGGTAATATTATACATAAAAAACCAAGTATACATAATAGAGATTGAGATAAAAATGGGTATAAATAAAGAAAGGCAGATGCTAAAATACCCTTATTTGAAGATTGGATTGTATACATGAGATGGAAGAAAAAAGCCTTCACCATTGTGCTGGCTAATTTTATTAATTTTATGCCAATTTGACACAGGAAGAGCCATCTGAGAGGAGGGAACCCCAACTGAGAAAATGCCCCCTCAAGACTGGGTTGTAAGCAAGCCTATAGGGCATTTTCTTATTAGTGATTGATGGGGAGGCTCCTATCCATTGTGGATGGTACCATTCCTGGGCTGGTGGTCCTGGGTTCTGTAAGAAAACAGGCTGAGCAAGCCATGAGGAGCAAAGAACCCCTCCATGGCCTCTGCATCAGCTCCTGTCTCTAGATTCCTGCCCTGCTTGAGTTCCTGTCCTGACTTCCTCCAAGGATGGACTATGACAGGAAGTGCAAGGAAGCAAACCTTTCATTCTCAACTTGCTTTTGGTCATAGTGTTTCCTCCCAGCAATAGAAACCCTAGCTAGGACACCCAGAAAACACTTACATGTGATAAACACTTTAGAAAGTGAGCGGATACAAAATTAGAATATAAAAATCAGTATCTTTCATACATATCATTAATTACAGCTGGTTCTTCAGGCTCCATGAACCGGAACCACAGAATCTTAATTCAAAATAATAAATGGCCCCAATTGAGTCTTTAAACTTCCAAGTGAAACTTCACAAGTCTGCCCTCAATTTTCTGCACTGCTTCAACATTCTTATCTTCCAATTGCCTACAGAACAGCTCACTGAGCTCTCAAGACTCAATGGCATTTCTTGCACAAAATTCCAAAGTTTTTCCACAGTCCTCCCCCAGACAACATGGTCAGGTCTGTCAACAGCAACACCCCACTTCTGGTACCAACTAGTCTTAGTTGAGGTTTCTATTGCTGCAATGAAACACTGTGAGCAAAAAGCAAGTTGGGGAGGAAAGGGTTTGTTTGGCTTACACGTCCACATCACTGTTCATCATCAAAGTAAGGACAGTTACTTAAGAAGGACAGGAACCTGGAGGCAGGAGGTGATGCAGAGGCCATGGAGGGGTTCTGCTTACTGCCTTGCTCATCACGACTTGCTCAACCTGCTTTCTTATATTTTTATTGTGAGCCTAGCCTCTAATGGCTGAGCCATCTCTCCAGCCCACTCAACACCCCCCTCTCTCTCTCATTTGTTTTTTGAGACAGGATTTCTCTGTAGCTTTGGAACCTATCCTGGAATAAGCTCTTGTAGACCAGGTTGGCTTCAAACTCACAGAGATATGCCTGCCTCTACCTCCAGAGTGCTGGGATCAAAGGCATGCACCAACACTGCCAGGCTTCAGCCAGTTTTCTTTTTTTTACATTGATTTTTATTGAGCTCTACAGTATTCTCTGCTCCCCTCCCTGCCTCTCCCCTCCCCTTCAACCCTCTCCCAAGGTCCCCACGATCCCAGTTTACTCAGGAGAGCTTGTCTTTTTCTGCTTCCCATGTTAGATCAATGTATTTCTCTCACTGTTGTCTAGATTCTCTGGGATTGTGATTTGTGGGCTGATTTTCTTTGCCTTGTTTAAAAACCACTTATGAGTGAGTACATGTGATAATTGTCTTTCTGGTCTGAGTTACCTCACTCAATATGGTATTTTCAAGCTCCATCCATTTGCCTGCAAAATTCAAGATGTCATTATTTTTTTTCTGCTGTGTAGTACT
>NC_022019.1:19259787-19262839 GCF_000317375.1 Microtus ochrogaster | reverse complement strand
TTTATTTATTTATTTATTGAGGATTTCTGCCTCCTCCCCGCCACCGCCTCCCATTTCCCTCCCCCTCCCCCGATTAAGTCCCTCTCCCTCATCAGCTTGAAGAGCCATCAGGGTTCCCTGACCTGTGGGAAGTCCAAGGACCGCCCACCTCCATGATTGGATTATTCTTTGTATATTTTGGAGATCAGACCTCTGTTTGATGTGGGGTTAGTGAAGATCTTTTCCCATTATGTAGGCTGTTGTTTTGTCTTGTTAACCTCAGCCTGCTTTCTTAAAGAAACTAGGATCCCCAGTCCAGAAAAAGCACTACCCACAATGGGCTGGGACCTCCCTCATCAAACACTAATTAAGAAAATGCCCTACAGCTGGTGTGGGAGAATGGTCTGTATTCTGTCAATTATATTTTAAATAAATGCTGATTGGCCAGTAGGCAGGCAGGAAGTAGAGGTGAGTCAATGAGAGCAGAAGTATTCTGGGAAGAAGGAAGCCCATTCCTCTGCAGTACTATCACAGCCACTGAAGGAGCAAGATGTGACTGCCCCACTGAATAAGGTACAGAGCCACGTGGTTAACATAGACAAGAATAATGGGCTAATATAAGATATAAGAGTTAATAAGAAGCCTGGGTTAGTGGGCCAATCAATTTATCATTAATGTAGACATCTTTGTGATTTCTTTGGGACTTAATGAGTGTGAGGACCAGGTGGGACAGAAAACCTCAGTCAACATACAGCAGTGGTTCTCAACCTGTAGGTCACAACCCCTTTCCAGGTAGCATGACCTTTTCATAGGGGTCATATATCAGATATCCTGCATATCAGATATTTACATTTTGATTCATAGCAGTAGCAAAATTACAGCTATGAAGTATCAATGAAAATAATTTTATGGTTGGGGATCACTACAACATGAAGAACTGTATTAAATGGTTGCAGCATTAGGAAGGCTGAGAACCACTGCCATACAGGTTTGTCTATAATCTGATCTTATGGAGGCATTTTCTTAATTGAGGTTCCCTCCTCTCAGATGACTTTAGCTGTGTCAAGTTGACATAGAACAATACAGTATAATTGACCCCTTGTCAACTTGACATACAAATGTATCACTGTTAAGTCACAATGTCTCCTTTATTATTCACCGTAAAGATATCACATTAAAAACATAAATAACCTCAAAAGTCCCACAGTCTTCAAAAGCACCCCAGTGCTCATATCACAGAGATAGTGCATATCAATAGTTACTCAGCACTGTTCACAATAGCTGTTATGAGTCTTAGTGTAACAACTGGTGAACTGGTAAATGAAGATGATAGTGATCATGGTGTGTGTGTGTGTGTGTGTGTTTGTGTGTGTGTGTGTGTGTGCGTGCGCACGTATTTTCAGTCCTTAAGAAGAACAAACTTAGGTTGTCTGTAGGAAAATGGATACAACAGAGATAATCACATTAAGCAAATTAAGCCAGACTCAGAAAATCAAATATTGTGAGTTTTTCCTCATATGTGGTTCTTAGATCTCATATTGATACATAAAATTACATATGCCTATGTGATATATGAAAACAGAAGTGAAACTGCCTAGGGAACAGAAGTGACCAATGGAGGGGTCAAGAAAGAGTGGCAGTGGATCACAGAGGGAACTTTCACAACATATAATATATACGTGTATGAAATGCCTTTCACAGTGAGAATTAAACAACAACAAACTCCCAACAAAAATCCACCCAAAACTGTATGGGCTGGACTCTGAGACTTTAGTTCACCTCACTGATTAGCTCTATTCTACCAGGCCCCTGCTTCTAGAGCAGAGACAGTAGAGTAACAACGCTAATGTTTGCAAAGCACGATTTTTCTATCTGAGCATCTCCCAGTCCTCCCGTTTGCCTCCAAACAGCACGCACATAACCACTCAGCAACTGGAGAGACGGCTGGTATTCTGACAAATAGAACTTTTGTAGTTAAGTGAGACCTCACTTGTCCCTTTCATCTCTGGTCTTTCAAAACCTGGCTTACCAAATCCCTCACAATTACCCCACTTTTGAGCAACCTCTGTGTAGAGCTGAATACTTTCCTGGTATGAGGTCAAAAGGATTCAATCCCTGAGGCCCCTCAGCCCTTCTGTTACTGCCAACTCCAGCAGCCTATCAACAGGCCGCTTTTTATGACTGGATTTAGCAACCTTAGGGACAAGCTACAACTTTCTACATGGCTCCAACTTATACTTAGCCTTCGCAGACAAGCAAAAGGATGGCCACGCTGGGTGCCCAGACTTCGCATCTCCCAGCATTTTCACAATCTAGGCTTTTTTTCTGAAAAAGGTGCTCTTCTTACCTCCAAGCCCTTATGCCACAAAATAAAATTCCAGAATTGTCCGAAACCCCCCATTTTGGAGTGCTAGCGACAAACAACCTGTTGAGGGAACAGGCGACATTAGGCTATTGTACTCTCACAGATCTCCTTTGACCCATGGAAATCTCAGAAATACCTCTCTTATACAGTGTCTATAAGGCCACACCAGCATCTATAGAGGCACAACAGCACAGTTCTAGCTCCTCAGCAGGAAGGAGTAACCTTCCAAAACTGCAGGTTCCCAGACAGCCTTAAGGCAGGAGCGGGAGGCACATGAGTTCCTTTAAGGACATCTGTGCTGCTAAGTCAATACTTATGGAAAGGTAGAAAGAAAAAAAAATCGCAAAATAACCTAAAACCCCCAAGAGCCTAAATCAAAGCTGAGTGCAGAGCTCTGGGTGGGACAGCTCCTGGACATCCTGTCAAGATGGGTCTAGTGGACTGTTTAGCTCCCAGGGCCCTTTTTGCTTTGTAGAGTGTATTCTTTATCTCTGGCCCCTGCTTGTAGTAATAGGAGCAGTGGGGCTGCGTCCCCAGCACCCCGCTGCCCGCACGGCTAGCTTATGCCCCGAAATAATTACACGGACACTGTATTCTTTTAATCACTGCTTGGCTCTTTAGCTCTAGCCCTTTTCTCGGCTAACTCTCGCACCTGGACTAACCCATTTCCAATCATATGTGTCGCACCCCAAGGTGCGCTTACCGGGA
>NC_022019.1:19253205-19256442 GCF_000317375.1 Microtus ochrogaster | reverse complement strand
CACACACACACACACACACACACACACACACACACACACACACACACACACACCATCCCTTTTCAACTTCAAAGAAGTTCCAGAATTTAAACGAACAACGGTTCATTCCTGATGCACTCGACATCTCACCTTAAAAGAGCAGTCTTGGGATGGACAAAGGCATAAACTTACTATTAACAATGGAGATAGTTGGGCACCTCTTGTCTACTAAAATCTGTCTCCACGCCAATGGCCCACCATAATACGAATCACTAAATTTGCTCTTCTAATCGGATCTCATTGTCCTTCGGGGAAGCAACTCATACTCTCTCCCTCTCCCCTTCCCCCTCCACCTTCTGTGTTTCTGTCCACAGAATATGTACTTTACTAAACCCTTTATACCAACTCTGGTCTCATAATACTTGCACCCTTCCACCTTGGGCTCACTCTTCCATTTTCTCACCTCTAGAGATGACAGAAGAAGTAAACAAAATATTTGGAGTTAGTTCCTTGAGAAGGAACTGTGTGCTGTGTATTCCCAAGGGCTGCTGTATCCAGGACAAAGGGTGAGCTACGCAAGAGAGATTTGGGAATCTAGAACAAGGAGCATTGGATGGACAGCCAAGGTCACAAAATCCCTTGTGTGCAGGGAAGTACAAGAAACCAAGTAACAGTAAAGAGCAGGGAGAAAGATGTATTCAGTGCGGACACACTGAGGAGAGGAACAAAGAGGTCTAAGGACAGCCCTACCAAGTCCATCTTCAGGGTCCCGAGAGGAGGCGTAGGTTTAAATAAAGGGCAAAGAATGCACGAAGCAGCCCTGATTGTGTTTTCCCTCATCCTTGTCTCGGCTCCAGTCTCTCCTGAGAGATGGTCAGAACTGTGTGACCTCTTTCCAGGAGACAAGTTCCTGCTTTGGTTGACGCTAGGGCTATTTCTTTTCCTTCTGACATGACATTCCAAGGGAAGTTACAACTTCTTTGGGGTTTGTTATCTAATAGTTTGAGAGCCAAAGAAAGGGGCATGTGTGTCTCTTCAGAAAATCTTTACTCTTTCCAGGGGAGAAGGCTTAGTCTTGTCAAAGCACTAGCTACGCAAGCCTGGTGACCCAAATTCCATCACCAGCACCCATGTGGTAATTGAATGTGGGGCATAAGTTTGTGACCCCAGAAGTCCTACAGCAAAACTGGACACGGAGACAGAAGACCTACCCAGAAGTTCACGGCGGAGCTAGCCTGAAGCACACAGTTCATCAGCAGAAACAAGACAAAGCTGGGCATCGTACACATGCATGCAGCACGCACATGTGCACACACTGTCTTCATTTCTTCCAGGAGAGTTACTAACTTTTACATCCTCTAGTTGGAAGAAAATTTTAGTCCCAATGTTCATACCTACTTCAGAAGGGCTGGAGAAGCCTGGAAAGGCATACGATGTCCTTAGAGTTGTGTAGACAGAACAGAGGGCCAGCAGATAAAAACAGTATAAAAGCCACAAAGCAATGGTTCTGAGCAGATGGTAAAGGGCATGTGTCAACAGCCACTATTTTACTTTATTACACAACATCAAGCACTAGCTCTTCCCTTTGCTCAATCACTATAAGAATTTACCAGATTTAAGGAGGACAGAGAGAGCAGAGACCTGGATTTGACAGAGATTGTTTCTGGCACTTATTCAAGATCATGGGTAGACAAGCAGACCACAGTTCTAAGGACCAGAATAGTTCTAAAAAGAAAAAATGTGGATGGCCATAAATACTTGAAAAACGTGTCCCAATATTTTAATTAAAACTGCTTTGGCAGTCTGTCTCACCCTGGTCAGACACTATCTTCAAGAAATCCAATGACAAAATGCTAGCAAGGATGTGGGAAATGGGAATGCTTAGCCATTGCCAGTGAGAATGGAAACTGGTGCAATCTCTTTGGGAATCGGTATAGAGGTTCCTCAAAAGCTCAAAATAGAACGACTACATGACCTTGTCCTTGCCTGGATTTGTCCATAGCAACACCGACTCCAAAGACTAGAAGTAGTGGAATACTTTAGGGGCCTTAGTGCTAGCTGTTCCTTAGAGCTTCGGTAGACCTGAGCAGAGTGCACCCAGTGCTGGGAGACTCTCGTCTGGAGACTGTGACTGCACCAGTCTCACTGCTTGTTCAGAATGTGTCGGAGCTGTTTCACTGGTTCTTTGTACTGTGCTTTGGTTTAGTTTCCATTTTATTAATTTCTGTCCCAGTTTATATCAGCTTTTTAAATTTTATTTATTTATTTAGATTTTTTTGAGACAGGGTTTCTCTGTGTAGACCTGGCTGTCCCAAAACTCACTCTGTAGACCAGGTTGGCCTCGAACTCAGAAGTCCTTCTGCCTCTGCCTCCTGAGTGCTGGGATTAGAGGCATGCACCACCACTGACTGGGCAGTTTATATGTTTATCTGTTGATTTGGAATTTTCCTTATTCTTTTTGAGTTGCATGATTAGGATATTTATCTGCAATCTCTCTCTCTCTTTGGTGTGCGTGCGCGCGCGCGTGTGTGTGTGTGTGTGTGTGTGTGTAGATGTGTGTATGACTTAGCATATATATGGAGGCCAAAGGAAAACACTCAGGAGTTGGTTTTCTTCTGCCACCTTGTGGGATTCAGGGATCAAACTCAAATCATCAGGCTTAAGCACAAGGACTTCTATCCACGATATAAACACTTATACATACAAAATTTTCTCTCATAATTGCCATGGCTGTGTCTCAGAGATACCAGTAAGTTTTTCTTTTTCTTTTTCTTTTTTTGGTTTTTCAAGACAGGGTTTCTCTGTGGTTTTGGAGCCTGTCCTGGAACTAGCTCTTGTGGACCAGGCTGGTCTCGAACTGATCCGCCTGCCTCTGCCTCCCAAGTGCTGGGATTAAAGGCGTGTGCCACCACCGCCCGGCCAGTAAGTTTTTCTTTCATATCATTTGGTCATAGGTCTTTTTTTCAATATCCCCTAGATTCCTGAATGATTCCATGGGTCATTCAGGAATATAATGTGTGGAGATGGAAAGACGGCTGTTCCAGAGGACCCAGGTTCAGCACCTATATAGTGGCTCAGCACTGCCAATAACTCCAGTTCCAGAGGATCTGATGTCCTCTTCTGTCCTCTGTGGTCACCAGGATCACATGTAATGAACATACATACATACATACATACATACAGGCAAAACATTCACACAAAGAAAATAAATAAAAATAAATTTGGATTTTGAAAATAATATATTGCTCAATCCCCAAA
>NC_022019.1:19251298-19252372 GCF_000317375.1 Microtus ochrogaster | reverse complement strand
GCAGTAGGATCAAAAACCCATTGCCATTGTTCTTGAGTTCTCAGACCTGATCCGGTTTGTTTTGCTTTTTGTTTTATGAAATCAGTATCCCTACCATTTAGTGCATAGACATTTACAACTGTGTATTCTTGATGAAGTATTCTCTCCAATATCTTATATAATTTCAATTTAAAAGTCACCTTATCAGTTATCAGAATTGCTAAGCCAGCTTGTTTTCAGCGTCCATTTGCTTTTTGAATTAACTATTTCTGCCAGTGAAGTATATATATTAGAAACAGAGATTTGGATCCTATTCTTTTTATCTAATCAGTTTGTATCTTTATTTGGAGAGCTAAGAGCAGTTATATTTATGGATATCACTGAGAAAATTTTGCTAATTCTATTTCATGTTGGTTGTTTTCTATACTGGTTGGATTAAGTTCATTATTTTTTTCTCCATCACAGATGATAAAGTTTTATTGGTTTATTGTGTTGAGCACAATGAATTCATTCTTAGCCACTTAGTGAATGTTTTCTTTTTGTGTTCTGTGGTGGAAACACCTCTCTAAGACACAGCAGTGATCGTCTGTGTCTCTCACAGACTACAGTGTTCCCAAGGGTCATCCAAAGCAGATACTTGTGCTCAGTTCACTTGCTCGGTCTTACACATTCCAGGATCCCATCACAGGCAATAGTGGCATGCAGCCCACAGTAGATAGGTTTTCCTATCAATCAACCTGATCAAGGTAATCCCCACAGGCATGCTCAGAGGCTCACCCCCTCCCCAGGTCATTCTAGAGCTCATCGAATTAACAGTTAAGACTAACCATCACAATGTGTTGCTTGTGTGAGCATGTGCAAGGAGCTATTTATGGGAGCCCAGGCAATTTAGCAGTGAAGAAAATGGCTTCCTCTTCCCCCAGTAACCATTAACTTCCAACAGCTTCCCAGAAAGGGGTGGGGCCTCTCCGTCATCCATGGTAGAATACCAACAGGCCCCATCTTGGGCAAGTCTTGTGCAGACAACCACAGCTGCTGTGAGTTCATGAGTGTAACAGCCATGCAGAAGACAGTGTTGATGGTCCTGCACCAGCC
>NC_022019.1:19227578-19251102 GCF_000317375.1 Microtus ochrogaster | reverse complement strand
TGCAGAAGACAGTGTTGATGGTCCTGCACCAGCCATGTCACGTGCAGAAGACAGTGTTGCACGGCCCTCCACCCATCCTCTGGATCTTATACTCTTTGTGACCTTAAGGACAGGTCTTTCTAACATGTTACCATGTTTGATGAACCCCAGCATAAACCTCATACATTTGTGACATCTTAAGAAGCATTCCCACCTTAATTAACCAGACCCAAAGGGTGCACAGCTCAATGAGTTTCTATACTGTAAGAGCAGCAATTCTGAAGCCAAGGGAAATCACATTGGATTTCACACTTTCACCATCAAATGTACTTATCCACCACCAAACCCCCAGAAAATTATAAAAATCAGGACAGAGTAAAACCAGAAAAGCAATTAGCCATATTTCCTCTTTTACAATGTAAGTGTTCTTTTCCTTCATTCAGCCCTTCCTTGCCACCCTTTCATTTATCCTTTCTGTATGTTTTATTGTGCTTCCATATACATTTGTTTACATGTAATGAAAAGTTGTGCACCCCATAAGCCTCTCTGCGACGCAATCATCCAAATCAGACCAAACCAAACCGAATTAGAAAAACCCCAGATGTAATAGATACAAAAGCTCCTGGAAGACCCTCCAGCACCTATGCCCCCAGAGGAGACAGAAAAGGAAGACAGGAAAACCACGTGTTTTAAACTGCAGAGCTGTTTAAATACCCTGTGGGAGTGATCTTAAGCATCTCTGGGGAGGGGTCATCCTTTGGCAGGCTTTCTCAGGAGTGGGGTCTGGACTGAGGCAACTCCGAGGGGGAGGGGTCTTGGGGTAGAGCCTCCAACAATTCAGGGGATGGAGTGGCACTTCCACCCAAACAGAATACATATATATTATAGGCTACGGTCCTCATGTGAGGAAGAACATGGAGTGTTTTTTTTTTCTTTCTGAGATTGTGTGACCTTGCTTAACATTATACATTCCAAGCCCTTTGATTTTTTTTTCTGTAAATTTTTAAATTTCATTCTTCTTTAGCGCTGAAGAATTCTATGTCATATACGTACCAAACTTTCATTATCTATTCATTTATTGATGGAAAACTAGGGTGGTTCCTCTCCCTTGTTATATAACACAAGGAAGCAATAAACATGGGGGCACAAGTCTCTCTATAAGAGGGTATGAAATTCTCTGGGTAAGTGTCCAGGTCGGAAACAGCTGGCTTGTATAGTAAGTCCATATTTAATTTTTTTGAGAAATGGCCAAACGTTTCCCCATAATGTACTAGATTACACCCCACCAACAGCGAATAAGGGCTCCCCTCTCTCCAAGACCTTGCCAACATTTGCTGTAAAATCTCTTGATGACAGCCATTCTGACAGGGTGAGGGGGTGTGCCAAAGTAGTTTTGGTGTGCAATTCCCCGACGGAGATACCCAGCACCTTTTAAAATAGTGACTATGCCTGTCTCTATTGTTTTAAATTGTCTATTCAATTCGTTTGCACATTTGTTGGTTAGCAAAACTTAGGACTTTGCTAAGTATACGTCATTGATATTGTAACTTTCTAATGGATTACTACGTATATAAAACACACATACACTTACAAATATGTGTGCAAATATAAAAGCTAACACTTCGACGAGATAAATCTGTCTCTCTCTGGAGGCAGGACTAAAGGAGACCGTGTTGTTGGTAGTTTTTGTACTACTGAGTTCCTAAAATGATGCAATAGTACTTTAGTAGAAATAAATGAACACTTTTAAAGTAAACCCACCCATGCAGAGATGTAAGATGTCAAATTTGCTTAGCGACAGTTGATTTCCCAAGGAGTTTTTTCCTTTCATATTTCATTTTTAATTGATGATTTTTTTTATCTGGTACAGTATATTTTGGTCTTAAATACATAATTTGTCCTAGCTGAATTTATTTACTTCACTTCTCTAAATCATCTAAGTACTTTTTTTTTTTTTTTTTGGTTTTTCGAGACAAGGTTTCTCTGTAGCTTTGGAGCCTGTCCTGGAACTAGCTCTTGTAGAGCAGGTGCCTCGAACTCATAGAGATCCTCCTGCCTCTGCCTCCCGAGTGTTGGAATTAAAGGCGTGCGCCCCCACCATTTCTTAAATCAGTTATTTACACGGGCTGTTTCCACATGATCCACCAGGCGACACCAAAGCTCTGCTGCAGACAACACTCACAGAAGCAGTAAGGGGGACTCCAGCGGGCTCCCGTACAGCTTGAAAGCGGATGTGGACCAGTCAAAATCACTTCCGGGGGCAGCCAAGCGCTATGAGCGCCAACGCGGAGCCGAGGCGGCGCCCCGGAGTTGGGGTCGGCGTGGTGGTGACGAGCTGCGAGCATCCTCGCTGCGTCCTTCTGGGGAAGAGGAAAGGGTCGTTTGGAGCCGGCAGTTTCCAGCTTCCTGGGGGCCATTTGGAATTCGGGTGAGCGGGTCGACCTCGGGAAAACGGAAGTTGTGAGAGTATCACCAGTCCTCGCGACAAATGCGTCCGTGTGGCGCGCGTCAGTGCTCCGTTGCGTTCCGTGTGTTCTCTACGGCCTCGGGATCTTCCGGTCTCCCGCCGGGAGGGGGCGCTGTGCCAGGGTCCTCGCTCCCTTGGTCCTCGCACCGTCCTCCCCTGGCTGCAGGTGGGAGTAGTCTGTATTTCTTGGTGCTGACAGAGAAAATGGATGTTTGTGAAAACCTGGGAATCTTCGCTTTGCCCCCATGAACTTTAGATATATTTCACTTCTGGCCGCGTTGTCTATGGGAGTGTTTTCCACGGTGGATGTCCCACACCCACAAAGTGGGAAGAGTAGCTAAGTAGTGTCGGTTTCTACACAACGCAAAGAAACCCTGACCTTCATAAGTGTGTTCTAAACAGAGTGTGGTTAACTATAACAGAGAAGAGTACCTAAATCCCCAAGATCCAGGGTTGCTCATTTTAGTAATGTAAAGGAATATAAAACACTTTATATGAAAGATGGATGCTCAAACTTTCTTATGCCTCCTTCTAGCCAACATGTACTTGATTTTCTGGACTGTTTAAAAGGAAATCCTAGACTTCCTATCTGTAAATACGTGGGTCGGTATTATCTAATAGTTTTTTGTTTGTTTGCTTGTTTGTTTGTTTTTTGAGACAGGATATCACTATGTAGCCCTGGCTGACCTGGAACTCACAGAGATCTGGCTGCCTCTGTCCAGGACTCTTCCCCAGTGCTGGGGTGAAAGGCATGCGCCACCGCACTAGACCCTACCAGTCTACTGCGGCATCTGCTTAGTCCAAAGGGAACATTCATTCCAAGGTGAAAGTGATGCTTGCTGATGGTTGCCCTTCTCTATTTTAACCCTGGGGACCTAAGCCACATAGCTGTCTCCTTCCAAATGTCCACTGTGGAATTCCCACAGTCTCTGTGTTCCCGTGCAGTCAGATTGACCAGTGAGTTCCTCTCTGAAGCAGTGCACTGGGCGAGCCTTGTGAAGCTGGGCAGCCCAGTGTGCCTTTGACAGGCGAAGTAAGGCGCCAGTGTCCCCCAGCTTCTGTGACTGACTCTTTTTCTGTTTGATTTTGTGTTTGGGAGTTTTGTTGTTTATCGGTTTTGTTTTGTTTTGAGACAGAGTCTTATTCTGGCCCATGTTGGCTCGAATCTCACTGTAGCGGAGGGTGGCCTGGACTTAACGTTGGTCCTCCTGCCTTGGCTTCCTGAGCGCAGTGATTGAGGCATGATGGATTCATCGGCAGTGTCTCTCACTCGCTTGCCGTCATAAGGAAGAGAACTATTTCTACTAGGCTAAAAATGCACTTCTTTCCTCTTGAAGGTAACCTGTCCATCCTGTGTGGCCTGGGAGCCCGCTGTTCTGGCTTCCTGCACTACCTCCCAAACTCTGAGCACTTTGCTTTCTGTGTTGCTGAATGGCCTCAGTTTTGAGGCTTAAACTGAAATTTGGAAGCCATTTAATACATTTTTGAAAGATAAAAACCCCATGAGAAATTTAAGGTTTCCCTTGTCTATTTAAGATACAAAGAGCTTGGGTACAGCTGACTTAAAAGCCTGGACTTTTGCCTGACACACTAAACCACCTCCTAGTTGCCTACATCTAGCTCCAGTCAGAGATATTAATGTTGGTGGTTAAATTTTGATCTTTGTTCAATACAAAGCTCTTTGGGTCTTCAAATCACTAAATATAGAATAGGCAGAGTGTCAAGTCAGGGTATTCTTTTATCATTTTAAAGCATAAACTAATGTTTCATCTATTTTATGATACATCATTTCACCCAAGAATCTCATGTTGTGTGTACACTGAACAGGCTGTGTTTCTTTCTCCAGTGAGACCTGGGAAGAGTGTGCTCAGAGGGAGACCTGGGAAGAGGCTGCGCTCCGCCTGAAGAATGTGCGTTTCGCCTCCGTGGTGAATTCTTTCGTTGAGGAGGAGAACTACCATTATGTCACCATACTGATGAAAGGGGACGTGGACACGGCGCATGAGTCAGAGCCGAAGAACATGGAACCGGAAAAAAATGAAAGTAAGAGAATCATATACAATAAGGTGTGTTTCTTCAAAGAAACGCATCATTACGAGTATCATTGCTTTCTGAAGAGAATTGGATTCTCAGATTTCTGTCTTTGCCCCTCCAAAACTTCCCGAGTTGGAGCAAGGAGTAGTGACATAGGCCTTTAATCCCAGCACTTCAGAGGCAGAGGACAGATTTCTATAAATTTGAGGCCAGCCTGGTCTACATAGCAAGTTCCAAGCTAGCTAGAGCTATGTAGAATAATAGTCTTTTAAAAAAAAGACAGAAAATTAAAAATGAAAACCCCTGTGTTGACATTGTAATCCTCAAGGTGATGGAAACAGAAGATGGGGACTTGGGGGCGTGGTTATGTCATGAGGGCAAAGCTTAGCCTTTGCAGTGCTGACAAAACGCCCAACATTAGCAACATAAGGAAGAAGATTCCCTTAGCTCTGATTTCCTAGACTTTAGTCCATGGTCCTGGGCTTTGTGGATTCTGGGCCCTTTGTCAAGTGGCAGGTGTGTACCAAGCTGCCCTGGGTCCTACATTAGGAAATGGGTCATTACCAGACATCATGTCTTACCAGCATCTTCATCTTAGTCTTCCAACCTGCAGAACTGTATGCAATAAATGACTTTGTGTGTAAGCTACTTAGTGCAGGCTATCCCGTTACAGCCGCGCAGACAGAGACAATGTAGAGATGTGAGAATACATAGATGAAATACAGACTGCCTGGGTTTATGTTACGGATCTCACACTGTGTTCTTGTGTAGAAAGAAAGGGTCATCTGGAGAAATGGCTGTCTCCAGAGATAGGAGGGAGGACACAGAAGACTGCAAAGGGTGGGAAAGCTTTGACAGTTTTAAAGAACTAAGCTGTGAGAGGAGGGAGCCTGGAAGTTTAGAGTCGGGGCGCCAGTGCAGGGAAGGAGAAGGAACCATCTAGTTTGGGAACTTCAGTGTGTGTTACAGGGGTGTGTTAATATGAACCAGATGCCCCATGTGGAGCTGTAGGGGCAGATATGGGGAGCAGTGGCTCCTCCTGCCAGACAGAAGTCTTATTCACACGTTTCTAAGCAGTAGTTCTCAACCTGTGGGATCGACGCCTTTGGGGCCGAACAGGCCTTCACAGGGGTCACCTAAAACCATCGGATGTTTACATCAGGATTCCTAACAGTAAAAAAATGACAATTGTGAAGCAGCAGTGAAATAATTGTATGGTTGGGGTCACCGCATCACGAGGAGTTGAATTAAAGGGTCGCAGCACTAGGAAGGTTGAGAACCAGTTTTTAAGGAATACTGATTTTAGGCTTTTGTTTATATACCAGCTGTTATGGTAAAAATAAAATGGCACCATTCCCTGAATGGCCTGGGCCAAAATGGTGCAGGTCCCCGAGTAGCAGCAATAGGCAGCGGGCCATGAGGCCACAGTGTGTCACAAAGGCAGCCGGTCCTAGGGAGGGAGCCACACGGCGGGTGAGAGACAGAGATGGATAGGCACATGCCATGCAGAGTGAGGTTGGATATTTATTTAGTGGATAATGGAAGGGAAGGGAAAAGAGGGAAAGGGAGAAGAACAGAGAGAGGCAGAGAGAGAGAAAGAGAAACGGCGGGGGAAGAAGAGAGAAAGGAGCAAGGCAGAAGCTGCCTCTTCGGGAGATGGGAAGGAAGGGACTCAGGCTGGAAGTGGAAGGAAGATCTGCTTGCCTCAGCGGGAAGTATGGGGGTGTGGGGTGGACTTGTCTCTTAAAGGGACGGGACAGACCATTACACCGGCAATCCTCCTGATTGCCTGGTCAGAGACCAGCCTGAGGTGAGCCCAGATTGTAATTGCCACATAGTCCGTGGCACTGCTGTTTTGGGGGCCCACTTTGGACCTAACTGTTCTCTGTGACCTTGGCCAAGTTATGTATGAGAGCAGTAGACACCTCACAAGTTCAGCTAAGGACTAAATGCTTTGATGCATGAAACCCTGTCTCCAAACAAGGAAACAGAACAGCCCAGGCTTTCACTGATCACCCTTCTCTTCCTGCAGTCTTCATTCCAAACAGGTTTGATTTGCACAGCCAAGTTAGCCCCAAGTCGCCGCTGCTTTGATTAGTGCTAGGCCACTTGTAAAGTCGGCTAATGTTTTCCTGAGTAAATAATAGCTTAGTTCGCCAAATGAAAGCTCCTTGCTCTGTGTGTGCACTGATTGCCCCTCTCTTCTAGGTTGGGAGTGGATTCCTTGGGAAGAATTTCCTCCATCAGACCAGCTTTTCTGGGCTCTCCGTTGCTTAAAAGAGCAAGGCTATGACCCATTTAGAGAGGACCTGAACCACCTGCACGGGTACAGAGGAGAGCACCTCGAAGGAGCCAAGAAAATTCCTTGAGTTAAAAAACAAAACAAAACAACAAAAAAAAAAACTTTCAGTAAATGTTTAGTCTATGTTTCAGGATGCTCCCATTTTATCTGCAAAACCGTGTGGTCGTAAGTTTATTTACAGCCTCCTAAAGCAACTCGAACCTGGAACCTGTCCCTGAGTAAGATGAACAGGAGCTTGTGGCTAATTATATGTACCACTGTAAGTTACCCTCGTCAGCTGCATGGAGGCAAGTGTAACAGATTTTGTCTTGCTGTTCTAATTCAAATAGAGGTCAAAATTCAGATACGGTTATTCAAGTTTGGAAGAAATTTGTCCACTGCAAAATTCGTCGCACTTGTTGTTTTCAAGTAAGTTTCTCCTTACTTGAAAAGAATTTTTCAACGATGATGTGACATCATGACATGTGGTAGGCTGTACTTCCCCGGTTTCCGACGGAATCTGTGCTAAATGTGAGACAGACTAAGTTTGGATCCTACTGCTAAAGGTCAAGCCAGCCGCCTTTCCCTCTCTCTGCCTGAGATCCTGTATGTGTCCTTGCGTGGTGGCATCACACAGAGCAACACACTGGGTCTCCGAGTGTGGGGGATCTCCCAGAGATCCTCCAGAACTTTGTGGGACACCAAGGACAAAAGCTGGTTGGTTGGTTGGTTGCTCTCCCCTCTATCCTCCCACCCCCCAGCAAATTGTAAAGCTTTCCTATGAGAGACTGAACTGTGCAGTGTCTCACAGGGCAACATTGTGTGTGTGTGTGTGTGTGTGTGTGTGTGTGTAAAAATCACCTTAATGTAAGGATCACCCCGGGCACAGTCAATGTTAATAGCAGAAGCTTCTAACCAGCCCATGTTGATCAGCATCCAGCCCAGCTAAGCCCTGGAATGCGTGTGCTGTCTCATCTTTCCTTAGTCTGGCAGAGCATGGTTTTCTGGCTGACGTTCCTCCAGCCACTAGCTCTGGCTGCTGCCCAGGCCCCTGGTGAGCTCTTCCTGTGAGGTTGTTTTCCGGTCCCCTCTGCTGCATAGGTGGCGCCTGAGCTCTGTATTCCTGTGCTTTGGGCTCTTGTTCCTTCAATAGCAATCCTGGTTCACATGTTTAATATATTTTCTTTGTTTTTTTATGAGACAGGGTTTCTCTGTGTAGCACTGGCTGTCATGGAACCTGTTCTGTAGACCAAGCTGGCCTCCAACTCAGAGCTCCGCCCACCTCTGCCTCCCACATGCTGGGATTAAAGGCGTGCACCATCACTGCCCAGATTAATTTCTTCTGATCAGAGCAAAAACAAAGAAGATGGTGAGGGAACGCAACCGCACCTCCTGTGCACAGCCCTGGCAGATGGTTGAAGAGTGTTACACAATCCAGTTATTTTTATAATATCCAAATATCACAAACTTTTACATTCTTATTTTTTGACAGGCTGGCTTCCAACTCACTGTCTGAAGCTGAGGATAACCTTGAACTCCTGAACCTCCTGCCTCAGCCTCCATGATGCTAAGATTCCAACTTCACCCCTCCTCATCCTCTTGTTAAGTGTGCAGAGCAGCTGTCCAGAGCCACCTGATGCATGGTTCATTTCTGGGTGGTTTGGGTACTGGGGTTTGAACCTAACGCTTCACACATGACAGGCAAGTGCTGGAACAGACTGCCAAGGCAAGAGAGCCAGCTTCCTCCTGTCGGGTCAGACACAAAAGAGATTTGCTCCCACGATAAGATGATGACTTTCTCACTGGTGAATTCTTGCTAGTTTTTGTTTGCTGTTAGTATGCATTTGATTTTTGTGGTCAACAAACTTTTCTCGTTTTAAATTTCTAATGTTAAATATTTCATAAAAGCTTATAAAAATAAAATCTGATTTTTCAGTAATTTATAAAGGGATCAAAAACCTAAGGGCTCCAGAGATGGGTTTAGTTCAGTGGTAGAGAATTTGCTAGGTGGGATTCAGTCCTCAGCACTAAGAAAAAATTACAAAAGACTAAAGAAAAAAAATGGCAACCAAAGATGTTTTGAATGCTTGCCCAAAGTATCTAAGAACTGAATTTTGCTCTTTTAAAACACTATTATTGTGATGTTTGCTATGGAAAAAATTTTTAAATTACACCTATTTATAAACCCCATTTTCTTTCTTCACCTACATTGTCTCAATGTTTCCGTTCAAATTTGATACATGTATACTCCTAAGACTTCTGGGGCTGGGGAGAAGTTGTTGGGTCTTAGAGCCAGCTGACCTGGAACTCACAATGTACACCAGGATGGCCTCAAACTCACATACACCTGCCTGTCACCAAGCCTGGCACATGTACATTTTTTTAAATTTTATGTTTATGCTTATGTGAGAGTGGGATCCCCTGGAACTGGAGCTATAGACACCTGTGAGTTGCCATGTAGATGCTGGGAATGGAACCGGGGTTCTCAGGAAGAGCAGTCAGTGCTGTTTAACCTTTGTGCCATCATTCCTATGTGGTTTTTTTTTTTGGGGGGGGGTCTTTTCTTGCTTTATTAAGACAGTTTAACAGCCCTGGCTGTCTTGGGACCCACTCTGTAGGCCAGGCTAGCCTGGAACTCAGTAATCTGCCTACCGCTGCCTCCTGAGTACTAGGATTAAAGACATGTGCCACCACTGACCAGTATGTACATGTGAATTATTAACTAGAATCTTAACTGGCACTAATCCTGGTAGAAGGCCAAGTGTATGCTTTATGCTGGTATTTTTTGTTGTTGTTTTGGTTTTTTTTTTTTTTTTTTTTTTGGTTTTTTCGAGACAGGGTTTCTCTGTAGTTTTGGAGCCTGTCCTGGAACTAGCTCTTGTAGACCAGGCTGGTCTCGAACTCACAGAGATCTGCCTGCCTCTGCCTCCCAAGTGCTGGGATTAAAGGCGTGTGCCACCACCGCCCGGCTTTGTTGTTTTGGTTTTTCAAGACAGGGTTTCTCTGTGAAGTTTTGGTGCCTGTCCTAAAAACTAGCTCTCGTAGGCAGGCTGGCCTCAAACTCACAGGGATCCTCCTCTTCTTCCTCCTAAGTGCTGGGATTAAAGGTATGCACACCACCTGCCCTGTTTATGCTGTTTCTTAAATGCTCTAAAATAATGTATATTACATTTGCAGTAATAAAAAATACCTGTTTAAAAAACTGATAATTATACAAATATCTTAGACACAGATGATAACTGCTTGAAGTTAAAAACAGTTTAAAGTATGGGACTGGAGAGATAGCTCAGTGGCTAAGAGCACTGCTCTTCCAGAGGACCTAGGTTCAATTCCCAACACCCACATGGAAAAAACAAAAAACAACAAAAGATATAGTCAATTCATCTTGTATGTTCTCATATATACCAGAATCTTATTTGAATATTATAAAATGCAACTCTTTTTGTTGTTGTTGTTGTTTTGTTTCCAAGACATGGATTTCTCTGTGTAGTCTTTGCTACCCTGGAACTCACTTTATAGACCAGGCTGGCCTCCAACTCAGATCTATCTACCACTGCCCTCTGAATGAGTGCTAGGATTAAAGGCATGTGCCACCACTCCCCGGTTTAAATGCAACTGGGTTTAAATGTTTCCTTCCTACACTGAAGGTGTACCTAAATACATATAATAGACAATTGAAAAAAATAAAAATACAAAAAAAGCAAGTTTATTTACACAAATTACAGTATTTACCACATATAAATAGTGATAGTTCCGTCGCTGCAATGCAGCCGACTCTGCCCTCAACTCAGAGCTCTGCGGCTTTGTTCTGCAGGGCTGCTCTGGCTCAGATGGCTCAGCGCTTACTATATAGGAAAACTGGCCTCGCACTCACAGCAATCCCCCAGCCTCCCAGGTGCTGGGATTACTGGTATGCGCTGCCATACCTGGCTCAGTGTCCTGTCAAGTAATCCCCACGGGTTACGTGTCGTGTCCTTCAGCCTCTTTCCCAGAGCTGCTATGTACGAACCCAACACAACAGTAATTCTGACTAACCCGCCAACAGCTGCCTGGCAGATGCAACAGAAACCCCATGTGGTTTGCAGAGGGCTGCTCCTTGGGGGTGTGGTTTGCATTCCCTCTGGAGAACGCGCAGCGCTGCAGCTTGCATAAGCCACACACCTTCAATCGGAGTCACTACTGCTACTTGACGAGTCTGTAGACATGACCTCGACATCATCTTCATTCTCCTTGTTGTGCCCAGGAGGCTCCAACAGAAAGTCACTGCTGTGGTTTGGTGGCAGCATGTTCACGGACATGTCATTTGACTGCCATGGGTACTGTGGAGCAAGGACATCTGGAGAAAAGCACATGGGATCAGTTCTATTGGTAATCCATTGATATGTAATCAGTCACCCTCCCATTACGCAAGTAACTTAATTTCATGTACCCACCTACTTTGTAGTACCAAAGATCTAACAAGATTAAGGTTTCACACGTTAAACACAAACTACATCCATCTACACCCCCAGCCAGGGGTCCTGTGCCATGGTTCTCCCTATGATAGCTATTCATCCATTATCTGTTACTAGGTAATAGTTCTTCCAATTTTCCTTTTCAAGTTACTGGTGTGGTTTGTCTCTCAAGAGGACTATAGCAGTGTAGTAAAATCGCAGTAGAAAGACAGTATCTGGGATCAATAAACAGAGTTCCCAAATTCTAACTTGAGCACAGAAGTGACAGCTAAACCTGGGCTTCAGAAAGCAGTCCCCACTTAGGTCCTTTCTCGTTTAGGAAGGTTCTTCCACATTAAAACATGGCACCTACAAAGCATGCCTGGTCTATTTGGGGAGCATGCCTCTCAACTGCAACAGTGTTCTTCAGAGTAGTAATATGGAAAGGTCCAGAGCCAGGGGAGGGTGAGGAGATGCACAGGGACAGAAGGAACCTGGACAAGTAGACAGATAAGGCTGGGCCTGGATTCCAGCTGTGCGCTGTGCGACAATGCCTCGCTGTGCGACAATGCCTCGCTGGCACCTCTGAAAACCTTGGTCTGCTTAAGCACACCCTTCCAGTCAGCAGTACCTGGCAGCCTGCCTGCTGCAAGGGCATCCCCTGGGAGATGGCCATTCACACCACTTGTGGAAGGATTGTTCATCTGACCCAACAATCCACTTCTCATCTCTAAATCAGTTGGGTACGGCCTCCGAGGGTCTCCTAAAACAATAAAGACAGCTTTTAACACAGGCTTAAAAAATATTTTTATAGAATGTTTAAAGAATACCAGCCTACAAATCACAATCCCAGAGAACCTAGACAACAATGAGGACCCTCAGAGGGACATACATGGATGTAATTTACATGGGAAATAGAAAAAGACAAGATCTTCTGAGTAAATCGGGAGCATGGGGACTATGGGAGAGAGTTGAAGGGGAGGGGAGCAGAGAAAAAAGTATAGCTCAATAAAATCAATAAAAAAATTTCAAAAAATAAATAAATAAAAAATTTCAAAAAATAATTATGTTCTTCGAAGTATCAACTTTCCTTGGTGCACACTAAAAACCTCAAGCTCTTTGAGACAGGGATCTCACTCTGTAGCCCATGCTGGCCTCAAATTTGCAACCCAGTTGTTGTCGTTACAGCAGTGGACTACCACACCTTGTCTGCTTAGATTTAAAATTCTCAAGCTGGGCATGGTGGCACATCCACTAATCCCAGTTTCCAGGAGGCAGAGGTAGGTAAATTATAGCAATCTCAAGTCTTCCAACTTAATTCTATTTCTTAGTAAGAAACATTAACAATGATTCATACTTGAGGTCACAGACGGCATTACTATGACACTGAAGAAAAATACCTTTATTAGCAGGTGTTATTTTAGGGTAGTACATTCCACATTTAAATCATTTTAATCTTATATAAGAAGCATTGTTACCTGGAACCCAAGTCAGTGGTGCACACACAGCATTGCTTGCACTAATCCTATGTGCATATTTAATGATTTCTTCCGAGGAGATAGCACCTGAGTTGAGGGGGGAGAAAAAGTTCACACCAGTAAATACAAGTTTAGAAGAGCAGACATCACAGGCACACATCATACTTAATTTTAATCAGAAAACAGGCTAATTTCAGCTGTCTCTCTTCCCTAACCCCAGCACACACCTTGAACGTGTTAAGCATTTCCTAACTAAAGAACCAAGACACCATTCAGCAAAATCAGCTAACATGAATTTGAGAGCTGCAATGATAATGCTCAATAATCTCAATTACTAGCTGCCAGCAAATGCAGAACTCTTCTGACCACCACAGTGAGAAACAGGAAAATGAGAGAAAGCACTCCACCCCAGCGACATCCAAGCTAGGTCGGCAGTGCACATCCTGAAAGCTGAGAGGGTTCTGAATGGACCGTGTACCAGAGTCCAAGGAATGGGAAGAGCTCTTCATGCTATAAACTTCAGGTCTGTTTAAAAGGCACTATGAACCTCAGACCGACTCAGCCACCTCCCCTAAAGATCTGCTTTTTGCTATAGAGGCCCACCCATCTCTCAACAACAATAAGAAAGCAGATTCCAAAAGGGCAGGAGGAAACAAATCAGAGACAGGTAACTGTAAACCAAATGCACAAGCATTAAAGCCAAGGAACCATAATCTCCCTCTGAGTATCTGAAGATCCATAGCTCATGATGTAAGGCTTTAAAGTGGGCAAAGGGCGGTGGTGCTCCCATCTCAGTTTAGCGTGGTCACGTGTTCTCTCTGCCTCGCCTTCAAACGCCTATGTAAACCCCACTTCTCTTTCCTTCTCAGCAATTTTACAGACCGTTGCCTTTACTATACTGGCGAGGAAAAAAAACACAAGTTCCCTTCTGTGAGTGCTTCCTACAACTAGAGGAGGGTTGTAAGGTATGGCCACCCTCTCTGGAATGCCAGCTGCGATACAAGAACACACTTTACAATGAAAACTACTAGGCATCCTTCCAACAGCTTCATCAGCAGTATTTCCATCAGCTTGATTACGAGTATAGACATGAAGAACGTACACGTGTGTACAGCTGTAGATGGGCTCTAGGATCACACGTGAACATGCTTTTACCCACTGAACCATCTCCCTGGATCTTAATCAGCTTCAGCGTCAAGAGACACAACACAGCCTTGCTTTAAGTCAGCAGGTTGCCATGGTACCAACCTTTCCTTGCTTTCTCTATTGACTTGAGCTTCTCCTTTGCTTGGTAAACAGCTGTTGCCTAATTTAAACAAAATTTAAAGTACAAATTATTTTTAACTATAACAAGCAGTTTTTAGATTCATTCACAAGGTTCCTCACCCACAGAAACAATTTCCTAGACTTGGAAATTCCTGAATTTTATCTGTGCTTTCCTTAAACACTACTTGATATCATTTACATCGTGGTTATGGTCAATGAAAGAAATTTATTCATGACTCAGTCTCGCACTAATACGCAGCTTCTAGGAACACATGACATGAAAGGACAGGAAGGAGTGCTAGCGATGGAGGGTTTGGTGAGATGGGGTAGGAGGATGCGGCAGAAAGGTGAGGGGATGGATGACAGTAAAAATATGCTTGGAACCCAAAGACTAACCCTTTCTCCAAAAACAAACCAAACAAATACAGCAAAATGTGCATTGTTGTAGAGGAAGCCCAGCCAATCACCTTGCTTGAAGGGCGGGATCCCCTGAGGTTATTTTTTACTTAGAAATATTGCGGGTGTGTTCCCCGACTGCCCTTCTGTTTCCAGCTCTTCGTTGGAACCTTGGTTTTGTAAGTTATTCCCTTCTTCCCCTTAATAAAGCTGATATTAAAGTTAGCCTGATTAATCCTATTTGCTGGTCGATTACGCCGCATCAGTTTGTGCCATTGTTCAAGCTATGAAACAAAAGGCAATTTTTCTTTTTTCTACTTTTCTGTATTTTCTGATTTTTTTCTGGAAAGTAAATATTACTTTCACAAGGAAAAATAATCAATTTTTAAAAAGCATTTATTGTGGAAGCTGTGAGCCTATTTTCACCTTGTCTGAAGGCCAAAGAGTTTCAGCTTGCTCAAAGTTGTTGCCATTCCACTTTACTTTTATTCCTTCAAGGTCACTGTTTGTATCTACCTCAAAGGTCCCACCTAGTTGTAGTAAGAGTTCTTGTCAACAGGTATGGCTAATATCCAGCCTTTGTATTTCAGGTATAGAAAAGTCATCTGTTTCTACCCCCGCAAAAAATCTAAGGATCCAACTCTCCCTGAGGGAGATTAACAATAAATTCCACCCAGAGAGTGTGTAGCCTGCAACTTTCAACTGGTATGTTCGTTTCCTTGTATCATGCTAATACAGGCTTTTTATTATTAATTTTTCTTTATTTTTTTTACTCTTACTCCTACTGTTTGGGCAGGAACTCCATCCGGTACTATCCTATGTGTTCTGCTTCTCTTTACTAACTTTTCTAACCCCCATGTCCCTACCCTGGTAAATGGTATCTTTGTTAAAGCTGGTCTCCGACAATTTATTTAAAAATCAAAACAAAACCCCCAAGCATTTACTTGGGGTTTCCTTTGGGGGGTTCTAAGTTATCCTAAAGCACTGAGGCTCCCTTTCCTGGAGCCCGCTGTGACACATTAGGAAGCTGTACATCAGCAACAAGAATGGCAGTTCATTGGGTCATATGAAAGTCAAACTCAGTTGTCTCTGCAATAAGATCGTAGGACAATTACGACTGCAGTTAGCAAAATAACTGGACTTCTCAGAGCAAATAAATTACTTCTTCAAAAGAAGTAGCCAAGCTAGGCATGGTGGTATACACCTTTAATCCTAGCACCCAGGAGGCAAAGGCAAGTAGACAGCTCTGAATTTGAGGCCAGCCTGGTCTATATAGGGAGACCCTGTCTCAAAGCAAAAGAAAAGAAAAAGACAGGAGCTGAGAGAGATGGTTCATCAGCTAAGACCAATTGCAGAAGGCCCAAATTCAGTTCCCAGCAACTATACCCATACTTCAGCTCAAAATAATCTGTAAGTCCAGTTCCAGGGGCCTGATGCCTCTTCCAGGCTCTGCCAGCACTGCACACATCTGGTGCACTTACATGGAACACTCATATACATAAAAATATTTTACTTTAAAAAATGTAATTAAAATTTGTTTTAAATAGTAGAGAACAGGGGCTGGAGAGATGGCTCAGAGGTTAAGAGCACTGGCTGCCCTTCCAGAGGTCATGAGTTCAATTCCCAGCAACCACATGGTGGCTCACAACCATCCGTACTGAGATCTGGCGCCCTCCTCTGGCGTGCAGGCATACATCAAGGCAGAATGTTGTATACATAAATAAATAAATCTTTAAAAAAAAATAGTAGAGAACAAAGGAAAACCTAGTCTAGAGCCTTGATCAATAAACTTGCCTACCTTAAGATGGAAGGCAAAAAATAAAATTTTCAAAAATAAAACTAATACAAAATGTTTATTGACCCCAAATATTTCATAAACTAGAGATTTTAACTACTAATATCAAAACCGGATTATGCCAAAATAAAAGTAATGCTTCCTATTTCTATAATTTAAAATATTTGAATAAAATATATAGCTGAAAGCCAGGTGGTGGCGGCACATGCCTTTAAACCCAGCACTTGGGAGTCAGGTGGATTTCTGAGTTAGAGACCAGCCTAGTCCACAGAGTAAGTTCAGGACAGCCAAGGCTACACAGAGAAACTCTTCTGTCTGCTCTTCAGGACCAGCCGTCAACTCACCAGTATTTGCTCCGCCTCTTTCAGCTGTTTCTGCAGCTGCTGAATGTCACTGTCTCTCTTCTCTACTTCTTTCTCTAAAGCCTGCATTTCATGGTGGACTTTTCCCTGATGAAGTGCTAATTTCATTAGTTCTTGAAAATCCCCATCTCGCTGAATTAGCAGCTCCAAGACCTGTCAAATAATAGTTGATTCCATCAAACAACAGGCTAATCAAAGCTAATGAGACAAAGAATCCATATTTGAATTGGCTAGGTTGTCAATTTTAACACCTCAAAATATTCTTAATCATCATTAACATTATACATAGCCCATTTGTGGTAATATGGGAAACAGTCTTAATATTAATTTCCATTTATTCTGGTCCTTTTCCATGTAGAACAAATCTTTCAAACGTAGTACTGTGCTAAATTTTAGGTTTATTCATCTTCCAGAGATAAAACTTAAAAATGTATCCTTTAACCACACAACAGAATAAAAAGCTCTTCCAAAATCTAATGGTTTTAAGTGACTTTAGTTGGTACCAAAAACTTTAAAAACTTTGAGAGACAAGTTACACTGTTAGAAGTTAGCTATTAGAAGCTAACTAAGATACATTTAAAGCCATAATTTCACACCTGTATGGCTTAGTGTGCAGACAGCCTAGAAAATGGTTTAAAAAAATAGTAAAGTTAAGTTGGGTGGTGATACACGCCTTTAATTCCAGCACTCAGGAGGGAGAGACAGGTGGATCTCTATGTTCAAGGCAAGCTTGATCTACAGAGTTCCGGGACAGTCAGGGCTATATAGAGAAACCCTGTCTGGATAAACAAACAAATAAGTAAATAAAATAAATAGATGATATGCAGATATGGCAAAATGCCACAAAATTTAATCTGCAACAGAAGTCTGGGGTTCAGTCTGTAGCCCTGCATTTACTAGCAATAAGACACAGAAAAGGTCACCACCCTCAACAAACCTATTTTCTCCTCTAAAAACAAGATTCCCTAATAACACATATTATATGCCAGACTGTTCTAAGAACTCATGATATAATGCATGTTACAACACATGAGAACAGCTCAGCAAGCCAGGTGTGTTGATCACATCTATAATCCCCACACTGAGGTACAGGCAGGAGAATCAGTAAGTTCAAGGCAAGCCTTGGCTACATAAAAACCCATCTTAAAAAAAAAAAAGAAAGAAAGAAACAAAAACAGAAAAAAAGATGGAGGTCGTGACTCAAGCCTTTAATCCCAGTGCTTGGGGGCGGGGCAGAGCGGATCTCTGAGTTCAAGGACAATACTGATAATCCCTCTCTCAAAAAACAAAACAAGAAATCGTTTGAGAGTTTATATTTATTTTGTGTGAAAACAGAATGTTACTTGAAATCTTTAAACTGATATTTTAAAAGCATAGTTTCTTTATTTCATTTTTATTTGTTTTTTTCCAAGACAGTGTCTCACTATGTAGCCATGGCTGTCCTGGAACTCACTCTGTAGGCCTGGCTGGCCTCACCAAGATCCCTGCCTCTGAAGGCGTGAGCCACCACTGCTTTTTAGATTAAAAAACAAACTGTTTACCTGGTTTTCCTCATCCAACTGTAACAGCTTTTGATTTCTTGAAATTGCCAGCATTTCGATAAGTTCCCTAAAAGAAAAACGACCATCAGGGTATGGTGGTGCTTGCCTGTAAACTGCGTATTTGGGAGGACCTAGTGAAACTTTTTAAGAAGGCAGTAAGATTCAGTAAAATTAAATTTTAAAAAAAATGGTTTAACTGCTCTCTGCCCCAAATGGTTAAAAGGTTCATGGTCCTCCCAGCAAGCTGGACAGTCATGGTGACTGTACACACAAAGACTCAGTTGTGGTTTACAAGAAAGCAACCTGCCCTAGACTGTGGGTCTGCAGGGCAAATCTAGAAGGGTTGCAGTTTACGAAAAATGTTTTCTTGTAATATAGCACCGACTGCCGTGACGATGGGGGCTTTCCCCCTTACAAGGCTTAAAAAACTGATAGATTTAAAGCTGGCACGGCAATGCGGAGAATGACAACCAATTTAACCTATCGCTACCACACACCAGCCATCCCACCAAGTCCTGGATGTTTCCGGGTTTTGTTTTGTTTTTCAGATGATGGGTTCATCTACCGGCCGCTCTGATGACTTCGCCAACAGCCCATTTTTGTGGGGGGGGAAGCTTGCCTTGCTAACACTGGAATAGGAGTTCCATGTGTGGACTCGAGGGTTGCAGCTCAACCCTGACCAAACTGCTCCTCAGCAGTTTTACACACCCGTCTTCCTCTTGACCCTGGGCTCCTTCGTGTCGGCATTTAGCCTCCCCTTGACTACAGCATCCCTGCCCTTCGCACCCCAGGGAACATTCTTTACCTCTGTTGAGTGTCCGTGGATCGGGTCCTTTCTTACGGGCTACTACAGTTTTGACGGTCCTGGGGGTTCCAGGTTACTGTCACACTGAGGTGGCCCCTTGGTGGGGAAATGCCGCCCCAAACCCCGGGAGGCAGCAGACCCCCCAGGTCCACCACACTCTCCGGAGACTCCCCAGCCCGCCTACCCTCGTCAGTCGCATAGCCGTCCCGGCCCGAGCAGGTTCCCAGGCCGCGGTTACCTCGACAAGACCTCCAGGTCGTCCAGCGCAGACAGCAGCCGCTCTCGTGTACTGCCGATGCCTGCCATGACAGAGACGCCCACCAGCCGCTCCTTCTCCTTCTCCCCGCTTGAAGAAGCCGCCATCGCCCAGTCGCTCACCAACCGCCGCATGCGCGGTGTGAGCTAGCCGCAGGAGGGGCGGGACCGGAAGGCGGAAGGGAGAGTCAGAGAGGCGGAGAGAGGCCCCCCCATTAGAACGCCCCCTATAGTCCTGGAGGTGCACTGCAGCTCTGGCGCCATCTGCAGGGCGGAGGAGGACTTGTGTCGCCTCCGAATCAGGCTTGCTTTTGCTGGACACAGCAGATGGAGGGAAAGATGTCTACTATTGTAAGGGGTTTATAAAGACAAAAACCACAAAACAGTCACAAGGTTACAATCTCAAAAAACAAAATTACATATCCTATATCATAATTGGCTAAAGAATAGGTAATCTTTACCTAAGCTGTTAGTTACTAATAGGCTATTATTATCTAAGGGGATCGCAACAGCCCCCCACCCCACCCCCGTTACGTCCTCCAGACATCTACTGACCCTTTGCTAATAGCAGGGTCTGTTTGAAATATTACCCAGCTGATGGGGAAGTTGGGTGGTCAACATTCTCTGTATGACCACGGGTGGGAGAATGGGCTACAGTCAGCAACTTTGTGTAATTAGGTTTCTCCATTAGCTAATATGTCCCCTAAAGATGGGTACCCCGGTCTTTAGCTTATCCTGTGGGCTAGAGGGAGGGGTCGGCCTTCAGCTCCTCTGTGGCCTTCATCTTATCCTGGGGCTGGGGTGTAATTCAAGGTCCCCAAAGGGCCCAGCACAAAAGTGGAATCTTTTCCGGCCTTTCAGGAGGCAGAGGCAGGCGGATCTCTGTGAGTTCGAGGTCAGCCTGGTCTACGAGAGCTAGTTCCAGGACAACTAGGACTGTTACAAGGAGAAACCCTGTCTCGAACCCCCTCCCCAAACTGATGTTAAATAACATTCCTCTCCAACTCTTTTCATCTTATAAGATGTAAATCTTGTACTCACTAAAGACCGACTCTCTATTCCTGAAAATCCCATTGTACTTTCTGTTTCTTTGAGGGGGGTTGCTTGTTTTTGGGTTTTCAAGACAAGTTTTCTCTGTGTAACAGCCCTGGCTGTCCTGGAACTCGCTATGTAGACCAGGCTGGCCTCAGACTCACAGAGATCCTCCTGCCTCTGCCTCCCTGAGTGCTGGGATTAAAGATGTGCACCACCACTGCCCAGCTAACCCCAGATTTTTATGAGGAGATGCGTAGATCCTCTATCTTTATTGAACGTCTTTACGTATGTATTTCTTTGCTCTCGTGACGAATCGTAACTCTGTGTGTCATCAACGTCCCATCTTCTTTCTCTGTCCTATGTTAGGGTGTTCCGTGAATATTAAATGTTCTGTGAAGTCCAAGCCCACATTCTTTGCTGTTATTTGCCCACTTCTCTCGGTTATTATTCACATGAGGTGTCCAGAAAAATTCTGCAGGGCTGGGGGCTGGAGAGATGGCTCTGAGGTTAATAGCACTGAGTGTTCTTCCAAATAGACCGGGGTTCAATTCCCAGCACCCACATGGCAGCTCACAACTGTCTGAAACACCAGTTCCATGAGATCTGACACCCTCATACAAACATACATGCAGGTGAAAAACTATGTTCAGAAAAATAAATAAAATAAAATAAAAATTCCTCAGGGATTTTTAAAGAGAAAAGTCTCAAAAGACCAAGTACATAGTCCTGCTCTAAGAAACTTTTCTCATTTAGGCATTTATGATTTTTTTTTTTATTTTTGGTTTTTCGAGACAGGGTTTCTCTGTGGCTTTGGAGCCTGTCTTGGAACTAGCTCTGTAGACCAGGCTGGTCTCGAACTCACAGAGATCTGCCTGCCTCTACCTCCCAAGTGCTGGGATTAAAGGCGTGCGCCACCATCGCCCGGCTTATGATTTTTTTTAAGACACCATCTTAACTACATCGTTCTGGCTGCCCTGGAATTCTCTATGTAGACCGTGCTGATCTATTCCTCTGCCTTTGGCTCCCAAGTGCTGGTATTAAAAGTGGGCCCCACCATGCTCCACTATATTATGAATGTCTTACTGTGGGCAAGAAGTACGAAAAGTTTGAGGACAGGGCCTTTAAAGTGGTGATTAAATTAAATGAGGGTTATTAGGGTGGGGCCCGAGCCAATCTGACTGGTGCCCTAAGGAGGGTAAGATGTGCCAGCGCTACTAGGAAAAGGCCCTGTGAGGACACAGTGAGATGGCTCTTTGGAAGCCAAAGGTGGGGAAACAGCAAGCCAGGATATGCTAAAAATTCATTGCTCCAAACCCTGAATCTCCAGTGACCCTCACTGAGACTACATAATCATACCACATCCATGTTCTAAATCCTCTGCACATCCTTGGCATTTATAACATATCGCTGCCTGCCTCCAAGTCCCCAACACCTCCTTTTCCCTTCCCTCCCAATTCAGGACCTCGCTTCACTCCTCACACTATGAGGCAGAATCAGAAGACCAGTGCTTCCGTAACCTGTCTCTATCGAGTGTGGACCCCCCCCATCTGTCCGCTCACATCACACCCACAGACTGTCTGCCTGACACACAAAGCATCCCAACAATGCTGTGGAGAACCCAACCTTTCAGGAAGTGAGCGGGAGTCCTTGTGACTGGATTACTGCTGTTATTTCGGGAGTGCGTCAGTTACTAGGGAATGAGTCATACCGTGTGTGTCTCCCCCACCCCCCAGCCCCCCAACCCCGTTCCCTCCGGCAGTCGAGCCATCTGCCTTTTTGTCATGGGTCCTCACCAGACTCAATTCCTTGGTCCCCGACTTCTCACCCTCTAGAACCATGAGACATTTCCCAAGCCATTTCCCAAATCAAGTTTACAGCCCCCTGCTCAAGATCAAGGGCGAGTAGAGAAGCAGAATTAGACAGTCCTCTCCCCATAGCCGGGGAGCGAGGGAAGGAAACCAGGCCCGCTACATTCATTAGCTCCATTCTCCAAGAAGCAGAAGCATTGAGACGTTACCTGAAGTTACGGACCTCAGAGCCTCTAATTGCAGGTAAAAATAAAACCCACTTTAACATCAAGATTCAGCTTGTGCTTACCCAGGTGTCCTAGGGTTTTATTGCTGTGAAGAGATACCATGGCCACAGAAAGTCTTATAAAGGAAAACATTTAATTGGGCCTGGCTTACAGTTCAGAGGTTTAGTTCATTATCATCATGGTAGGAATCATGGTAGCACACAGGCAAACATGATGCTGGAGAGGTAGCTGAGAATTCTACATCTTAGATCTGCAGGCAGCAGGAAAAGACTGAACCACACTAGGCTTGGCTTGAGCTTCTGAGACCTCAAAGCTTCCTCCAGCAACACCACACCCCCTATAAGGAGGCCACGCCTTCCAATAGTGCTTGTTCCCATAGCCTATGCGACCATTTTCATTCAAACTACCATGCCAGGGATGACCCTCCCCAAAAGGTCAAGCTTCATGATTACTAGTTACCACTTATGGTATCTGAAACTGTCAGCTCTCAACTGGGAGCCAAGTGTGGCAGCATATGCTTGGAATGGTAAGACTTGGGGGAGCTGAGATAGTAAAATCACAAGTTCAAGGCTAGCCTGGGCTATACAGTGAGATCTCTCAAACAAACAACAAATAAACAAACAAACCAGAAACTACTGGGTCAGGGTATGGTTCTTTAGAAAACAGCACCAATGTTTAAAGTCAATTAGCTTCAAAATGTGTTGTTTAAATTGTTTTTCATAAACAGAGTTACCCAGGCAACCCTAACTAAGACGTCTGTGCGTTAAGATTCAGTCTGAAAGAGCTACACTGTGAAACCTTCCTCAGAAGAAACCTACCTCCTCATTTCAAAACCACGACACAGGGCAGGCGAGATGGCTCAGCGGCTGAAGACGCCTGCTGCTGGCCCTCATGACCAGAGTTCCATCCCCAGGACACACAGGCTGAAAGGGGCGCACTGAGCCCCCAAATTATCCTTTCACCACGGAATGCACACACGCATACAAAATAAATAAAAATATAACTTAAAACCCTGAAGCCCATAATACAGAAAAAAAAATCCCAACTGTACCACATTCTACGCTAATGAAAGTCATTTAGCCTTGTGGCCAGTGTGGCGTTTGATTTTTAACTCCCTACATTCTTGAGTTTTGGAGGATAGCGAATTGTTTAGGATAGACCTTTCATGCTCTTTAAATATTTGCAGTTTGGTTTCAGAGGAAAGGTCAGCTGGAATGAATCGGATCTAAAAATAAAGTCTCACCATCTGGGTGGAATTCCAGGCCTCATTTAAAACCTACTGGTTGTCGGCAACTAAACTGGGTGTCTTCAGATCCTCCTCTGATAGGTTCACCTATTCTTTTGTTTGTTTTGTCTTTTTTT
>NC_022019.1:19225941-19227478 GCF_000317375.1 Microtus ochrogaster | reverse complement strand
CTCTGTAGACCAGGCTGGTCTCGAACTCACAGAGATCCGCCTGCCTCTGCCTCCCGAGTGCTGGGATTAAAGGCGTGCGCCACCATCGCCCTGCTCTGTTTTGTCTTTTTGATAAAGGATCTATTGGAGCCCAGGCTGGTCTTGAACTTGTTGTGTTGCTTACTCCAGCCTTGAGTCCCTGATCCTTCAACCCCAGCCTTCCAATTGTGGAAATTACAGGCATGTGCCTGAACACGCAGGTTCCTTTATTCTCTAGCACGTTTCCCAAGCTTGATATATGTTCTGGGGATGGAACTAATACCGGGCTTATGAGGGTGAACAAACTAACAGTAGACAAGGAAGTTCCTAAAGGAGTTTAGGGAGATGTCTTAATGGATAATGATGCTTACTGGGGAAACAAGAGGCCCTGAGTTCAAGTCCTTAGCACTTGTGTAAAATCTGGGGGCGGCCATGTGTACCCATGACCCTGGTGTTTGGGGTGCAGAGGCAGGTAAGATTCAGAAGTTGGCTGGCCAGCCAGACTGGCTAAGACAAGAGTACATTGGGTTGAGTGAGAGAACCTATCTCAGAAAATAAAGTAGGGACCAATAGAGGAAGATGCCCGGCATCCTCTTCTGTCATCCAAATGCACAGAAAGAAGGGAGAGGGATAGAGATGCACGGGATGGGGGGAATGGAGAGTGACACACACACAGAGACAGAGTACCCAGAGAAGGTACCTAAAACCAGAAAGCCCTAAGTAAAAGTGCATTGGGCTTAGTGTTAGAGCCAGCTAGAAGATGGGCAGAAGCAGAGAGGACCAGCCAGAAAGACAGAAGACTCCATCACCATCACCGTCATTTCTGTTTGCTTTTGGATAAGGACTTGCTGTACAGCCCCGCCGGTCTGCTACTCACCACGATGGGAAGCAAGCTGCTGTCAGGCCTGTGGCAACCCTCTAGCTTCAAATGCAGGAGTCATTAGCGACTTAATTTAAATGTGTATCAAGATGGTCCTTGCCAGCCCAGGCTCCAAAATCCTGCTCTTCCCAGCTTCAAGGTCACAAACCTGAACCACTGCTTTTCTGTTTAGTCAAGGGATCCAGCCCGAGGCACTCTGTAATATTATCACAAAATGATTGACAATGGACTCAACTCGCTCAGGGTCTTCAAGAACCTTTTGAATTTAAGGACCCGCTGTGGAGACTGATTGCTCTTACCGGCCATCAATCAATAAACACGGCTATGGTACAGCCAATTAACCGGAGTAAGTGCAATTAACCACCACCTGACCACAACAGACTTGGTCAAATTCTAATTCATGGATTTCAATACAACAACCTTCTTGCTTCTTTCTTCCTGTTGTTCCTAAAACAGAGAAGGATGAGGAAGAAGAGAAAAAGAAGAGAGAGAAAAAGGATGGGGGAAGGAGGAAGAAGAAAAGAAGAGGGGCTGGAGAGACCACTCAGCAGTTAAGAGCACTGCCTGCTCTTCCAAAGGTCCTGAGTTCAATTCCCAGCAACCACATGGTGGCTCACAACCATCTGTAATGAGGTCTGG
>NC_022019.1:19223580-19225841 GCF_000317375.1 Microtus ochrogaster | reverse complement strand
AAAAAAAAAGACAAAAAGAAAGAGGGGAGGAATGGGTGAGGGAAGAGAGAACTAAAAAGGAAACTGAAAGAAAAAAAAGCAAAGAAGAGAAAGAAAAAAAGAAGAATTAGCCTGGTGTGGGTAACTCACATCTGTAACTCCACCTACTTGGGAAGCAGAGGGGGGATGATTCCCAATGCTATAGGCTGTCTACACTATAGCAAGTTCTGCCAGCCTGGAAGACCTAGTGAGACCCTCAAGAAAAGAGGGTACTGGGGAAGCAGCTGAGAGGGAGCGTGCTTGCCTGGCACGTGTGCAGTCCTGGGTCTAACACTCAGCACCACCTGAGGAAATGGCACAGAGCTTGTTTTTCACAGAATAAGATGTTCAAACTGCTCTTCTCGTACGCCATCTCTGTCTTTTAACCTTTGTACGGTTTGTTCCACTCCTAGGACATGCTCAGCATCTAGCATCTTCAGGTGAAGGCCACTCTTGCATTCATTTCAACCTTTGTTTTCTCCCCGATCAAAATATTTGCTTTGGCCTTGCTACTGGCCAGTTCCCAGAAAAGCTTCCTTCAGTTGTGGGTAAGTTCTCGCACTTCCTGTCTTTCACTCTGCAGAGACAATTAAGAGAAGACTGGCCGCGAACCCTTTGTTTTCAATTTCCTCGCCTTCTGGACCACTTTGCTGTGCCCCAGCAGCTCTCACGTGAGAAGAAAACTGCTTGGTAAACGTATAGGAATTTTATTTAATTCCTGAAACACTTGGTGAGCTAAGCAATATAGTGAACTTGGCCCAGTTTGCCTCGGACTGCTTTAACCTTGTGTCTAAAGGCTTATCACAGTCCAGAAGTACTATATAACCCCGCACACAAATGAGTCACTGTAGTCTGCCCTCAAAGGCATGGAAATAAACAAAAGCCCAGGGACAGCAAGTGCAGACCTGTATCCACCTCAAGATCCCACATCCCAGGCCCAGCCAGTCTTCCTCATAAGAACCCTATGACTCCCAATTTTCCATTTACTTTCAGATGATCCAAAGGTGTGCTCTCTGGTTCCAAGTCTGCCTAGATTTGTATCAGTAGGTGAATTCCCTGCTCACTATTTGAGTAAAAGCAACGAGGTTAGAGGAGGCTTCTGGGTCCTTGTTCCTGCAGAACAGCTGGCTCTTTGTCCTTTCTGAGTCTCTGGGGCTCAGCCCCAGCCTCTTCTTGGATAACGTGTTGCTCTTCGTCTTGCTGGGCCGCAGCCAGGTCTAGTTCTCACCCTCCTCCCCCAATAAGTTATTCCCTTTGGGCAGCCCCAATGCAGACATGCACACAGTGACTCCCTGTCCTCGGCAGTCGGGCTTCCAGAACATTCCCTGCCCATTTTGTGAATCTAATACCTGATATAAAATTTCTAATTACAGGCACTCAATTCTCTCTCCTAGGAGATCTGAAGCTTCAAACGCTAGCTCTTTGCCAGATCTTTTCTTCTCCCTGGAAAGCCCTTGCCAGACAGCCACATTTTATTCTGTCCGATCCAGGCTTTTTATCTGCTCTCCACCAGACGAGCACAAAATGCTTCATGTGCCGGCTGTGCAGGCAATCCCCTTCCAGTATCTGCGTGTGCACACTCCCCCCATACCAGCGTGCTGTGGAAAGCGCCCCAGAGGTATTTTTCAGGTTCTGGCAAAACCACCGAAATGCTTCTCAAACAAAAACCTTTACAATTTCAAAGAGTGTTGGGACAACAGGAGTTTAGAAGCATCAGGGGCTTTTCTCTGCGCCTTTATATCAAACCCGCAGAACAGAGGGTGCCAGATTCAGATGTGAAGTGGTGAATTATGAAGTGCAAATGTCATTTTGGCAAGAGGGAAGTCTGATGGATTCATATTCAAATGTTTGCAAAACCAAGCTCTTTGGCTTGTGTGTGTTCTGGAGTGCTGGCCAGAAACTTTAGATCCCCAGAATTGGTGAATAGCATTGTCAAGGAAATAAAACGGCTCAAAACAAACCAAAGACCATAAAACCCTGATCTATCCCATCTATTCTGGATACTAACGGATATATTTGCAGTTCCTTTATGGCATGTTTTGCCAGAGACCTAGGTAGGTTCAAGGTGACCCTAGGAAATGCAAAGCCAGAAAGGCCATCGGGGCTGCCTTTGGCCTGACTCATCATGAGAAAGGGTCAAAGGTGGAGGCAGAAAGAAGGATCCTGGGAAACTCTAGGGCAAGCAGACCACTCTGGAGCCTCTGTTGATAGACATTTGGCTGGATTATCTCCTGGTCTGCATC
>NC_022019.1:19217159-19223480 GCF_000317375.1 Microtus ochrogaster | reverse complement strand
GCACAAGAGAGCTCAGACAGAAAGAAATCTTGCACGGAAATCTGAGCATGAGCCTTTCTGTCCATTTAATCCCCCAGTACAGTAACTGTAGTCCTGAGGACCCTGACAGTGACTTTACTGATACAGTGGAAGGTGACCCAGAGGATTCCCATTTCCAATGGGGAGGCCGACCTTTAACATACCAGATAATTTTAGTTTATGACAGCGGTTCTCAACCTTCCTAATGCTGCAGCACTTTCACACAGTTCCTCATGTGTGGAGACCCCCAACTATAGAACTATTGCCTTGATACTCCACTACTGTAAGTTTGCTCTTGTTATGAATCCTAACGTAAATATCTGATATGCAGGACATCTGATACGTGACTTCCAAAGAAGTCAGGACTCAGGCTGAGAAACACTGGTTTGCAGTAGATACTGTGAAAGGGTGAAGGCAGCCTCACAGGGCAGCCACTGAAACTTTCTCTAAGGAGAGCAACGCTTTAGCTAAACACCAAGGGATGACAAGGAGAACACAGGAGCTCTGAAATAGTGAGGACTAGAAGGTCTCTGAGGAGCCAGGGTATCATGCGACAATACTTTCCTGGGGGACACTATGCAGGGTCATCTACTCACCCCCCATAGGAGCCGCTACAGACCAAAGTACAGACACCACCAAAGTCTAACTTGGTGACCCAATGAGTCTTATTGGGGTTTACCTAGAGGAGGGTACATGGGTGAGGGATTACATACAAGGAGCAGAAACGGCTCAAAGACAGATGCTCCACTAACGCCCACGCCAGCATGGGAGACGGCTCACAAAGCTGGGAACCTGGAGCACAATGCACAGTCTGCTGGAAGCTCAGCGGGTTGAACAGTGTCCTTTCCAAATGACTCTGATTCCAAACCTCTTTCAGGAAGCTCAGCTGGTCTCAGAGGCTTCTTGGCAGCTTTTATTGCTCTCTCTGGGAGGAAGGGGCATAGAGAATCTTGTCAGTTTGGGGGACTTCCTGAAACTATTTTCATAGCCTAAACACACCACGCACACACACACACACACACACACACACACACACACACACACACACACACACACACCACGCACACAGTTTAGATCCAGATTCTGCATATGAGAGAAAACAGTTGTCTCTCTGAGTCTGGCTTGTTTGACAACATAGTGATCTATGTGACTCCAACCATTTTTCTGCGAGTATTGTGATTTTCTTTTTCTTTATGAAAAAAATTCCATTGTGCAACATCCATTCTCTTTATCTGCTCATTTTATGCTGGAAGAAGTCTACGCTGGTTCCATTTCCTATTTATTGCAAGTGCAGATGTAATAACAATAGAAAGGTCTTGTGGCTCAGGCTCAGGAGTTACCAGCGTAGCTTGGTCAAACGATAGCTCCGTTTTCAGTGTTTCAGAAGGATGCTCAAGGCTGCATGTCGCCAGCTCTGTGGACTGTTACTTTCCCACACACCCTCACATTCATTGGTGTCATTCGTCTCTTTCACACTTTTTAAAAAGAATTCCTTTTAATGTTTGAATGTGTGAGTATGGTTGTCTGCCCATTCATGCCGGTGCCCATAGAGGCCAGAGGCCTCTGAAGCTGGAGTTACATGTAGGTTGTGAATTTCTTGCCAGGCATGCTGGGAACTGAACTTGAGTCCACCGAAAGAATGAGTGTGTGCTCTTAACTGCTGAGCCATCTCTCTGGGTCCTTTCCGTGTGTGTGTGTGTGTGTGTGTGTGTGCATGTGTGTGTAGACAAGCATGCCTACGCATGTATGTGAAGACCAGAAGAGGACACTAGGTGTCCTTCTCTGTCTTAGATAGGATTTCTATTGCTGTGATGAAACACTATGACCAAAGGCAAGTTGCAGGGGAGGAAAGGGTTTATTGGGCTTACACTTCCACATTGTAGCCCATCACTGAAAGACGTCAGGATGGGAACTCAAGCACGGCAGGAACCTGGAGGCAGGAGCTGATGCAGAAGCCATGGAGGGTGCTCCTTATGGCTTGCTCAACCTGCTTTCTTACAGAACCCAGGACCACCAGCCCAGGGATGGCACCACCCACAATAGGTAACTAAGAAAATGCCCCACAGCTGATCTTTTGGAAGTGTTTTCTCAGATAAAGTTCCTTCCTTTCAGATAGCTACTTTGTGTGTCAAGTTGACATAAGACTACCAGCACACACTCCTATCCCCCTATTTCCTCCCTTAACCTGGAGCTATGCTGGTAGCCAGCAGTCCCAGCGCTGCCCCAGTGTCTGCCCCCACAGGAACATTCAGCCACGCCTGGATCTTGTATGATGCTGGGGATTTGAACTCAGGCCCTCATGTTCAGTACTCACTCTCCCAGTTCTCTTTTTTCTTTTTTCTCATACATACACACATTTATTTATTTATTTATTTATTTATTTATTTATTTATTATACAATATTCTGTCTGTGTGTATGTCTGCAGGCCAGAAGAGGGCACCTGACCTCATTACAGATGGTTGTGAGGCACCATGTGGTTGCCGGGAATTGAACTCAGAACCTTTGGAAGAGCAGGCAATGCTCTTAACCACTGAGCCATCTCTCCAGCCCCCACACTTTTCTGTTTTAAGATTTATTTTAGTGTAAGGGTGTTTTACCTGCATGCATGTTGTATGTACACCATGTTTGTGCCTGCTGCCCTTAGATGCCAGAAGACGGCACTGAATGCCTTGGAACTAGAGTTACAGATGGTTGTGAGTTGCCATGTGGGTGCTGGGAATTGAACTCACTCAGGTCCTCTGCAAGAGCAGCCAGTTCTGTTAAACACTGAGAAACCTCTCTAGTTCCTGTTTTTTAAAAATATTTATTTTTATTTTATGTGTGAGTGTTTTGCCTGTGTGTACATCTGTGCCCACTGAGGACAGGAGAGGGCCTGAGAATTCCCTACAAGAGCAGCCAGTGTTTTTAATTGCTGAGCCATCTCCCTAACCCCTATAAATTTGATCCCCCACCACCTTTACATGTCCCATTCATTCTAGTCTTAGTTTCTTTAGGATTTTTATCAGGAAGGGGTGGTGACCTTTGTGAAGGCAATTTTCTGCATCTCCTGAGAAGAACGTGTGCTTTCTGTTCTTAAACCATGCTATCTGCACAGTGTGTTCATGGAGTGTGTGTGTTGAACCAACTGTTTATCCTTGGAGGAAACCTTCTTGCTTGCGGTGTGTAATCTTCTTACTGTGTTTTAAGTTCTATTTACAAGTATTTTGTTGAGAATTTTATGTTCACCAGGACAATCAGTCTCTAGTGTTCTTTCTTTTCTCCTTTTGGTATCACGGTAATATTGGCTGCCTAGAAGGAGTTTGGTAGTGTGGCTCCCCTTACTCTTTTGTAGACCAGCTTGAAGAACCTTGCTTTCAGTTCTTCCTAAGTGTTCTAGCTGGGAGGTTACTTCGCACTTCCCAGATGGCCTAAGTACAGGTGACCCAGCAGGAGGGATGCCCTTCAGAGCTCTCAGACTCTGCAGCACTCAAGGGCAGACAGGTGGCTCCAGAGGTTGAGCCATCTGCTGACCCCAGGATCAGGCCTCTCAGACCTCCAGGGCTCTTAGTTGATGAGATCTGCTTCTGGCCATTGGAGGGAGGGGGAGTGTTACGCCACTACTTGAGCCCAGCCTTCTGCAGGAGCTTTTTGGCTTGCTGCCTTATACTCCCCAAAGCTGCAGCCCAGGACTGTCTTCCCCTGGGGCTGTGGAAGGTGAATTCAGGCTCTTAGACTTGTGACTGTATCCTGTCTTTGGGTTCTATAAGTGCGCCTGACTTCCTAGTCACAGAGGGTAACAAAATGGGAGTTCACTGGACAGCTGACCTCTCAACAGAGGATTCTGTCTTACCAAAGACAACAACTTGTGGAGATCCACGGGCTTGTGTGATGGCTAGCCTCTATTCACTGGGGAAAGTGCAAACTTTAACGTCTGCACAGGGCCTTTTCGCCACCCCTGTGCATCACTGTGCACCTCTGCTGGCTTCTTTCCTAGTGCGATGCGTCTTCCTCTTTGAGCTTCCCAGCTGTCCTTGTGCTGCCTTTGGGGATCAACCATTCCCTTTTGGTCAGTAGAGTCTGTTCCTTGGTGTGTGAAGTCTTCTTCCTGACTGGATCACCCGGAGGCAGATTCTAATCTACCATCTTATCTGGCAAGCCTCAAAAGGGGAAGTGTTGTGGAGGTGCTGACTTACAGCTGTAAATTCAACACTTGGGAGGCTGAGATGGGAAAACTGTTGATTCCAGGCCAACCTGGACTTTATAATGCTTCAAGGGCTGGCTTAAACCACAGAGTGAGGCCCTATCAAAAAAACAAAACAAAACAAAATCCAGTTTATAAAAAGTTGAGCTTTGGCACATTACGTTGTTAAAGTTTAACAGGGTTAATAATGAAGCATAGCAAGCAAGTGTTAACCGGTTTAAGTAAAACAGCTATCTTATTTGTACTCTTCTCTTAGTTAGGGTTTCTATTGCTGTGAAGAGACACCATGAACATGGCAACTCTGGAAAGCATTTAATTGAGGTGGCTCACAGGTTTAGAAGTTTAAGATTACCATCATGTTGGGAAGCAAGGCAGCGTTCAGGCAGATAAGGTGCTAGAGATGGAGCTGAGAGTTCTTACATCTTGACTGGCAGACAACAGGAAGTAGTCTGAGACACTGGGCATGGCTTGAGCATAAAGGAGATCTCAAAGCCAACCTCCACAGTGACACTCTTCCTCCAGCAAGACCATAGGTGCTCCAACAAGACCATATTCCCTAACAGTGCTATTTCCTTTGAGGGGCATTTTTTTTTTCAAACAACCACATTCTACTCCCTGTTCCCCAAAGGCTTGTAGCCATTTTGTAATGCAAAAAAATGCTTTCAACCCAACTTCAAAAATCCCCATAGTCTCATATAACAGTCTCCTTAGAGAGACCCGGTCTAAAGAAGGACAAAGATGGCAGGGGTGTCTATACAGGGGATATTACTAACATCCAATAAAGCAATAGCGAGCAAAATCAATCATCAGGAAAAGCAGATGAGGCCCAAGTTCAAGGACCGTTTATCAACAATAGCTCCATAGAGGGGAGGAGGACAAAGAGCCAGGGGATGGCAGGGAAGGAGTAGGCACGGAAAAGGGCTTCCGAGGGATCCCGAAGCCCAGGGAGGAGCTTGACCTTCACGAGGCAGCCAGAGGGTGACTTGTCCAAGATTATGTCAGTACTTCGTGAGTCCTTACACGACCGACAGTCATGCCAATTAATTTTCCTTTCTGAGTTTCCCTGGGCATGTCTCCACTCCTTTGGATAATTGCTATCCCAGACAGCAGAGATGAAGGAGGCTGTCTTATCCAGAACAGATAGAAAGCTAGTGCCTTGCTCATCACTTTCGCGGCTGAGGATTAAAGGGCTTTGGTTATCTGGGGGGATTAGTCAGTGTTGATTGTGATGATTTAGGAAGCCCCGGGCTGCCATCTGATGACACGCGTAGGCTGACTTCAAGCTATTTAACTTTTACTGCTCTGAGGGCAAGTGGTACAGAGGGAGGGGGCATGGGCAGGGAAGAAGGGAACCTGGAATTGTCGAGATTTCTTTCATCTGTGATCTTCCTTGCCTCCTTTGCATTCTCCTTTCTCCCTTCCCCTTCGTACCCAATCCCTGAGCACACTCCCCAGCATCTCCCATAGCCCAGGCTAACTTTAAGCTTACTGTGGCATGAACTGCCCTTCCTGCTTCAACTTCAGTGCCAGAATCACAAGTGTGCGCTATATACCTGGTTTATGTATGATTTTTCTAGTATGTAAAATAAAGGTTTGAGTTTTTCATTCATTCAACAAATGTCTTATAGGCATCTACTATGTGCCAGATACTCTTCTGCCCACCGTATAGTTATTTTGAAAACTCAGTCAAAAAGCATAGGTGAAGATGCTTAGTACAGTGCTTAGAATCAACTGGGAGCTGATTGTATCAGCTTTTCTGCCCAAGAGGCTTTGTGACTAGAATTAGATGGATATCTGAGCCATTATTGGGTCAGGCCTACAATGGGTCAAGGCATTCATAGCGTTTGTGATATCAGGATGTTCTACAAAAGGATAGAATTAAAGAATTGGTTGAATTGGGTATTCAAGAATTTAAAAAAAAAAAACCTACTATTTTAAGATGCATTTTGAAGCAGTGAAATCAAAGGCAAAAGATTGTCCAGGGGAAAGCAAAGCAGGCCCATGTCAAGGTGGTTCTGGGAATCTTCAGAGGACGCAGTGAAGCACATTGGAAACATGAGTGCGGTGCTTTGTCTAGAACACTGGGAACACGAGTGCGGTGCTGTCTAGAACATCGGAAACA
>NC_022019.1:19201453-19216914 GCF_000317375.1 Microtus ochrogaster | reverse complement strand
GTGCTGCTGTGTCTAGAACATTGGGAACGCAGGTGTGCTGCTGTGTCTAGAATGTTAGAAACACGAGTGTGCTGCTGTGTCTGGGACATAAAGAAATAATTACAAGGGTGTTCACTGCTTCAGCGGGCTCAGAGTTAGGGTGCATAACAAAATAATGAGCAACGGGAGCATTCCAAACTGTAAACGCTGCAGTGCTTCATCGGTCTATACCTCGGAAAGGGAATTTACAATTCAGAATATATGATTTGAATTCATTAGCTAAGGACCCTGGCACTTCAGATACCAACATTTGCCAATGGTCCAAGCTAATTCTTTTTTATTTTTTTTATATTTATTTATTTTATTTATTATGTATATAATATTCTGTCTGTGTGTATGCCTGCAGGCCAGAAGAGGGCACCAGACCCCATTACAGATGGTTGTGAGCCACCATGTGGTTGCCGGGAATTGAACTCAGGACCTTTGGAAGAGCAAGCAATGCGCTTAACCTCTGAGCCATCTCTCCAGCCCCCGCTAATTCTTTTTTAAAGAGAAAGGAATGACCCTGACCAGCTGGAAGTCAGTATTTCTCCCAGGATCCCTGAGGAATTACTTTTGCTTGTGAAGTGAACAGATCCAATAGCCAAGGGAACACCATATTTCATTTCCCTCTCTGAAGAGTCTGATGCCATCGGTGGGCCAGAAATCAACAGGATGAGAAACGTCAACCCCGAAAAAAGAAGGGGAAGTTCAAGGTCATTTGAGTGTGCCTCCCTCACTGCTCAGAAGGGCAGTTCCATTTCTACTATACGTGTGGGAACTCTGTTCATTTTCAGTTTTCCAATCAAGGCTTAGCTTCTGAAGTACAAAATTATATTGTTGATCACTGTACAGAACCCACAGGCTAGGAGGGTTTCTGCAAATATGTTTGTAATAAGGTGGCTGAAGAAACAAAAGGATGAATGAATGATTGATTAGATAAATGGATAGCTGAATCCCGGATTTAAAAACTCACCATGAGAAAGTGATGCTCCAAGATCAAGTCAGTCAAAAATCTAGCAGGGAATAGTAGGGGGGGGTTGTGAGCCCCCACCCCAACTGATGGCTTCTGGGAGAAGAAGAAGCAGTTTTCTTCAAGGGTGTGGCTCCTGATAGGTTGCGTTAGGATAGGATGTAGGACAGCCCTACATCCAGGAATATATGGACAACACAAATTGGAATCCATGGGTTATTACATCATAGAAAAGAGGATATGACGTTGGGATAAATCTAGAAGGAGTTCAGGTGAATATAATTCATATACACTGTATGAGATTCTCAAGGAATAAATAAAAAATGTTTATTAAAAAAGAGAATTGTCCTCAAGTAAAGGGAGAAAAAAATTAATTGACATGGGGTCAAAATGGTCATGGGGGAGACATTTAATTCCAGAATCATCGAGAAGAAAACCAAAACTTGAACAGCTTTTTCCCCTAGTTTCTTCTAATCAATTATCCTTAGAAGTCAGCTGTACCTCCAGTAGAGGAAACTGCTACTGGATAAACGAGCCGTTATAGGGCTCAAGAATAAGACAAGAATAAAAAACAAGGGGTGGGGTGGGAGGATTGATAATGGTGTATCTGCGCGAGGAATAAGAACAAAGTATAATTGTGTGTTTGTGTAAGAAAAAGTTGTAATGAAACCCATTTGTTTGTATGCTAACAAACACCACCAAAAAGAAAAAAAAAAGGAAAGCATCTTTATAGAAAGAGCTCACACGCATTCTGAGGACAGAGGCCTGGGCACCTTGTTCTTGTCCTTAGAAAGCAGCCTTGGAAATTCAAGGCCTTGGAACTAGAGAGAGGCTCAGGGGTTGAGTACTTTCTGCTCTTGCAAAGGACCCAAGTTTCACTCCCAGCATCAAATCAGAGATCTGAAGCCCTCTTCTGGCCTCTAGTGGCATCTGCGCAGGTGTGGCACATGCTTATACACACACATACATACACACAACACATACACACATACATACTTAATACATACATGCAACACATTCACACATACACACACATATGCACACACCACACACACATATGCACACAACTAAAATAAAATCTTTAGAAACAAAAAAGACAGACACACAAACAGACTACGGAACTTCCTGAGGTAGTCAAGGTTATGCATTTCTGTGCAACCATCGTGATGAGAGAGTGGAGTGAGCATGCGCTTGTTTGCAGGCTTCAGGGAGCTTCTGGTTGGGTTAGGTCAGTAGCCATGAGCCACCAGGAGTCTTTACCCTAAGGACAACAAGTTAGAGACTGATAGGACTGGACAGTGAAACAGCTCCCCATCCACATCTGCAATAAGTGGACAAAGGCCCCTAGAGGAAGCCCTGCAAATGATGAAGAGCAAGGGAGGGCACCTCCAGGAACAGGTTGATGGTCTGCAGAGCAGCTCGGAGCTGAAAGGATTTGGGGACAGAATGGTACTTCCCTTCCCTTCCCAGAGCAGAGTTGACCCAGGAGCCTTCAGGAGGTGGTTGTACGAAGAAGGGTCACAGGAGATCATCATCTTTGCTAACCTGCTGGCCAGAAGACCTTGAGGATGTAGATAGGCTGTCAATCAAATTCATGGAAAACAGCTCCGGGGCTTCTTTGCACATGCGGTATCCACCCCTCTGGGACATGATTATATTGGCACACCAGACTCCAAGCTTGTCATTCGTATTCTTGTCAAAGTGAAGCCCTGGAGGGAGAAGCCAGCTTACTACAGCTTGCAGAAACTTATTCCACTATAGTTGCCTCCAACTTAAGGAAGTGGCACAGTATGTCATGTGAACTTCATGGGCTACTGAGACAGCTTGGGGTAAAAATGCCTGGCACCATGCTGGGTGGTGGTGGTACACACTTTTAATCCTATCACTTGGGAGACAGAGGTAGGTGGATCTCTGTGAGTTCGAGATCAGCCTGGTCTACAAAAGCTAGTTTCAGGACAGGCTCCAAAACTATAGAAAAACCTTGTTTTGAAAGAAAGAAATATATAGAGAGAGAAAATAAAAGAGAGAGAGAGAGAGAGAGAGAGAGAGAGAGAGAGAGAGAGAGAGAGAGAGAGAGAGAGAGAGAGAGAGAGAGAGAGATATGCCTGGCACCAAGTTTGATGACCTGAGTTTAATACCTAGGACCCACATAGAAGGAAAAAACTGACTCCCACAAGTTGCCTTCTGATTTCCTTTCATGCTGTGATATGTGCGTGCACATGTGCACACACACACACACACAGAGGCAAGAGAGAAAGAGAGAGAGAGAGAGAGAGGATGCATACATAAGTAAGCAAATATTTTTAAGTGTGACTTTCAGAGTCACATGACAGCGTTCCAACTGTGACTTAGCTTTCCTTTATCCTCAGACTCTGAGTGGATTTCTTTACTCTAAACCGCCACCTCATTGCAGACAGAGCTGATGGCTCAACGTGTTCCCATCTTGCCAGAGCGGAAGACAGGGGCTAGACTATAGCAAGTGCCAGGCTAGAACTTGCTTTCTGCTTTATTTGCGATAGAGTCTCACTATGTAGCCCTGGCTATAACCCTGGAATTCCCTATGTAGGCCAGGCTGGCCTTGAACTCACAGAGACCTGTCTGCCTCTGCCACCGAACTGCTGGGATTAAACTGTTTACCGCCATGCCCAGCAGGGCCGTAACTTTCAAAAGGCCAGCTCTGTTGCCGTACTTCTCTCAGTGAGGCTTCATCTCACTCTTTTTTAAATAATATTTTTTTATTCTTTGAAAATGTATGAAGTTCTCTGAGCCTTGCAAAATGGGGGGCTGATGCATATGCCCATCTTGAGCTGAGCATTCAGAGTTATTTATACGTCCCACTGAACCAGCACCCCCAGATGGAGACCAAGTGTTCAGATACAGGTGCCTGTGAGGGACATTTCACATTCAAACCATAACAGTGTTTCATGGCATAAACACATGACAGGAACAACTTAGGGGACAGGTTTATTTTGGCTTATGACAATTTTGGTTCATGCAGGCATTGGAAGAGCTCCTTGTGGTGTAGCAGGCCGCGGCAACAGGAGTGTATGGTAGAGATGCACAACGTAGCATACAGGAAGCAGAGTGTCAGTCCAGAAACAGAGGCTGGGCTATACCATTCAAAAGCCCACCCCTAGGGCTAGGTGGATATCTCCTTCAGCAAAATCTGTGCCTTGCAAATGCAAGGTCCCAAGTTTGATCGCTAGAACCCGTGTATAATAATAATAATAACAACAACAGCGAACAGCAGCAGCAGCTAGCTAGGTAGGCGGAACCCATAACTCTAGTGCCTGGGAGGTAGAGACAGGTTAACTATGGGGCTAAGTCTACTTGGCAAATTTAGTCAATGGAAGACATTTCAAAAAAAGAAAGGGGGGTGAATACCCAGTGGGCCACTTCCAAAGTGCAGTCCCACCTCCCAAAGGCTCCACGCCCTCCCACTACAACAGTCCCGGCAAGGCCAAGGGTTCCAATGACCCCTAGAAAGAATGTTGAACTGTGAAAACATAGCAGCAGCAGGACTCGGCTAAGGACATTCCTGCCAACCTTTGTGGTGCCTGTGTAAACTGTTATTACCCTGGTACTATTTGAAGGGTGTGTGCTTAACACCGAAGAACCTATTTAGTCAGGAGGCTCGCTCTGAGGAAACAAACCGTATGACTGACAGAGTTGGTATGAACAGACAAAGACATGTTAAACGTATGTATTCCAGAGTGTTGAGGAGAAAATGAATAAGGATGTCAGTGCCCGCGAACGGCGCAGATAAGTCTGAGTTGATGATGAACTAAATCCGGCAGCTGCACAGCAGCCGGATCCGAGCCAGTCTCCCATGATCCTCTGGCTTTTTCTCTAAAGTTGCAAAGCGGCTTCCACAACCCCAGTTACATAATGACACCCCAAGGCAGGAAACAGAGACACCAGGGCAGTGAGAACCAGCCCCATTCGGTTTGGCAGGGGAGAAAACATCTTCCCATAGGCACTGAGCACCCCACTTCTTACGTGTCATATGATGGGGCCACAGGATGAGTCTCTGTGAAGGGTATTGAGAAAGGACACTGTGCTTGGATGTAGGCACAAGAAAGGGGTCGGGGGAAAATCTAAATAATGGGGTTCAACTAAAAGCTATGAAGAGGGCAGCTCAAGGGTGGGGCGCAGAGGTAGAACTGTATTTAGCACACACAAAGCCCGAGGCTGGTTCTCCAGGAGGGTGGGCACCAACACAAGAGAATGAGCCAGTGAGAAGCAAACCCATCTCAAATGGTCCCTGGTCAACAAGAAAACTGGCCAGTGTTGCTGGTGCATTATTTTAACATCATTTAAAACTGCTACATAGATGCTTGTCTTTTCTTTTGGTGTAAGAGTGTGCATGTGTGTGTGGCGTATATGCACATATATGTACATGTGGCTGTGTGTATTCATGTACATGCAGAGCCTGCAGGGACCAGAGGAAGTTGTCAGGAGGCCTATACTTTATCCCCTGATTGCTGGAGACAGAGCCTCCAAATGGACCTGGAGCTAGGCCAGCTAGGCCATGCTCACACCCAGATTTTTATGTGGTTGCTAGGGATCCATGTTTGAGCACTCAATGTTCTCACCTATTGCGCCATCCCTGCAAGTTCTACTATCTGTTTTTATTTTAATCAAGAAAATAAAAACTTTTACAAGGTAGGCTGTCAATCAGGTGTGACTGGAGTGTAAATATGAGACTCATAGCTTTTTATGCCTGTGGGTTTAAAGATGACTTCTGGGCGGTAAAAGTTTAGGGACAGGCAGGAGACACCAGCATCATCATCTCAGGTCTTCAGGAGAACATCGCTTATTTTCTTTGTTTGTTTATTTGTTTATTTTGAGACAAGGTCTCACTATGTAGCTCAGGTTAGCCTTGGACTTCTGACTTACTTTGTCGAACTCCTGGCTGCTGAGATTATTGACGTATGCCATTTCCAAATAAGGACTAATAAGGTAGCTTATGTATTTAATGATACAGACCATATTATTACGCTGACAGGTCATTAGGAATAATTACTAAGCAATCATGTACATAGCCAGTGCTACTTTTATATGAGAAAATCCTATTTTTATAACTTCTGACATCTCACTTTGAGTCTATACAATATTATCCTAGTGGCCAGGGGTGTGGAGGGCTAGGCCAGAAGTCCCCAGGATAACAGAGGACACCTGAAAAATGGGTTCTGGTGACTAGGGGAGGGGATCTTCATCTAGAGAGGAAAGAAAATGAATGTTAAGGAGAAGAGAAGAATGTGTGGCTGAGGCTCGGAGGTGGTGGCACAAGCCTTTAATATAGCACTCGGGAGGCAGAGACAGTCAGATCTCTGTGAGTTCGAGGCCAGCCTGGTCTACAGCGTAAGTTCCAGGACAGGCTCTAAAGCTACAGAGAAACCTTACAGAGTAAAAATCTTGTTTCAAAACAAACACGTAGATTTGTAAATAAATGAGAACAAAAGATACCGAGTGTGTTACTGTGTGTGTTGGGTTCTAAGGGATGAACTCTTTGCTTTCTGAGGTGCCCACTCTTGGCGAGGTGGTTTACTATTCTTCTCCTTTCAGACAAGGAAACCGGCTCACAGCGGAACAAGGTCGCAAGCCTTCAGTCACAGGGATCAGGACCCACGTCTGAAACCTGGCACTTCTTCCACAAGAGCTCACACATTTGCGGCCTTCATCAGAAAGAAAGTTGGCTCAGGGCAAAGTGGCTCAGGACACCGCCCTTATGTGGACGGTGTGGGCTGAAATCAGCCCCTCCCACAAGCCAAGGGTAAGGAGGCATTCTCCGGAAAGATGCTGTCTATTACACAGCATCTTGTGCCTTCCATTTAAAGGAGCCAGTCCCGTGCTGCAGAGGCTACCATATTTAGTTCTGTGGAGTGCTGTCTTCTTGAAGTTACACAGAAGAGCAGCGAATGGCACTTGAATTCTGCTTTGGCCCACGGGAATGCAAGGCACTGATGGGCAAATCCCAGATAAGCAAGGCCCCAAAGGCTTCAGACTCCAGAGTATCTCTTGCTACTGCTGTGCCTTTACATGTTTGCTGCTGCCATTTTCCCCTGGTATTTGGCATGATATGGATGGGTGTTGGGGGATCCCCACTGCCTTTAATGTAGTGTGATTATCTCGTGGAAATAACCCATTCTACTAGGCAGCTTTTACCTATGGATTATTATGAAGATGATGTCTTCTTAAGATGTACTCTTTAAAGTACTGCCCCTGCTCCTGATAAAGCAGGGGCTGCAGAGGATAAAAACAGGAGCACGGATGAGCAACACAGGTTAAGACCTATGACTTTCCTGAGGAGCTGTATTGACTATGGTTTAGGTTAATGTACTGGTCTAGGTCTATCCTGTCCCTTTAAGAAACAAGTCATGCCCACCCCGCCCATCTCCCCACCCCCATCCGCTGAGGCAATCAAATCTTCCTTCCACTTCTAGCCTGAGTTCCTTCCTTTCCAGCTCTCTCCCAAAGAGGCAGCTTCTGCCTCACTCCCTTCTCCCCATTTCTCTCCTTGCCCCCCTCCTCTCTCTCTCCCTCCCTCTCTCTCTCTCTCTCTCTCTCTCTCTCTCTCTCTGTTTCTCTCTCTTCTCTTCTCCCTTCTCCACTTCCTCCTTTTCCCTTTCCCCTCCATAACCCACTAAACAAATACCTACTTTCTCTGCATGGTGTGCCTATCTCTGTCTCTCACCCACTGTGTGGCTCCCTGCCTGGAACCGGCTGCCTTCGTGGCCTTGTGGTCCGCTGCAGCCATTCAGGGAATGGTGCCATTTTATTTTTATCATAACAATCGAGTCCCAGAAGTTAACTCGAGTTCTCTTTGATACTGGGAAATGTGTTCATGGTTTTCAGTGTGGATCACAGTTAAAATATAACTTTAAACAACTGACTTCACGAAACTATAAAACAAAGAACTGGATGGTTAGTAAAGATAACTAGACTGGAGTCTAAAGTATGAAAAGTGAGCTAGTAACCTGGTTTTCTAGAAATTATAAAAACCCCTGCCTATGTAAGTGCTTATGGCTAAAAGGTTCCTGATCTATGAGAAGTCTCAAAGAGAAATAAATGTTTAAACGTATACGGGTTCTTGGAGATAATTTGTTTTTCACCTATAATATGCAATATGTTTAATAATATAAGGAAAGTGGAAAACATGGGAATATAAGAAAAATGGAAACATTCTGGTTTTTTATTATTATTTTGTTTGTCTGGTTTGGTTTTTCGAGACAAGGTTTCTCTGTGTAGCTTTGAAGCCTGTTCTAGAACTCACTCTCATAGCCCAGGCTGGCCTTGAACTCACAGAGATCAATCTGCCTCTGCCTCCCAAATGCTGGGATTAAAGGCGTGTGCCACTGCCTCCCGGCACATTTTGTTGTTATTTTTTTACTTGTATTCATTGTAATCATTCATTTAAAAAATTGAATGAAACCACATGGTAATTTTTATATTGCTTTAAATATTCTGCTGGGGTCTATAAGCTGTAAGGGCAAAAATAGAGTAGAAGGGAAGGGAGCTATCAGGAGAGGGGAAGAAGAGAAACATCAGGGTAAAAGAACAGAACAAAAAAGAATAGAGCAGAACACACAACAGAAAGAATAATAAGAGGGAGAAGAGAAGCTTTTATCCCTCAGAAAAGAAGGCTGTGCGTTTTTCTCCCCGACTCTGCATCTCCTTCCCCATCTCTGAGACCTGCAGAAGGCTGGACCCTCGGCATCACGCATGTATCTCACTGCTTCCTGAATTGGTTATTTGAGGCCTCCGTGCTTCTCATCCACATTTGGAACCTGGCTTATTTCTGCTTGTCAGCTCCCTGGTCTGAAGGAATGCAGGAAGGACTCGGCTCCGCTACACACAAAGTGCTTCGAGCTGTAAACCAGAACTAACTGAACATTCAGAGAACACCAAGGCTTTGCCCGTGCTATTTAAATGGACAGGGGTGGTGGAATATTCTTCCCCTGCCTTTTTTAGACATTCCTGATCTAAATGCCAGCTCGTCTTTGAGCCCGGCAGCCGTTGGTCTGCCGTGACTCTCCGCATTCTTTTCCAGACACAGAACACAGTTCCAGGCAAGGACAGCTGTCTGGTGGAACTGGGAGACACCAATATTGTCCTGGGCCTTTCAGACATTCAAAGATAAGTATTCTTAATTCAAAGGAAGGCTCTTCAAGCCAATATTTTAAAAGCAGTTTCTTATTTTCAAAAACTGATTAAAAGAACTGGGCCCTCTCCAAGGAAACCTTTAACCTAATAGCAAGCACCAAACCCTAGTATTCAGTTCCACCGATAATGATCTAACTGATAACACTAAGGGCAAAGCCAAGTGCAAAGTTGTTTTTTTTTTATTTTTTTTAAGCATGATGATTGACAAGGAGAGGTAAGAGGACATCTGCACCAAACAGAGTGGGGGAGGAGTCTCAGCTGAATATGTGACAAATGACCCGTGACCACAGAAGAGAGGTAGTGTTTTCACAGAAGGTGTCCAGTCAATCCACGCTCTGTGAGGCGATGGAATTTCCCTTCAAGTTTGCAACTGTGGGAATGGGAACTACCAAACTACATCTTCGCCAAACAAACAAGACCAGGAGGGAGGTCACGGCTACTCAGCTCGAACCCTGAAGTTCGTGTTCTAGGGCACAGGATCAGAACCAGGACAGTCATTCATGCCTAAGGTTGAGAAAGGGAGCAAGGCCTGTGGGCTAACACGGAAGCAGCCAGCAGGGGTTGAGGAGGATAATCAGGTCGATCACAGGGTGGACGGAAGCCGTTTACAAACAGGGTTGAGCGAGGAAGGAAGAAACTGGACGAAATGAGACGAGAAAGATGTATTAGGCAGGCGCTCAAGGCCAGATGGTGTAAACTGCCTCAGACAAAGTCAGCAGCAGGTGCTGTGGTTAAAGCAGCGTCTAATGGGGGCCAGAGCATATTTCAGCACAATCTGAATGCAAGAGACTTACAGGCAGGAGCCACCGTACCCACCTCTAACAATGGAGCTCTCTCACCCCCTCTGCACAGAGTCTCCCAAAGCAGCTCTGTCTGACCTTCAACTTGCTGAGGTCTACCTGCCTTTGCCTCAGGAATGCAGGGATTAAAGGTGTGCACTACCATGCCCTGCCTTCTCTCTTAAAAAACATGCTTGAACTGTTTCATACATGTATATAATATGTTCTGTTCATATAATCTCACCCTCTGTTATCCCCCTCTTACCTCAGCCCCACCCCAAGCAAGTCCCCCTACCCACTATCATATCTTTTTGGTTTTGGTTTATGACCCTAACCTTGCAATTCTTCTAAGGAAAAGGGCATTTTTAGTAAAACAGTGCTGTGATATTTTGTTACTTTGCTACATCCATTCGTTACTATGATCACTGAAATTCTGCTCTTGACAAGTTGTCTTGTTTCATTTTATTTTATAGTTAGAGATTTTACAATTTATTAGCTTTACTTTTATGGGTATGGATATCTAGTCTGCATGTATGTATGTATGTATACCATGTTCATGCCTGATACCCACAAAGTCAGAAAAGGGCACTGGATTCCCTGGAACTAGAGTTATAAATGGTTGTGAGAGGCTGTGTGGGTGCTAGGAATCGAACCCAGGTCCTCTGAAAGACTGCGTTTAACTCTCCAGGCCTCTTGGCAAGGAGTCGGTAGCCATCTCCAGTCATTTCATGTGGATACCTTCACACATTTGCTGAGAACAATAGCCATGGGCTGGCGCTCCAAGTTATCTAGGCCAGCATTTATTTATAGGAGTGAAGGATGGCCTTCCCCCATTCATATTCCCAAGACGGACCCACCCAGTCCTGGACTCAATAGAAGGAAGGGTGGAGTAAGTACACAGAGCTTTGACAATGCCTGAGTTCTCTGCACCCCAAATATCAAGCATGGCAGTTGAGCAACTCTTTAGAAACACCAGGCCTGAGCTGGCAGAGGGATGGGAACCTGTGCCCTGTGTGGGAGGCTGTGTGCACTAAGCCTACAACCTGTGAAAAATCAACCTTGCCGAAACACGGGCTATGTGCGCATGCCCTCTTTAAACTGATCAGACAACGGGAAATGGAGTCTTGACAAAAGCAGCCCTTGCAACTTCCACACTGGTACTCTGGAGCCTGCAAGGAGCTGTTTCTTCTCCTTGGGAGGACTATTCTTCTCAGCCCAGGCTTTGTTGTACCTTTGGATTCCTCTCCTGCCCTCCCCACGCACCCACTTCCTGTGTTAAGCCGCTCCCAGTTGTCCCAGCCCGCGGCCCTCGCCCTCCTTTGTTCTTTGGCCTCCTCCGCCCACACTCTGGTAATTGCTGGCAATATCTGCTCATCCCTGCAGTCCCTCACTCCCTACCCAGCCGTGTGTACCGTCTTCAGCTTGTGTGGTGTATGCCCACAATAAGACTGAGTTATTATGTAGAGCGGTGGAGGGCTGCCTGTCTCGAGCTAATGTCTGCATCATTTTTAAGCTCACGGGTAAAGGTTTCCATGGCTGATACCTTTCAAATGAGGTAAACTCCTTAAGATGTCGCTATTTTTTGAGTAGCGTAGATTTCACTATGAAACACCAGGAATGGCACCAGGCAGACACAGCCATAAAGGAAGCGTATTTAACCAAAGAGAACCAGAGGACCGGTTTCTGTGGTCCTAAGCTCACACTACTGTGAGCAAATCACCGGCTTTGCTTAAAGTTCTTCCTCATTTAACAACCAAACATGTGAAGGTGGACACCTCTAGAAGGTTCAGCCAGGAAGGCCGTTCATCCTCCAAAGTAGCCATTGGGCATCTCGGCAAGGAGCAATTGCATATTTAAGGTGCCGGCCCCAGGCTCCATTCAGACAAGGCTGTTCCACTTTTTGAGGACAAGGGCAAGTTCAGCCAATCATTCGAGGTGACAAGCAGGGGCCCAGACTTGATTAAACTCTCCCTCTTCGGAAGCTGTCTCTGGCCGAGGAGGACAAACGGTCAAGGGAAAAGGCTTTTAGTGGAGTTCTCACAAAGCAGAAACTAAAAGGAATATTCTGAACTGGAAACAGTGACCTTTCTGGCATTATTCCCAAAAGGAAAAGCCAAAGGCACGGCAGCCTCAGGAAGGCACGGCGGTCAGCACCCACAGGAACACCGGCTTCCAGGGAACATTCCATCCAGGCCTCTGCAGCGCCCAGCCTGAGCGTCTGTTTTGATCCTGTTCCGTGCAGCCGATCAGCTTGAGAACCGCGTAGTGATCCTGACAGGCAGACTAGCGATCCTGGCTAGGGACGCATTCTGAATGCTAAAGCACAAAGCAGAGCGGAACCATAGCGAGAGCCGCAAAAAGAAAAAAACAAAAACAAACAAACAAACAAAAAAACCTCACATCGGGACTGCTGAGATGGCTCAGAGGGGAAAGGTACTTATTGCCAAATCTGACCACCTGAATTTGAACCCCTGTACCTGCACTGTAGGACAGACCTTCGCATACCTGCTTGTATGCACACACACACATTCTTGCATGCACTCATGCATGCACACATGAATACACACACTGAATAAATAAATCGACTACAAAAATTGAACAAAAAAAAAAATTCTTTAAGCCTTTTGAAAACCCAGCCATAAGCAAAGCATCCTCAACAACAGGCACAGAAACCGGTTACGGCTCTGGATACTGTGTCACGATAAGGATCTCTCCCCCATCGTGAAGCGATGTGGTAAATTTCAGAATTTGAAGCTGCGTAACGTATTACACAAGAGCTCCGAACAGAAGAGGCCTTCATGCAGGAGCGGGTCTCCTAAGGCTGTACCTCTCTGTGTCACTCAAGGGAAAGACTGCGTCAGCTTCTCTACGTGCAGATGTCTGTGTCCACAGGCAGACCTGTGTGACTCCAAGCACAGGTATGGGACTTGCCTGCAAGGGAGACTTAGGGGATTCATTGCAGACATCAAATTTTACCACCAGAGGATATTCGCCTCTCTCCTGAGCGGCTGGCAAGTTTGTGTAACCTGGACTAGTCCCAAATCACCTTCAGTTTTGTTTTTTTTTTTTTAAAAAAGAGGCATGTCAGATCTCAGAAAAACAGGTTCTCATTATGTCCCCCATTCCCCTCTTGCCCCTCTGTTTTAGTGTTGTTTCTTTCAACTGAAGCATGCTGGCAGCGAGCCAACCTACACAAACTGTGGAAAACAGAGCCCATCCCCCACCCCCGCCGGGGCCGTTGAAAGCCAGAGGATGATCTTCGAAGAAGTTGGACCAGGTACCCAGCTATGAGGTCACTGAAGAAGCTGGTCCAGGTAGCCTGCTATTTCGGCCCGTCTCCAGAGGGAGAGGGTTTCAGGCCAACTGAGAATCCAAGAGCCAGAGAAAAAGAACAGAAGGGACTCCAGGCCAGGGAAGCTGCCTGCTTGAATCTTGATGGAAAGGGGGATTTACAGTCGAAAAATGCTGATGCCCCGTGAGAAACCAGGAAAGTCTAGCGCAGTCACCAGCGAGGCTCTGACAGCTTCCAGAGTCAGCCAGGGAATCCGTCCCAGCCCATTAGTATACCAAGTTTAGAAAAGCCGGGCCCTGGAAAGGGGCCCCGGGAGATGCCCCAGGGAGTTGGCTTGAATTGGCCAAAGGCTTCCTCTGGAAAAAGGGAGACTTTGTTGGGAGTGAAAGCGGTGAAGTTGAGAAATATGGGATATTAGGTCACTTGCCCAACTGAAGCAAGCTTAACAAAGGCAAACTTGAAGTCAATGAGCAGTTTCATTTCTCTCTCTCTTTAAAAAGTGTTTGTTTAGGGTTATATATTTATTGGCAGGACTGCAGAACAAACCTGAGGCCCCGTGTCTACCAGACAAACCCACTATCCGCAAGCTACATCTTTTTGAATTTTCTTATTATTGTGAGATTGTCTTTCACAGGTCTCTGCGGTTCCTGCCTCAGTCTCCCAGGTCTCCAGAATAACAGGTCTGCACCACAGCTCTGGCATTTGAACTCTGTGTGTGTGCGCGTGCATGCATGCATGCATGCGTGTTTGTGTGTGTAAATGCACACACGCTCACGTGCATGAGTGCAGGTATGTGAGAGAGTTACAGTGCACATATTGGAGGTCAGAAGACAACTTCTTGGATCCGTCTTAACCTTTCGTGATATTTGAGACAGGACCTCTCCATCTCCCATTTCCCTGTAGGAACACTGGGGTTTCTCACACTCGCACTACCTGTCTGGCTTCTAACATGGGCTCTAGGGATTTGAACTCAGGTCCTCACGCTTGCATAGCAAGCCTTTCTACCCATTGAGCCACCTCCCTAGCCCCTGATTTTGTTATTGTTTCACATTTTAATGTTAAGTATTTATTGTTAATTTTATTGGCTGTGTATGGGTATTTTTGCTGGCATATATGTCTGGGTGCTAGGTGTGTTTGGATTTTCTGGAACTGGGGATGTGAAGCATTCTGGGAAATGAACTTGGCCTCTTGTGGAGAAATACCTGTGAAGAACACAAGCTAGTTTCATCCCAGCCCTCAGGAGGCTAAGGCTGAAGAACCTTAGGTTGGAGAGGTTAGCCTGAGCTATTTAGTGAGATCCTGTCTCAAAAACAAAACAACAGCCCAAACTTAAAAAAAAATAATAACTTCAGAAAGAGCTGTAAAGTCATTGTCTTAAGCTTGCTTTTCTGGGTTCACGCTACAACTTTTCCAGGTAATGTTAAAATTCGTCAACTATGCCCCACATAGCCCCCCTCTTTGTTTTCTACAGAAAGCTTCTGGGTCAATGTGTGCTCTTCAAGTCAAGATTGCCACAGAATGTTGAATTATTCTTGTTAACATCTGTTGCGATTTCTAGAGAGAGCCACTTAATCAGCCCATGAAATCCAACAGCATGTCACAGAAATCGCACCAAACAGCAGCAGCCAATCTCTGGGTCACAGAATCCCAGGTTTCATTGGGTATTTTCATGCGTAGATGTCATTTTGCTGTGCTCTTCCTCACCCCGATGCCCTCTTCCACCCCCACCTCCCCTGCCAACCTGGAGAGTTTTTATTCTTAAGCGACTTTTAATTAACAGGTCTTTTTCTTATTAACATCTTCAAAGCGCCCTGAGCTCCTCCCCAGATGAAAGGCCCTGAACAGGGACAAATTATTATTATGCTTACAAAATATGCACACTGAATGCAGGAAAAGTGAGAAGGGTTTCATTGCCCAGCCTGCAATGCTTGCAATACTTTGATCTGCCAGTGCAGCCACCAATTACTCCGTACCCTCACTCTCTAAGTGCAGGCATCAAAGTGTTCTCGGAGATACACCTTGTAAATCTAGCTGTTTATTCTCAAGTGACTCCCCTAAATTAACTCGTTTCCTCTCCCTTTGTTGGAACTGCTGATTCAGCTCCTCCAGGCCCCTGTTGGGGAGAAGCTGTCTGCCGCTGTGCAGTGTGGGGGGGGGGGACGACCTCTTATTTCTCTACAGGGATGACTGTGACCTTAAAAATAAACTGTCTTAGGCCGGGCGGTGGTGGCTC
>NC_022019.1:19188986-19200653 GCF_000317375.1 Microtus ochrogaster | reverse complement strand
GAGGCAGAGGCAGGCGGATCTCTGTGAGTTCGAGACCAGCCTGGTCTACAAGAGCTAGTTCCAGGACAGGCACCAAAGCTACAGAGAAACCCTGTTTAGAAAAACCAAAAAAAAAAAAAAAAAATCACACAACTATTACGTGATCTTTGCGAATAGGTTTTGGGGAATTTACATTTTATTGTATATGTCTCAGGTGTACAGCGTGGTGTTTTGATACAGAGTTAGAGAAAACAGTCCTGAGACCAAGTCAATGAACATCTGAGTTACCCACGCAGGGATAAGCAGAGTCCCCAAAGTCTACTCTTAGCCAAACTCCTCAGTACAGCACGCTATCAATCAATGCCCCTGTAGCAGCATTGAATCCATTAGACCCAGATTTGCTCACCCTCTTAACCTTTGCTTTGTGTCTTCCCCTACCAACCCCACTTGGCATATTTTCTTAACCCTAGAGGAGCAGACGGGTTGGAAGTCAGGGCAACTTCTCTGGGCAAGGTTTGGTTTGGACACGTCCGGGACGCTGGCAGAGCAGCTCTTTGAAACGCCAGGGCCTGGTGGGTGTTTCCAGCCGGGAAGAACATTTGATCTTTCCGTGGAAAATAAGTACCTGCACTACAAAGGAAGGCTGCTGGAGCCCAGGAGAGAGCTCCTCCCCAGAGGGTGTGTGGCCTCCGCTGTGAAGGCAGAACAGCCTCTGTAGTGCTGTAAGTATCAAGATTTCTAGGAGATGCGGGCATTTTTACTCTGGGTTGTACGGAGGACTCCATTTAATCTTTTCCTTCTAAGAGTGGACTCATCTTTACTTGGGACTCGTTCTTTTCTGTGGCTGTGTTTCTCCACACAGAGACAGTTCATGGCTCAGCCCACAGTCGGTGTCCCGCAAATATTTGTTTGCTTAGAAGAGAAGATTAAGTTTTTCAATGAACATTTTAGGTTTGCATGCAAAGTAATGGGTTTCATCATGGCATTTTCGTCGGTATGTCTTATGCCCTAACCAGCAGTTTGTTTTATTTTTATTTTTTGAGACGGGGTTTCTCTGTAGCTTTGGAGCCTGTCCTGGAACTAGCTCTTGTATATAAGGCTGGCCCCAAACTCACAGAGATCCACCTGCCTCTGCCTTTCGAGTGCTGGGATTAAAGGTGTGTGCCACCACCGCCTGGCAGTTTGTTTTATTTTAAGGGTAAGGATTAAGAACAAGAGCTTTTCTTTGAAAAATTCCATTTTCTTTAGGCCCTAAAATCTTGAAATAAACCACCACTGTCGAAGAGCTTTCCAACCGCATGGATCAAAGATTCAGAGATAAAATATGAAATATTTGATATGATCATATGAAATATGAATACACTAGGAAACATGAAAGAATTTATTTAGTCTTGAAGGAGGGAAGACCTCCTTTCTACCACCAAAGCAGTACTTCCCCATAAGTAATAAAATATTTTTATATAATATTTATATATATGAATAAAACATATTTATGTATATGAATAAAATACACATTATTCCCCGAAGTGAGGCAGGTGCTAGGCACTTTAAGCATAAATGTTTATGTTTATAACAGAGAAAGCCGCTACCTCTTTTAAAGACTGTTAATGGGTCTTCCAAGTTATTTTTTCTTTTTGTTTTAGCTAAAACCCTTTGGAAAAACTTAAGAGGAAATCAACCAAGGTCACTGAGTCTCGGTGACACATTCTTTCAGGCTGCTAAGAGTAAACTTTGCTTCCTATAATGCCTTCGGGCTTGCCATCTGTCCATTTTGAAGGATGCCACTTGCCTTGAAGTGAGCATGCCCAGAAATCCCCCCCCACACACACACCTTGTGCTTCCCTATGTGAGTGTGTGTAAACTCCCCAGCTAATCCCCCAAGCTTTCACTGCTAGGCAGACCATGGCTTCACTGTCACTCCCAGTGCCTTCTCCCCAGCGACAGGGAACACAGCTGTCTTCTCTCATTTCCTGAGAGCCCATCAAGTTAAATTGCCAAAGAGATAAAGGGAGCCTGGCAAGGCTTATCAAGATAACAAGGCTAATCTACCAATATATAAAATGTACCTTGCAATCAATAAGAAAGGCGCACTTCATCCTCTAAAAAGAACAAAGAAAACAAACTCAGAGTTTAGAGAAAATGAGATAAAGCTCTTAAGCCCGGGATGCCCTTGGAAACTCGAGAGAGGCGATGACCACCTTTGCCAGGCTGCTCTGTGCTACCCATCAGGTTGGCACAAGTCTACAACATGATAGCATGTTGTGCAGGCCAGACCTCAGAAGGGAAGCTAGCATTATGGGTGGGTGGGTACCCTCTGTTGGGACTAGCTTAGAAACATCTACCAACACATACATAGTGGAAGAGATTTAGCTTAAGACACTGAAGCCTAAGATTTGGGGGCCCGCCTCTGTGAAAACTCTTCTCAAGACTCTGGCAGACACTCCCACAGTTTTCCAACACATATTTTTAAATATCGTAAAATCAATAATTTCAATCACATCTGGCTGACACCACTACTCCCTTTCCACTTGGCTGTCCCTCCACCAGTCTCTCCCTGAAAAGTGTGCCATCATAGGGACACTGGGCACTTTAAATTTGAAGAGAAATTCAGTTTGGGTTTCCGAGGATATATTTATGTGGTGCGCAGTTACCACATGTACAGCCAGGTTACTGCTTATGGTACCCGTGGGGGTAGGAATGGTACCCAGAGACGTGATGCCAACCACCTGCTGTTCTAAGCAGAAGGTACAGAGTCAGAGGTCACATTGAAAGACGAAAGTGCCTAATAGTGCGGCAACAGACTGTGTACGTAGCAGCGAAGAAAGACTGCTTCAAGTACAGGGGTAAAAGGCAGTCTTTGCGAGACCATTTAAACACGAGGCATGCAAAATTGCAAGCAGCATGCTTCATGTTCGCAAATATCACATCCAAATAGATGCCTCAGCCTCGCAAGAGGGGCGTGCTCGTTATACATGTACCTTATATTTATAATTTTAATGAGAAGTGTGTAAAATGAAATTCACCAGAAGTCGGAAGTTGTAGGATACAACTTGAAAGCAGCCAACGCTGTTCTGACTTTAGGGGAGGTCAGAAGGCTTCCTCTGACTTAAGTTTTGAAGGGCTTCAGTCTGTCGTGGCAGGAAGGCACAGCGACAGGAGCATGGGTCCCATCGGTCACATTGTGTCCTCAGTCAGATGATGCTCATACTCATCAGACCGTCTCCTTGTCCTTGTATTCAGTCTGGGCCTCCAAGCCGTGGGATGGCACCACTCATGTTCAGGGTGGGTCCTTCCCTCCACAGTTAAACCTCTCTGGAAACATCATCATGGACACAACACACAACATGTGTCTCCTAGGTGATTCCAAAGCAAGTCGCACCAATAGTGACAATTCACTATCACAAGTCCACCCTCCCAACCCCCTGGTGAACGTAACACTCCAAGGTATCCCGCTAAGACATGCTATTCCAGCCCTGGCCTAAGAAAGCTCATGGCCATCTCAGTGAAAACTGCATTTAGCTCACAGTCCAGTGTCCCCTAACTGTTCAAAGTCTCAGTACTGTTCAATGGCCGCTCTAACATTCTACCCTTGAGCCCCTGATGCTAGCATATATAACGGGGTCATGCCATACATTTTTCTAGTTAGAAGACAGTGACAAATTTTTAACTGCACTTGGCATTTTTACCCTCGCGGTCTCCCTCCTCCTCCTCTGAATCCCGATCATAGAGGATCCTCTTTTACTCGGTGGTCGCTTTTGACCAGAGACATCCTCTCTGTGACGGATCTCTGAATGTCCATTTCAGCTTCAGGATTCAGGACCAGGTATTCAGGGACATTCAATGTTGCTGTGATCGTTGGAAGTCTTCGGACAGCCTCAAAACGATGAGAGTTGGTGTTATCCACTGATGAAAGGGAAAGGGAACTGGTGTTGCTACTGATGGGAGACAGGGAAAGCCTTGTGCACCGCTGATGGGAGTACCTATCATGTTCTCCATCACCATCGTATGGAAAACAGCAAGAAGCAGGGGCCTGGAGAGATGTTGCCATGGTTGAGAACATGAACTGCTCTGGGAGAGGATCAGCATTCCGTTCTCATCCCCCAGGTCCGGTGGCTCACAGCAGTGAATGACTTCAACCCCAGAGCAATCCAGCACCTCTCGGCCTCTGAAAGCCATGTGTCCACAGGTGCATATCCCCACAGACACATATACCTAATAAAAAAAAAAAAAGAGCTGACATATGAGCAAGCCATCCTACTAGTAGGTGTATATCCAAAGGAAAAACATCATCATTTGAAAAGATACTGGAATTCCTATTGTATTGCTGTTCTACTTGATAAGCAAGACATGAAATGAACCTAGATGGTTACCAACAGCTGGAGATACAGAAAATGTGATACGCAGATACATGCACACAAGGGCACATGCACACACACACACACACACACACACGCACGCACGCACGCACACACACACAAAGGAATACTATTCAGGATAAAAGGATGAAGTCCTGCCGTCTGTGACAACCTGAAAGAAGCTGGAGGATATTTTATTCGTTGAAACAACCCAGGCATGGAGACACAAATGCTGCACGATCTCACTCATACTTGCCATCTTAAAAACTTATAGTGAGAGAGGCTGCCTGGCAGCTTGTACTCAAAATCCCAGCATTTGGAAATCTGAGTCAAGAGAAGTAACGCAGGGATGCACCCTGTCCGGGCTGCAGTGTGGGCTCCCGTCTCCAAAACTGGAGGACGGGCGAAGTAAGCTGGCACAGCAGGGAAAGACCCTCATGAGGTGGCACCTGCCGCAAGCCTGCAGGCCTGAGTTTGATCCCTAGGATGCAGTGACGGAAGAAGAGAAACAACTCTGAGCAAGTTCTCGTCTCCTAGCCCCAAATAAATGGTGTGTGTGTGTGTGTGTGTTTAATTAAACAAGTAAAACAATAAAATAATTTTAAATAGAGACAAAAGCATGGCTGCCAGGGAAAATGATGGCCGTCAGGGGCTGGCAGCAGGGGCTGAAGAGATGCTGATTAAAGAGCATAGCACGTTCCTTAGGTGGGGGACTGAGTTCATGAGATTTAGCTACAATCTAGTGACTCTAATTAATAACAACGTGTTGGGGGCTTGAACGTGGTGGAAGACTAGATTGTCTTCTCACTACAAAAAAAAAGGCAGGTGAATTAATGTCAGCCACTCCACAACGTATGCAGTTTTCAAAACACACTGCATGCAATAAATATAGAAAATTTTCTCACTTATAGGAGGACTAGGAAGGCTGGAGAGAGAGTTCAGCAGCTTGGAGTATCCTGACCCCCACAGGCACTGGGGTACACGCCATGTACGACATAGACACACACCTATACATACACAAAAGTAAGGAGTAGACTCTTAAAAAGAAGACGAGGTACTACTTTCCTCTTCCCTTTGGCTCTTTGCATTCTTTACACTATGAGAACTCAGGCATTTTAAATTTTTATTTTGATTTTACTTGACACAACAATTGTACGTGTTTTATGGTGTACGAGGTGACAAGGTGACAAGCCTTGTGACAAGTGACACAACAATTGTACGTGTTTTATGGTGTACAAGGTGACAAGTGACAATAGCACTGTATGACATAATGGCCAAATGAATGAGAACATTAAGAATATCCGTCACTTCAAGCTGTCGTTTCTTTGTGGCATGAGCGAAACCTTCTGGTTATTTTTAAAGGTACAGTGTATTAATTATTGTCACCCTGCTGTGCTCACCAGAACTTCTCTCACCTAAATGCTGACTTGGCTTTCCTCATCTTTCTTTCCTTACCCTCTTCTCTCCCCAGTCTCTGGTGAATACCATTCCACAGTCAACTCCTTTGTGATAAACTTTAAATTTTAATTATTTAATGATTTGATTATTTTGCATGGTTGGAGATCAATCTCATGTGAAACAATCACTCTACCACTGAGCTACAAACCAGCCCCAAGATAAGTGCTTTTAGATTCCATGCATGTCTGAGTTTTTGTGGTTTTGTTTTTGGTGCCTGACTTATTTCACTTAACAAATTTGATGCATCCATCCAAATGGCAGGATTTCATCGTTCCTTGTGGGTGAATTTCACTGATCTCTCACTTCATATAAGGATGCAAAAAGTTTGAGAATTGACTGGGGCATAACTCAGGAACAAAGCAACTTGCCTAGAAGAAGGGGTCTCTAAAATCAACTCCCAGTATTGAAAAAAAAAAACAAGCAAAGAGCATGGTGGTTCACACCTTTAATCCCAGCACTTGAGAACCAGAAGCAAGAGGATTCCTGTGAGTTTAAGGCCAACCTGGTCTACAGAGTGAGTTTCAGGACAGCCAGGGCTATGTAAAGAGACCTCATTAAAAAAAGAAATAAGAAAGAAAGAAACAAACAAACAAAGAAACAAAGAAAGGAAGAAAGAAAGGAAGAAAAGATTAAAAATTATCAGAGTGTCATCAAACATGAGTGAAACCTCATCCCAGGAGGTAGAAGCAATTAGATCTGGTGTAAACTACTACACTCAAATACTTTAAATTTTTTATTTATTTTCTTTAATCCTATCCCTCCTCTCCTCCCATTCCCTCCCTCCACTTCCCCTTTGCCCCCCCACACCAATCCATCCCTCCTCTGTTTCTGTTCATAAAGGGGCCCGGTTGCCCATGGGTGGCATGGCATATCAAATTGCAGTAGGACTAAACTTCTTCCTTTGTGTCAAGCCTTGCTAAGGCAATCTAGTATGAGGAACAGGCTCCCAAAAGCCAGACAAAGCATTAGGGACATCACCAGCTCCTGCTGTCAGCCCCACAGTAGACCAAGTTACACAACTGTCACCCATATGTAGAGAGCCAAGGTTGGTCCCATGCAAGCTAACTGACTATCCGTCCAGATTTTGCAAGCTCCTATGAGCTCAAGTTAGTTGTTCCTGTGGGTTTCCTTGTAATGTCTTTGAACTGCCTGGATTGCACAACCCTTCCTCCATCTTTTCAGTAGGATTCTCTGAGCTCAGCCCAGTGCTTGGCTGCGGATCTCTGTATCTATTTCCATCAGTTACTGGATGATGCCTCTCTGACAACAACAGTGGTCACCCATCTATGAGTATAGTGGAATATTGTTAGGCATCATTACATTGACATCTTTTCCCAATTGTGTTTGGTTCTATCCTAGGTCTCCAGGCCATGCTAACATCTAGGTCCTGGCATGCAGCGTTGAGGGTGGGCTCACTCTCATGGTATGGGTCTAAGGCTAGACTAGTCATTAGCTGGCCACTCCCACAGTCTCCATAGACAGACTTTAGGTCAAAGGTTGTGTGGCTGGGCCGGTGATGGCCAATTCAGGCTACACATCCACCATTGCTAAAAATCTGAGCTGGGGTCATCCTTAAATTCCTGAGAGTTTCTCCTGCACCAGGTTTCTACCTGATCCTGTAATGCCTCCCCTTTTCCTGTCATTTCTTTCAATACTCTCCCTCTCCATCCACCCAATCCCTCAGGCAGCCATCCCCACTCACCCCCAGTTCACCCACAAGATCTCTTCTATTTCTCACTGTGTGAGAAGTGGGCAGGCTAGGCCTTCCCTAGACTCTACCTGGCAGATTTCTCATCCCCCTGACCCCAGCACCTTGAACAGCATCTGCAACCTGAAGGACCTTGGGAAACATTTGTTGACTGTTACTGACGAAAGAAGACGTAAACCTTAGAGAAACCAGACACAAATTAGACCTCTAACTTTCCCAGGATTTTAAAAAGAAGGCGAATGTCTACCTGTCATTAGCGGGGGTAGTGGGTGGAATGGCATGGGGGAGTGGGGCGGTGGGGGAGTGGGAAAGTGGGGGGACTGGAGGTAGAGGGAATGGGGGCACAGAAACCTTTCTCTATGCCTTTTCCTTTAAATCGAGGTAACACCTACAGAGCATAAAATGACCCATTCTGGGGCTGGAGAGATGACTCAGTGGTTAAGGACGCTGGCTGCTCTTCCAGAGGACCGAGGCTTGCTTCCTAGCACACACAGTGACTCACAACCCTCCAAAACTGCAATAGTATTTAGCACATCACAGGGATGGCCAATCATCTCTGGTCCCAAGACTAACCAACCTGATTCCTGGCTCTGTGGATTTACCTGCCATGGGGCCGTCTGCGTCTCTTGTGCCTCCATCACTAAGCATACTCTTTGCCCAGAGCATCTATGTAGCAGCTCACTGTTCCTGTCTGTTGCTGAATAACGCCCAGTTCTCTCTCTGCTGTGATTTGTGCGTCCACTCATCCTCTGTGGGGTATTTTGGTTATTTCTGTCTTTGGCCACCGTAAATGGCACTGCTATAATATCTTACCTTTCTAATGCGCGTGAGTAGCTCTGGAGGGACCAGTCCCTGTGTCATCATTTGAGTATCTGGCACTTTAGCTGGGATGCAGCGTTTAGTGCCTCTGGTGTTAGTGGTTAAATATTTTTAAATCATTATTAGCAGATTATCATATTTCAACACGAGAGGTCCGGGTTAAATTCTCCTAATTCCACAGAGAATTGAGACAGAAGTGGGCACGGAGCCAAACAGTCTGAACAAGTGACTAATGAAATATAATTGATTTCAAATAGGTATGAGTCAATGAGATCAATCCTGTAGGGAAAAGGCACTATAGCCATGAAGTGGAGTTGGTTATGGGAACAGGGAACAAAGCAGAGCAGTTTCAATGCCCAGTCTCTGGAAAGTGCTTCTGAGGGGCTACACTCGGGAGCCTCCTCCAAGGAAGCCTGTGCTGTTTAGCCAGCTCACCCTTCAGGTTCCTCCCTGGCCTGTTTCATGCCTTGGATTCCTGCTCTGAGTACTTCTCGCAGCTGTCCTTGCCGAGTGATTCCTGGTATCCAAAGAAGCTTAAGAGAAACAAACACCTCCAAGAAGCGAGGGAGAGTGTGGGTACACAGAACTTCTTAATTCTTCACAGCCTTTGACTCGGGAGTTCCCTCAGGAATCCCTGGCAATAAGTATTTTGGAATTTCACATAATGCACCCTGATCACCCTTACTTCCCATTCTTCCCCGTTCTTTCCCCTCCCCCTTATGGCATCCTCCCACACACAAAAAAAAAATAATAATAAAAAACATCAGCAAAAAAAGCCAAGTCCAGGTGGATCTCTGTGAGTTCAAGGCCAGCATGGTCTACAAAGTGAGTTCCAGGACAGGCTCCAAAAGCTACAGAGAAACCCTGTCAAAAAAAAAAAAAAAAACAAAAAACCACGTCCAATTGTGTTATGTTATCTATATAGTCACTAGAGCATGGTCAAACTCCTGGTAGCCAGCTCCTTAAAGCCCCTTAAAGAGAAGTGAAGCCTTCCCCACTCCCACCTCCTACAGTGGCCATTTACTGTAGAGAACCACACTTCAGCATTCTTATCACAGATTTTAAGAGTTCTCTTCTGCGGCTTTCTGTCTAGGTTATTATATTTTACCAGGGTGAGGGTGGGATTGTCACAGAAACCTTCTCTGTCTCTTTTTCTCTACTATGAGCCTGTAGTCATGGATACCACTGCAGAAGCTTCCTTTTACTGTCATCAGGAACACAGATCACAGACACCCACATAGTGTCTGGTGACAACATAGACCATGGGCATCAACCTGACCCCTGGAGTCAGCATGTGCCATGCATCTCAGCACGGTCTCCAGGGGCAGTACAGGCCAGGGACATCAACATGGTCCCCAGCAACAGCCCTGGCCACAGATACCAAAACGGCTTCAGGAGGTATCACAGACCACAGACATCCACTTAACTTTTGGTGGTAACAAGGGCCACAGACAACATCTTGGTCCCCAGCTACAGCAGGATCACAGACCCCAACATGGCCCTTGGCAGCAGCATGAACCACAGACATCAACGTGTCTTTAGGCGGCAGCACAAACTACAGACATCTGAATGGCTTTGGTGGTAACACAGGCCATCATGGACATCAACAAGGTACCTGGCTACTAGGAAACTGAACTCCAATAAAAGCCAGAATGGAGCTTGTTGTTGGTGGCACACGCCTTTAACCCCAGCACTCGGGAGGCAGAGGCAGGTGGATCTCTGTGAGTTCGAGACCAGCCTGGTCTACAGAGCTAGTTCCAGGACAGGCTCCAAAGCCACAGAGAAACCCTGTCTCGAAAAACCAAAAAAAAAAAAAAAAAAAAGATAAAAAGCAAAGCAGACTCAAATGCAATTCTGTCATTCCAGCACTTGAAGATGGAGGCAGGAGGATTATGAGTTAGAGGACTATCTGGGCTACATATCTGGACCCTGTCAAGGAAAGGAGAGGAAGGAGGGTTGAGAGAGAAGGACAAGAGAAGGAAAAAAAAGAAGGGATCAAGGGTCAAAGGAATGTGCAAGCAGGGAACAGTTATCAGAACTGAGGATCAAAGTTGAGGCTGAGATACTTCTGATCTACAAGTCCTGACAGTCCTCGGACATTAGCCTCCCTCCCAGAGGTGAGCCCAGGGCTCAGCCTGAAGCTGTTACCGCCTGGGCCCAATTACAGAAACCAGAGTTTCCTTGAGCCAGCACACCTGCACAAGACTGGTAACAGGGACCCTCGGGCAGGAAGATTTGGTAGACAGGCTCCTCAGGCAAATTAGATTGCCTGCCGCCTTGACAACCCAAAGTCCTTCAGGATTCGAGCGACTATGCTTAACACACCAGAAATGTTCCTGAAAAGCAGTGTAGCCGGTGAATTCTTATAAACCGGTACTTGTAGTGACCTCGGGAAATGTACTTTAAAGCAAATATTATTTGTGATCTAGTGTCGATCCATTAACGTTTGTTGCTGGTGCTGGGGACTTGAACCTATAGCCTCATGCATGGCAGACGGGCAAGTGCTCCACACTTGAGTGTTTTCTCTAGCCATAAGGTTTCTTACAAAGGACATTCTTTTAATCTGATTATAATCAACTCTCCATGAACGGTAATTTTATAGATATGTGTGAATGTATATATATGAATATAGGTGCATATACATATACACACATATACACATACACATTTTTCAAAAAATACATATTTCAAAAAGCAATAGGTGTTGATTTTAGCAAGGTTTGAATTTTACCCCTTACAGCATAATCATTAAAACAGAAGTTATATGATAATTCCTAACTCTCTCCAGAGTTAAGCTGAGATTTTTAGAAAATATTGGTTCTTGGGCCCTGCCTCTTCAGCTTCTGCTCAATGGGAGAAGCACAAGGGATGTGACTTACAGCTCTCTCTGGGCAGCCATGCAGCCTGACAGCAAGTGGAAGCTGACCCAGAGATGACTCTTGCTCCAGCTCCAGCTCTCTCTTCCTCTGAGCACACCAAGCCACGAGGTGGGGTTCCTGGCCTGAGAAGGTCTTCAGCATCACTGGTAAATAGCAGTGTTTAGGCTGGTGTGAGAGTAGGTATCTGGGCTCCAGATTAGACCTCCAGGTCCGAGTCGGGGTGTGTTACTTTGCCCCAAGCCAGAAACTTTCACCTGCAACTCTAGCAGGAGGGTTTTATAGTCACTTAGAACAAACCTAAAAGAAGTTAAGAGTGTCTACCGCATTCCGCAGTGTCTGTGCCCTATGCTCCGAAACTGGGGATAGATTAGGTCATAGGAGAAAAATATATGGCTGCCTGATGGCCAACACAAACATGGGAGGATTGTCTTGTGAGGGGTTCTGGAGAGAGGGGGGTGGGGAGGGAGAG
>NC_022019.1:19178322-19188190 GCF_000317375.1 Microtus ochrogaster | reverse complement strand
AAAAAAAATTCTCCCTAGATGTCTCACCTGTGCTTCCAGGCTTCAAACTACTGGTCTACGATTTCATTTCTAGCCCACATAATTATAAGGTGGCTACGAGCCTGGAGGCTGATTATCCATGGATTATGACTAACCTTGAGGACGTAGCACGTGGGATGGCCATGGAACTCTGGCCTAATGACACAACACTCTGCGTGTTACCGGCAGAATGGAAGGACATGCTCACTAAAGGAGAATGCCATGCTGACACAGAAAACAGGCGGAGGAGGGAATTTTAATTAATTAACAAGGGGTATTAGATGGAAGGCGTATGGGCATCTTGCAGCAGGTTGAAGAAGGCCAGAGGAGCTCCCGACAACGGAACGCAGTTCGGGGAAGGCAGCTGTAGAACAGACTTTCTGGATAAGGGATGGGCAGGACGGGGGAAGGATCTGGAGTGAGGCCTGTCTGAGAGGAGACCTGGTGCATCAAGGCCGCTTGTTCTGGGCCTCCCACTCCCATAGGCCCTGGAATGTAGGCTTGTGACATCTTCTGGCGTCCGATAAAGGTGTTCAAATGTTATCATAAACATGCAAGCATTTAATCCCATTTTGCAACTCCTCTCTTCTGTTTGCCTAGGTGCCTCAGCTTCGCTGGCAACAGGTCCCGGGATTCATCCAGTTTCACTGGTTTTACCTCTGACATACGGGAGGAGTAAAGAGCACCTTTCCAAGGATGGCTTCCCCTGACACTTGAGCCTTTCGGCTGGGTCTTTTTATGATGTATCTATTTCCAGGCCTCACAATGAATGCTGGGAAAATTATCCTTAGGTTTTCCCCTTTGTTTTCTAATTTAGCCATTACCATTCTGGCTTTGTCCCCAGCATTAAAGGCTAAGATTTGATCCACTTTTTCCCAATGATTGGCCATATCCACATCCTCCCTGCTCCCCTCCCCTCAGTGTAGGAATCTGTAGTCTGTGCTACTAGGACTAAAACAGGTGAGCCCTGTAACAAATGTCCTCATCCTCCCATGTAACTCTGTGAGCCCTGGAGCTCACCGTCTTATTTAACTTGGTTACATTTTTCGTGGATTTGCTTTCCATTGGCCTATGTCTGTGCTCAAGACACTCCTACATTCTGGAAAGGTCATCAGCCTCCTGGGGAATGTGAGAACCTCTCCTGGACTCTTCAGTATGTTCTTGCCTGCTCTGAGACATGGCTGGCCTCCTGGAACCTCACCATCCCCCAGGGACTCTCTTGCATTCCTCCTGGTTAAACACGGCTCTCCTCTTTCTCCAGCTCATTGTTCTGACACTTGCTTGGGGGAATTCCTAAGGCAGGGAGCATGTGTGAGACATTGCTGAGAAGGGTACGTGTCCGCAAACCTTTCAATAGAACCGAAAACTTGATCGCATGCATATCCGTTACCTTCCTGAATATTCTGCCAAACCCCAGAACAAAACAAGACAAACAAAAAACCCTGAAAAAAAAATCAACCTACAGGGAAAAAAAAAAGTTTATTTTGGCTCCCAGGTTGAGAGATTTGCCAAAGCAAGGCCCCCAGTCACAGTGTGTTTCTTGGTCAGAGCGCCAACGGATGCTGGTGTCCCTCTGAGTTTCTCCTTTGTAGCCAGTGTGGAACTCCAGCCTACGATGGTGTCCCCACACTCAGGGTGGGTCTTCCTCAGCTAGCTCTCCCTGCAAACACCTCACAGACATGTCCAAGACGAGTTGTCTGTGGGACTCTAAACCCACCACGTTCACAGTGGGGACTAACCAACCACTCCTTACTGGAGCAAGTGAGAAGTGACCATTGCTGTCTGGCCAATACTGAAGAGGTCTGAAGCTGTCCCGACCGCCAACCAGGACACAGCTGCTCTGTGGATGCTCAGGACAGCTTCTCTTTATCTTCTATGTGCTAAGATTTCCTAGGTGTGTGTGTATCCATTATCTACCGCATTTGGCAGTCTCTCATTTGAGAAATTTGTGTTCGGCATGTGCCATGAGGGCCACCAATGGGGTTTCCTGCCTTCTGTTCTCTTTTTGGAACACCTCTTTGAGTATACTAGGCCAGTGGTTGTGGTTTCTTCTCTCTCTCTCTCTCTCTCTCTCTCTCCAATTTCAGAGAGATTTGTTCATTTTCTTAGATTTATTTTTTTGTTTGTATTATTGTATTTCTAAGAATCCTTATTTTTTTCCCTTGCATTTCTTTTTCCTTTATCGTATTCTTATTTGATTGTTGTATATTTAACTAAGAGTATGAGTCAGGGGCACTTGATGTTTCTGTAAACCTACAGCTTCCTTTTATTATATTTCATTCTGTTGTTGCAGGGATGAAACATGGACCCTCACACAACGTGAGAGTTCTTGGCCACTGACCTTTCCCCCGGGCTCCTCTCTTTTAGGTTGCATTTTGTTGTTTGTTTTCCTGTTTATCTTTGTCTCTGTACTTCATGCAAGGGGTTGCTCATATCAGGTAAAGCTACATTATCTGTTCTTACAGAAGGATGGACACTAACAAGCTGGGGTTTGTGACTGGGGGGAGGGGTCCCTCTGTGTGCTCTGACTGGAGAACCTCACATCCGTGCCTTTACAGTTTCATCTTGGGGGAGACACAGCTCTTCTGGAGATTCAAAGCAGGCCAGGATAGCACCAAGCCTCGTACCTCTTCTAGGCTCTCAGGAAACAAGGCCACTGACTGGATCCATAGAGAGGGGAGGTATCTGGGAGTCTAATTGCTTCCTAAACAGCTTCTGACTCACTCCTGGTTCCCCTAGCTCCACTTCACTGCCAGAGCTGTCTGGAGCTGAGCCTCGGGAGACTCTGGTTGGGTTCTTAAATTTCTCTGGTGCTGACTTAGGTTTCGGTTTTCCCACGTCTGATATTAGTGGCTACATGTCTTGCCTTCCAGTTTTCAGAATCCTATTGCTGTGGAACATGACGGTGCATGCCCGAAATTCCAGTCCTAAACAGGCTGACTCAGGAGAATCATGAGTTCAAAGCCAGCCTGGGCAACTTAGTAGTATCCTGTCTCAAACCAACTAACCAACCAACCATGCAAAGCAATCTGTTGCTGGCTGGGTGTGGTGGCACTCCCAGGAAGCAGAAGCAATCCCTTCCCCGAGAGGTCCAGGCCAGTCTGGTCTATATAGGAAGTTCAGGACAACAAGAGATGCACAGAAAGACCCTGCCTTAAAAAAAAAAAAGTGGGGGGTATGGAGTTTTAACTTGCTTCTATCATCCCCCACCCCCGCAGCTTTTCCTAGGGGAAAGGTGTCTTCTAAGTGTGTTCACTGTTTTCCATTCTTCCCCCAAAGGTCGGAAGCCTTTCATTTTTTTTTCTGGTGTTCCAGGTTTTACTCAGTATCTAGTCACTAATCATTCATTGCCGTGACTTGTTTTACATTAGTTAAGACTATCTCGTTCGTTCTGCAAAGAACACAGGATCCAAGAAATACTGACAGGGCTCCAGGGCTTCCCGCAAGGGGATCTCTGCAGCGGCGGGGCAGCATGTGTGTGCTTGTGTGTTCCCATAGCACACGGCTGAGCCTACCTGGGGAGGGAATCTGCCCATCAGTGATGACACTAGAGGAATAAAAAAACAACACACCCATCAGCAGGAAGCAAAGTGGGTCACAGTGAGTCACAGTCAACAGTGTAAGGTTTCCCTCCTCTTTGTCACCTCGGCCAGTGGGGATGGATTTTGAGCTGAGTTCCAGCACACAGTTGTTAGTTCAGTTTTCAGCCCAGAGTAAGATCCCTGAAGCAAATGCCTCTGAAGTTCTGCATTGCGCGCTCTTGTCAGAAAAGCATTGTGTGTGTGCATTCTGAGGTCCAAGCGCAAGGCCCCGTGTATCTTAGGCAAGACACCTCTGTCACTGAGCTACATCCTTTGCCCTTGCTTTATGTTTTCTTTAACACTGGGTCCTGCTAAGTTACCAGGCTGGTCTTCCACTCACTAGGCAGTCCAAGAAGGCTAGCCATTACTCATCCCATTGCTTCAGCCTGGCTACCACCCTGAGCACAACAACAAAAATTTAATGCAAACTTCAGATATGTAAATTTACTTGTTTTCAAGTCATAAACATTATATCAACATCTTCACACCTCAATAGGTACAGGAGGAGAGTGTTAGAATAGGAAATAAAAGCCAGGCAGTGGTGGTGCACACCTTTAAACTTGGGAGGCAGAGGCAGGCAGATCTCTTTGAATTCGAGGCCAACCTGGTCTACAAGAGCTAGTTCCAGGACAGACACCAAAAAGCTACAGAGAAACCCTGTCTCAAAAATAAATAAAAGAATAGGAAAATTTATAAAATTAATCTTGATTATTTCTCTAGTACCCTGGATGAAGAGCTAGACGGGTTTTGCTAGACATCAATAGCAAGACCACCTGGTCTTTTGAAATCAGGACTTCTGCCGGTGAGGCTATGACTAGGAGATTTTGCAGAAGTTTCTCTGTTGATTTCACCCTGCACCACTAGTTAAGAAATACAGCTCTGAAGACTTAATTAATTAAATACTGAAAAATAATTTGGTTTTTTGTTTTTTTAAAAAAAGGCTGGCTGTGGCAATCCACACTTGTAATCCTCGCATTCAGAAATCCGAGGCAGGAGGATTATGAGTTGAAGGCTAGCCTGAGCAATGGGAGACCTTGTCTCAAAACAAAACAAAACAAACCCGTGGAGAGGGCATAAATAGCCAAGGAACGCCGAGGGCAGGCGGTTAACGCTGGGAAGTGCTTAGCTGAATTCAATTTCTGAGTCACTGTGCAACTCAGAGAATTCCATTACCTTCCGCCCACAGCGTTTCTTCTCTAGCCTTTCCTCTCACTTCCACCTTCATTTGGAGGCAGGTTGTCATGGATGTCAGCCTGGTCTCCAACTCACTGTGTAGCTGAAGATGACTGAATTCCCGATGCCGCCTGCCTCGACCTTCCAAGCGCTGGGACAACATGCCTGCACCACCAACCCTGGGTCTCTCCTCACTGTTCAATACCCCTTTAACTACTTTTAAAAGGACATTTAAGGTAGTCATTAAAGAAAGTAAGCTCAAGCAGAGCGAATATTATAGTAAAAATAATCCCTACAAGCCTGCAATCCAAGTTACACAGGAAGATTTGTTTATGACATCTGGATATATATGCAAACACAAACTTAAAAGAGGAAATGGGGTGTTTGTGGGGGGTTGACGAGATTGCTGAGTGGGTAAAGGTGCTTATCACCAAGGCTGACACCCTGAATTGGATCCCCGGAGCCCATAAACTGGAAGGAGAGAAATGACTGCCACAAGTTGTCTTCTGACCTCTATATTTACCTGTGGCAAGACTACACCCACATAGAAACACACTCACACACACACACACACACACACACACACACACAATAAATAAAAAGTATAAAAAACAAGCAAAACCAAACTGTTTTTTTAAAGAAGGATCACAGTGCACAAGCTGGAGATATCTGAGTGACCCAGAGCACACTCGGTACCCAAGCTGGTCCTGAACTTGCAGCAGCCTTCATGCTTCAGCCCCCTAAAAGCTGAATGACAAGTGTAAGCCACCTCTACTGGCTTGTACAGGCTGCTTTCCACTGACTTTTTTCCTTTGGTAATTTTGGGTTTTTTTTCTGTGTCACTAAGAGTGATGGTTCTGAGAGAGCTGATCAGTTGTTGAGGAACAACTGGTGATCTTAGCCACAGCTGAATTCGTCACCCTCATGAATACCTTCTTCCCTCCAGATGATGCCTGCCTGTCATCTCTTCTGGTTTGCTGTCTCCAAGTCTCTGACCCCCGCCCCAACTCCTGTGTGTGTGTGTGTGTGTGTGTGTGTGTGTGTGTGTGTGTGTTTATTGAAGAGTGAACACAAACCTTGGGCATGCTACGCCTTTCTCTCTCCTTTTGCTTTCTACCCTCATTCCTTTCTGTCTACTAAAGCAACCAAAGCCTTCAGGATGGGGTTAATGTTTGACAGAATTAACCTTCCTGATAATGTGACAAGGGAGCACAGTCAGGGAGCCGAGAGACAGCTGCACCCATTGTACACAGGGACTTTCTGAGCAAGCCCAGGCAAGCGCCCTCTGTTCTTGATGACTATCTGTTATTTCCACTTGGGAGCCCAAATTAAAAGTTGCTTATTTGCCTTAGAAGGGAGGTTCAGCCGGAGGCAGCACGGGGCATGCCCGTTGTCAGAGAAGAGTCATTTCAAAGGCGGTGCGTTGCGGGAATTAAAACCAGGGGAGATGGATTGACAGTCGACAGGAGGAGAGGGCGGAGGAGACAGAAATCCAGAAGCTACCCATGGTGGCAGTGCTTTCACCTGGGGGTGGCGGGGAGTCAGCTTTCCTCTGGGTGTTAAAAAACCAGTTACTAAAAACCAGTTCCTCCTGCCGCGGCTGGCGAGGATCCTCTGAATGCTAGTTCTGTGCTGACAAAGAACTTTCCATGGTAGCTACGGACCCATTGGTAGCGAGGGACATTTCTGAACTTTGGAACGTCCTTGGGTCAGCATGAAAAAAAAAAATAAGCACTTTCCACCACACTAGAGCCAAAGCATGTTTTCCAGAGACCATGTAAAATTATTGTTCCCACTAAATGCAAACCACTGCCCCCAAACCAACTCTCTTCTAGGGGGTAAAATTGTCATGGGCTCTGTAGACTAAGACAGGATACAGGAGCCAACTTGTTAATGACACTCTGCTATGGAAGGTTCTAGAAAAGGGAGTAGGTAGTGACTCATTCTCCACCCCCACTGCTCCACACAGACACAGCCTCCTACGGCAGGGCAGCTTTCTTGTTGTCATCTCGAGTGGGGGTGTAGCACCTGGACCAAGTGGATACTTCAGGGTGACAGAAATGAAGTGTTTGATGGGGTGTTAGTCACAGTAGGAGGGAACCTTCTTGTCACCTTGCAAAAGTGGGAGCCAGAGAAGCTGATGATAGCTGAAGAGAGGGGAACCACCCACGACAGACATATACACCCTTCACACACACACACACACACACACACACACACACACACACACACACACACACACACCAGCAGCCGCTACTTAGTAAGCAGCATTTAGAAAAATATTTGGACACACGTACATCCAAAAAGGGTCTCTCCATCCCCCAGTCTATGGCAGAGAGGAAATGAAGGAGAAAAGTTAGAGAAAATAGCACTGAGGAAAAAGCTCAGTCTGTAAAGCATTTGCTTTGCACGCAGGAGGATGGAAGGTTCAACCTCAGAACTCCGGTGATGGAAAGCTTCCGTAATCCCAGAACTTTGGGAGGCAGCAACAGGAGGATCCCTGGGGTTTGCCAGCCAGCAGAAGGAGCTAACTCCAGAGCCCAAACTCAGACTCTAGTTTTTAAAAAGCAAAGTGAGCTGGAGAGACCGCTCAATGATAGAGAGCTTGCCTAGCATCTGTGGGGCCAAAGCTTCAATCTTAGTAAACAAACAAAGTAAACGATTTCCAAGGAATAACACTCAAAGCTGACTTCTGGCCTACACATGCATGCACACACGTGTACCTGCACACACACACACACACACACACACACGTGTACATGCATAAATCACTAGCATCATTTATGGGGGTCTTTGTTTATTTGTTGTGTTTTTTAAATGTATAAGGAAAAATAACTGTTTGAGAAAACTGGAAAACTCCTCCCTCCCCCTAGAGAAATGAATCTCTGCCTCAGAGGCACCTGAAGTTCCATCATTGGTGACTCACTGCTTTGCGTGTTGCTGGTGACCTGACATTTTAGTGGCCGCAATCAAAAGGCAAGTGCTCATGAAGCCAATTAATAACTTTCACTGGTGTCAGACTCTTCAGGATGACTCTCACAAACACATTTTCCGAGGTGGGTGTACACGCACACTCCACCACCCCCTCAGCCCACGCAACAGCTAGAACCTTCGGTCCATAGCTGAGTTCCCCCGTTCTTTGGCTTCTGCCCTGTCCTCCATGCGGTTTGTTTCATTTCCTTCAACAGCAGGTTAAATAATGATTTTTACTGTAGACAATGGTTTGGCTACCTCAAGCTGAACCAATGGTATGTCGGAGGGCGGGGGAAGGCTTCCTGGGCCAGCAAGATGGCCCTGTGGGGGAACAAGAGAGGGAGTATTCAGCATGCAAGCTGGGCAACCTGGGTTCAGTCCCTGGAACCCAGCTTAGATGAAAGGGAGGAACCAACTCCACAGATTGTCCTCTGACTTCCAGCTGTGTGCCCACATGAAACACGTCATGAACACACATGTGCAATAATAAAAATGTAAAATTCTTCTAGGGCAGTCTGCACAGGGCTCGCGATGTCACTTCCCTCCACCGAATGAGTCCTTGGTCTTGTCTTACGGCTTTGCCCTTTTTACTCTTTTCCTACAGCTATATTCCATTTCTCCATGTCCTCTGCTTCAAAAAGGCAACTTATCAGGAATGCATTGTCATGAAACTATAATGACTTCATCATTTGGCATTTTCTTTCCATAAGTCAGTTTTACATTTTGCTCAATGATGCAGTTATTTCAGAGTGTTGAGGCTTTTTCTGATTGGTGGGTCAGTCACTATGATAGGGGAAAACAAAACAAAACCCAATCCCTTATCTCAGTCTCCTGACAGCAGGAGTGAAAGAAGCTGCTATCTGGTGTTGAGAGCCCCAAAGTCACCAGGAAGTGTTAGAAGGCTTAACCCATGGGCTGGGACTTGAAAAAAAAAGACCGATTTCCATTCTTTGGGCTCTCAGAGAATAAGCTGATAGTCTGCCCTGGTCACCTTTCCGTGGGGAAGGGAGAGCTAGAAATCCCACAGTGTGCTCTCTCCTTAGGTTCTACCTAGGAGTCCTTGAATGGAGTGGAACACAGCCCAAGCAGTCCTGTAGGCTTGGGACCATAACAACGTGCCTCCCTTCCATGTTGGCCTCACTTTTACTACTTTAAGGCACATGTAGGGCTGGAGAGATGACTTGGCAGCTAACAACACTTGCTGCTCTTGCAGAGAATGTGAGTTTGGTTCCCAGCACCCACATGGTGGCTTACAATTGCCTGTAACTTCACTACCACGGGGATCCTACATTCTCTTCTGGCCTCTGCTGGCACCTGCACACACACACACACACACACACACACACACACACACAGGGTGAGAGAGAGAACAGGCATGCAGGCATACACGCACTTTTAAAAAATACTTTAGAAAGACATTTAGATAAAAATCAAGTGCAACCCAACCCCAAGAACCCCACCAAGAGCAAAGAGGCTCCTGCGAGGCCCCAAAGGCAGAGTGCGCAGTGCACACAGAAGCTGAAAGACGGCAGCATCAGCTCTGTCCTGTGTTTCGCAGCAGAGTGGGGGCCGAGTTACTTCTGTTTCCCAGCTCCAGCTGCCTGAGCCTCTCTCATCTGCCCCTGTGGAAGTGTCTTTATTGGAAATAAAACAGGAATGGCCAGCCTGTGGGCTCATTCAGCTGCAGAGGGCTCTATCCTGCAGTGAAAATGCAATACAAAGCTGCTTGCTGCTTGACCACTTCCTCAGACCAGCATGTGACACAGCTGTGTCCGGCTACCGACAGCTGTCTGGGGTTCCTTATTTTGTTTTGTTGTTGTTTTATAAGTTATATCTCACTTTGAAACAATGATCACTGAAGGTCCACTGTCTATAGATTCTGATTTCAAGATTAGCTTTCCCTAAAAAAAGTGGCCCAAGTATTTTCTGAGTAGGAGCAACACCTCCTCTCACGTGGAATGTTCCCGTTGTTATTCTGGGGGCCGTGGGTAATAGCAAAACTGATACAGGAAATAGACAAGACTCTATCACACGAGGGTTAACTGAACAGTTGAAAGCAGAGGCCAAAGAAAGAACTTAATTCATATTTGATTCCCTGTCATCATGTGTGTGTGTGTGTGTGT
>NC_022019.1:19175307-19178177 GCF_000317375.1 Microtus ochrogaster | reverse complement strand
GGCCTCACACATACCAAGTTAAGGCGAGTGCTTTATCACTGAACCCTTTCTCTCATTTACATCGCCCTCCAAAGAAGGAGGAAGAGGAGAAGAAGAAACAGAGAAATCAACAAATTGGGTAACTTTGCTTCCCAACCATCATGAGAACTTCTGTGGTTCCTGACCCACACTACTAACCACACACGGAATTTGAGACGCAATGAACCAAACGCAGACATGTTTTAAAGTGTGTACCATATAGGTCCTTTTCATTTAAACTGCAGATACTAGCCCTTCATTTTTTTCTGTCTTGTAAGTTAACATCTAAAAGGCAATATTCCAAAGCAGAGGACAAAATAAATCGAATTTACACTGCTGAGATGACCATACGGTCCCATTAGGTCGATGGGGTGGAGTCCACCTAGCATTTAGGGATATTTCCAAAGATCGTGGTTTCTCCTAGATGAATACATGTCTGTGCTCTGCTGGATCACACAGGCTAACCCGAGGCATCTTGTCCCAAAACCATGTTCAGTGGTTGGGATATTGACACCACATATATTAGAAAATGCTAAAAATAGGTGCTTTGAGTGGTGGGAGTGGCAGGCAGTCATTAAAGCTTTACTGGCATACCACTGGGTAGTGCCAGGCTCTGAGAGAGCGGGCCTGGAGGAGAGAGAGTCTGGTCCTTGGTTCTGAGTTGATGTCCTGATCATCCTTTTCACTGTGGCTACGAATTCAAAGGCTCACTCAAGCCTACATGTTATTGCCTTCTTCGTTAAGATATTCATTTCATCACTACATGTTTTTATTATGTCTGTGTGTGCACGCACATGCACGTGGGTCATGGCACATGACTGTGGAGGTCAGGTCTCGCTTTCCATCATTTGGCTCCCAGGGATTGAACTCAGGCCATCAGACTTGGTGGCAGATGCATTTACCCACTGAGGCATCTTGACAGCCCTAAAACATTATATTTAATTGTGAGCAGGAGATATGGTTCAAAATGTAGATGCTACAAAAAGTGTTTTAAAGCCCCCACCACCATTCTTTCCCTTTGGCTACAAATGTCTTGTCCTGTAGAAAACAAAAATAAAGTTTTCCTGTATTTGCATAATATTCTGCAAACAGTAAATATGCAAATAAATATTTAAATTATCTTTAAACACATGCACGTGAATGAACACATAGAAATGTTGCTTTGAACTTGTTTTCCTTCATGCAAAAAACACCTTAAAGATAGCTCCGTACCAGCACATACAAAACATCCTTGCTCTCTTTCATAGTTGCATCAGCTACAGATAATAAACAGAGATGTTACTAATGACTATCCATCCTTCCCCTTTAGACAAATCCAAAAGTAGAATTGTTGGTGTGGGATATATGTATTTGAATGATTTAGACATTGTTTAAATTGCCTTCTATCAATCAAGATTCTATCAATCTATATTCTCATTAACAATGGGCAAGTTTTTCTCTGTCTTGACTCCAGTACTTACGAAATATTTTGCTCTTGTTAATTTAATAAGCAAAGATTAATCTGTGTGTGTGTGTGTGTGTGTGTGTGTGTGTGTGGTATACACGTATGGAGTGTGTCCAAATGTGTGTGGAAGTCAGGTGATGGAGACTGTCTTCCTTTATGAGTCAGGGTCTCTTCACGGAACCTGGCACTCTTGAATTGCCTAGACTGGCTGACCAGAAAGCTCCAAGGATCCCTCCACCTCTGCCCTGTGCCCCCTCAGCTAGCACTGGAGTTACAGACAGGAACCTCTCAGCTTTATGTAGGTGCTGGGATCCAAACTCAGGCCCTCGTGCTTGCACAGAAAGCACTATGTATAGTGATATTTCATTTATGTTTTAATCAATAAAGCATGCCTGAAGACCAGAAGGACAAAGCTAAACCACTAGAAGTCAGGCAGTGGTGGCACATACCTTTAATTCCAGGATTTGGGAGACAGAGGCAGATGGATCTCTGCAAGGTCAAGACCACACTGGGTTACACAAGATCAATGCAGAAACAAATCCAGGTGGTGGTGATTTACACCTTTAATCTCAGTACTAGGGAGTCACATGCCTTTAATCCCAGCACTAGAGGGAATAAAAATGAGAGAAAAAGAGAGGCTTGGGCTGCTTAGTCTGCAGTCACCCAGCCTTGGTAAAGGTAAGACTTCTCTAGAGGCTTGGCTGCTTTGCTTTTCTGATTTTCAGGTTGAACCCCAATATCTGTCTCTGGATTTTTATTATTCATGCTACAACTATATAAATACTCACAGATCCCCTCTGGTGTGGTTCTGAATGGTTTAACCCAATATATGTGAGCTTTGACCCATTATATACAAATAGCTAAGATCCCTTGAGATGACCCAAGAGGGCTGGGCCATATGGAGCCACCGTGTGCTTGCTTCGAGCCATTCCAGTCTGTCAGCTAAACTGTCATTGTCAAGAAGGAGGGGCAATTCTGACCCATGGAAATCATGGCTACCCATTCCTTTCACTACTGCTGACTCAGTCCCTCAGCGCTAAGTCTAACAGTGACAAATATTAGCCTAATGGTGGATTCATTATGACACTCAGACCAATGAGGAGACATGGAAAGACGTCTGATGAAGGTCTCGGTAAGAATGGTTTCACTCTTCTTTAAATGGGGCCTGGAAAGTTCTGCACGTGTCTAGTCAAATCAGCCAGCACAAAGCCTTCAAAAGATGGGGAACTACACAGGCACCCAGAACCAAGGGACCCCAGCCTAGTTCTGGACCCCTCTGCTACACACCAGCCACATCCTTACTGTCTAAGGTATTGGATTGAGAATCTCTCTGTCTCTCTATCTCTTTCTTTTCATTCCTACCCTCCCTTTCTTCCTTCCTTCCTTCCTTCCTTCCTTCCTTCCTTCC
>NC_022019.1:19171191-19175184 GCF_000317375.1 Microtus ochrogaster | reverse complement strand
TCCCAATTTCTATCACACCAGACTTACTGTTGAATATTAAGCAGCCTGTTTTTAAGCCTGTTTCGCTGTTTTGGTTCACATGTCAACATGAATAGGCCATAGATAGCTACCCAGTTGTTCCGTCAAATACTAACCCAGTGAAGGTCTGTAAGTACGATTCTTATCTGCTTGAAGTGACTGTTATGAAGAGATTGTTTTCGCTTTGTCCTGCCAGTTAAAGACTTAAATGCAGACCTGAAATGCCTCCAAGGAAGAAGGAATTCCTCTTTGCCATATTAGATTTTCCAGCAGCTTCCAGACCCCTGGCCCGGCATGCAGACTTCAGCCAGTACCCCCAGCACCTAAGGCCATTCTTATCTCACTTTCCCTCTCTCTTCCTGCTCAACTGCATGGAGCCCCCAGCCCTGTTCCTTGACTAACACCACTCTTTCCCCTTTTAAATACCTATTTCAATCCCAGCACTCGGGAGGCAGAGGCAGGTAGATCCCTGTGAGTTCAAGGCCAGCCTAGTCTACAGAGAGAGTTCCAGGACAGCTAGGAAACTCTGTCTTGAAAAACCAAATTAATTAAATTAGTTAAATGCCTATTTCAATTTGAGATAATTTACTTCGCATATATCTACATATTTGTCAATGTTCCTAGACCTCAGAGTTAATACATATAAATGGGTCATTCCTCAAGTAGAGGAACAGAAATCTGGCAGAAAAAAATACTCAATTACTCTGTTTAGGGTTGTACCAATTTATGCTTTAATCATATGATTCACGTCTTTTGTATTACTATGTGTTTTAGCACATAGTAGGTATTCAATAAATATGGAAAGATGCATTATAGTTGAGAGAAACATAAATTAAGGCATGAAAAAATACTAGCCTGGGGGAGATGCTTATTTGACAAAAAAAAAAAAATCAACTTTACAAAAAGTTCCTTCCGTTTGCAGGTGGCTTTGGGGAGATTTACCCATCTAGTATTTGCTTACTAACAACACCAGGCAGATGCTGAGTTTGGGGCCAGACTTGAGTTCTGAACACAAGCTCTGAAACATTCTAACATCTAAGACCCTGGGAAGATGGATTTGTCTCTGTAACTCTTGGCTCAAACCACATCTTTGACATGAAGGTGCTGACCTCCCAGGATGGCGGGAAGGTCAACAGATAAATGTAGGTGGTGTTGCTTCACTGTGCCGTGCGTACAGAGCGACCAGAGGGACACCAGCCAGGCTGAGGCTAGTGAAATGCCAAGGATGCTATGACAACTGACAGAGGCTGGTCAGACAGAGAAGGAGTCACTGAGATACTGAGGCTGCCTCTGAGCCTCTGTCCCATCAACAGTTCAGCTGCTTTAGACCATTCCAACCACAATAATATACCAACATGGCTGTGGGAAAACTCATGGTCAGTCCACTGTTTGTGACAGGGTCTCATGTGGCCCAAGCTAGTCCCAGACTCACTATGTAGTCAAGGGTAGCCTTGAACTCCTCATCCTACCACCTCTGTCTTCCACTACTGGAAGGGTGTGCTGGCATACCCACCACACCCATATTTTATTTTTTAATTAATTTATTTTTTATTGAATATTTCCACCTCATTCCCTCCCCCTCTCCCTCCCTCCCCAGTCCAAGGAGCAGTCAGGGTTCGCTACCCTATAGGAAGTCCAAGGTCCTCCCTGTTTCCCCCAGGTCCAGGAAGGTGAGCATCCAAACAGACTAGTCTCCCACAAAGCCCATCCATGCAGTAGAATCAAAACCCAGCGCCATTGTCCTTGGCTTCTCCGTCAGCCTTCATTGTCCAGCCACATTCAGAGAGTCTGGTTTGATCACATGCTCCATCAGTTCCAGTGCAACTAGCCTTGGTGATCTCCCATTAGATCAGTCTCGCCGTCTCAGTGGCACACCCATATTTTAAAACATAGTCTTCTTTGGGCAAATTTCCTTTAGACTCCTGATAGTTTGAGTACTTCTCTGATCAGGCCCATTGGATCAGCTAGTTCTCTCCAAATCAGTACCCCACTCAAATGCTCATGGTGTCTTATATTCTAGAGTTTTGTCAAGACAATCTGACCCAGATGAGTAAGAAACGGCAGTCAGGGCTACATCAATCCACAGCTCTAATTAAGACAAGGAAAGAACAACAGAGCATGAGTAGAAACTATCCCAGAGTCAGAAAAGTGTTAAAGTTCAGATATGATTCCGGGAAGATAAAGATACAGCGTGAACCTTGTTTCTAAACCTCAGCTTACACCAGACACACTGTCAGGAAGATAAGGCAGCCCTTTAGACACTATTTCTCTGTTTGCTTATATCCTGCTTGCTCCTGTAAGGACTTGGGGGAAGTGGACATTGGTGGCCATCTGCCTCGACTGACAATTAACAAAACCAAATCAGTAAAGGAGGAAGTTTGCTATCCTGGATCACATGGCTTTTATGCAGTAGTTGAGAGATAAAACATTGGCTTTCTCAGACTGGAGAGATGGCTCAGCAGTTAAGAGTACTACAGCTCTTGCAGAAGACCCAGGTTTGATTCCCAGCACCCACCTGGTGCCTCACAACCACCTGTAACTCTAGTCCCAGTGGTTCTGATATTTCTCCTGACCTTCTTGGCCTCTTGCATGCTCATGGTACATAGACACACACTCAGACACAGCTACATAAATAATAAATAAATAAATATTAACAAGAGCATCATTGGTTTTCTCAACCAAGTACAAACCTCTTGTCGAAGAACAAAATTGAGCTGGTGTCAAGGTCTACTTCTAATCTGAACCCTTTGTCCTCCTAACCCTTTGGAGAGGATCACTGTGAGTTCAAGGTCAAACTGGATTACCTGGTGTGATCAAGGCCAACCTGAACTAAGCAATGGAATCCTGTTTCAAAAACCAACAAAACAAGACAAAATAAAAAGCAATGAAGACCCCCCCCCCAAAAAAAAGAAAGGGCGTTTGTTCCAAATAGATTAACGAGTTCAAAGACCTTTTGGGGGACCTTGATTAAGACAACCATCCTATGAGAGTCTTTTTCTCTTTGTAATATTCTTATTTCAGTCTCCCATGTGGTTTTATCTATTCTTTTAAGTTTGTAATATATTCTGTACTTAAATATGCACAAGAAAGTCATTGGAAGCCAGCCGTAACAGACTAGCTTATATGGAACCTCCCTCCACTGAGAGATTCTAGCAGGAAGACAAAAATACATGAAGCAGCCTCAGACTGCATTAGACAGTGACCCATACAAATGAGACTGGAGAGAAGGCAGTCACACTATGATGGTTCCAGATTCATCCCCACCCAATTCCTGGTGCAGGAAGCACAGCAAGCCACAGCTTTACTGAGCCGTGAAGAGACAGAGTGAAGCTCAAAACTGCCAAAGGGGCAAAGACTTGGTGGTACTAGGCCCAGAGAACAGCACAAAGTGAACCCACAAGACAGCATGAACTTCCCCCTTGAAGTGTTTGGCAACTCCAGAGCCGAGCCAGCGCAGACACTGACTGCAAGTCAGTCAGGGGAGGGGAGCGACCTGGGGGACTGGGAGGCTGGGGGATTGTGTAGAGATCTTTGGATCAGCATGCTACTAAGGAGGCGTGATCACAAGACCTGTGTGCACTGGTAATACCCAATTTAAAAGACCACAGACGGCCTACTAATATGGCCAACACCTATCCGACCAACCTTAAATTAGCCTAAAAGATAGTCTTGCCAGGATTAGGTGATTTCTCTGTACTCTGTCTGCCTTTTAAGAGGAACATAAAATGATTGACAACCTCTACAAACTTTTAATAAGCTAAAGAGAGAGCAACAAGGTATTTGACAAAGAAAGAGAATTCGATAGACCTATTATTGAAGAAGTCAATACATTTTCAGTAACTGACAGAATAAGTCAAAAAAACTCAACAAAGACACCATCAGTCTAATAGAAGTCCACAGAACGCTACACGTGACAAGAGATATGTGGACAGTTTTCAGCAGCATACAGCCAATTATCAAAATGTACTGCACAGC
>NC_022019.1:19153336-19170797 GCF_000317375.1 Microtus ochrogaster | reverse complement strand
CCCCCCAGAGTTGGAGTTATAGGCAGCTGTGAGCCATCCACCATGGGTGCTAGGAACCATTGTATGCTTTTAACTCTGAGCCACCTCACCAACTCTTATTTATTTTCATTTTAACGTGTTTCCTTTTAGGTGCCTGCATCTACATGCATGTGCATATGAAGAGTCCGAGACAACTTACAGGAATTGGCTCTCCTCTTCCACCATATAGGCCATGGGCCATCAGGTTTGGCAGCAAATACTATTTACCCCCTGAGCCATTATCACCAGCCCTTATTTACTTATTCAGAGAAAAGGTTCCCTGTGTCAGACAGGTCTCAAACTCCATAGACAACTGAAATGTATCGGTCATGTCTCAAACTCCTGCACCTCCCAAGTGCTGGGATTACAGATGATAAATATTTTCTATGCTGATGGGCAGTATGTGTGCCACTTGAAGGGTCTCAGGAGCAGGGCCCAGGAAGACCTGGTAGAAATAAAGCAGAAACTCAGGGCAAAACCCTTGTGTCAGGGACCACAGTGAGAGGCTGAAGATGTCTGTTCACTCCCCTGCTGGGAACAATGAGTTGAGAACGTTACATACACAGGCGTGAGCATTAAATTAGTAATGGAAGTCTCAGGATATCGGCTGGAAAAATACTTCCAAGACAGTAAGCAATAAGATTGGAGGACAGGGTTGTTGATTTGTTTCTTCTGCTAAAAGGGCTTTTCCCTTCCTAAAATTCTTCTCTGGGCTTGGGGAAGAGGTAAACTCCTGACCCAAACCCAGTAAAAGATTCATCATTTTAGGCTCAGAGAAGTAAACACACAAAAGCCAAAGTCTGTTAGTTTAATTTCCTATCACGGGAAGGCGCATTATTCTGCCCACGGTGGAGAAAGAAGGCAGAGGCTGTGACTTAAGTCAATGGTGCAGGAAAGACTGTGTTGGAGGTGGTATGGAGGAAGGAATGAGTTGGACACACTTGAAAAGAACAAAGGCTTCAAGATTGCTAACGGTTACAGCGAGGCCTCGTTAATTGGCCTCCACCAGCTTGTTGTGTGTGCCAGAAGCCAGAGCTGCAACTGAATTGTCCCTTTGCTAAAATAGCTTCCTTTGAGATAAAATGATGTCTTGAAGGCTCCTTCAAAACATGCTTAAATAAAAATTATGATTTTGCAGAATGTTCTCATTTTATAGACTATTCCTTAAGATGTCATTAATTACATTTAATCATACTTAGAAAAAATAATCTCGTGTGTGTGTGTGTGTGTATGTGTGTGTGTGTGTGTGTGTGTATGTGCCTTGTACTGACTTGGGAAGCAGAGGCAGGGGAATTGCTAAGTTTGAGGACAGTTTGGTTTATGTGGTAAGTTTCTGGGCAGCCTAGGCTACAGAGTGAGAGTCTGTTTCAAAAAAGAAAAAATAACAAGTGATTTGGTTAGAAGAGAGAATTCAGTGAGTATTGGAACCAGGACTGATTCTAGCCTGTAGCTACCATTAAGGACTCCTTTTATCCTTCAAGAGCAGATCCCAGTGACCAGCGGTTAACTTGGAGGTAGGGAGGAGGACAGGGATGGGGGAGGATGCAGAAGATCATGATCACAGCAGGAAGACCATGATCCTACTGGGAAGACCAGAGAACAAAGAAACCTTTCAGGCAACACTAAATTATAAACCTGTGGAAAGAGATCAGTGATCAGTGTGAACTCAGGATGCTAATAAAGGCTCCCTGAGTCCATGGACTGTGGGAGGAATCAGGACAGATGAAGGAGGGGAAAGGCCCATGTCTCCAAGCTAAGGACACGTAACACAGGCCACAGCAGGGCACATGGTGGGCTTGAGCAGGCTGGCACATGGCTTTCAACTCTTCAAGAGATTGGAAGTGACTCCCTGCAGCATGGTCAGTGGGACCTGTCAAGGGCAGGAGAGGAGGAAGTAGAGGCTCCTGGCCTTGTCCTGAGTTGCAAGATCTGGGGTTTGGCTGGGGAGAATTATATGTGCCTATCTAGAATAGGGTCATATTATGTCTCCCTGGAAAGCCAGGCTGAAAACACTCGATTTAACTTAGCATCCATAGAGAGCTGTTGCAGAATGGGAAAAGGAAGAAACGGGTTGAAAACTTCAGGAGTTGGTGGTGTGCTGTGTCACGTGAGAAAGTGAAAAGCTCAACCCCCAAAACTAAAGGGCTGCAAGTTTGATGCAAATCAGAGGCCTTTCCAATTGTCCCAGCACATAAAATTCAATTTTATGTGACATCCCAACAGTATAAATCAGGGAGAAATGGTCTTTTTATTAACACGGTTTGCTTACCAGTCTTAAATGTATAACGTGTGTTCATAAGACAGCCAACCAAAACGCTTTAGGGGCTGGCTTAATAAACACAAAAGCTTTAATGCTGAACTGTTGAAAATGGCAATTTTTTAAATTAGTTTTTGCATCTGTGTGTCCAATTTGTTTCTGAAGTTGACTTTGGTTTTACAGTTGCAAGCAAATTCTGCTTCACACAGGTAATACTAGCATCAGGGAATTTTTGTTTTAGTTTGTTTTGCCCTTTGCAAGCTGCCTGAATCTGCATGGCACTCCTCCGTTCAACTAAAGCAGAAGGTACCGCTGCACAGATTACAAATATAAATGGCTGCCCGATGTGGTGGCATGCAGATTCAGGTAGCTTGCAAAGGGCAAAACTACCTAGAACCCCAATCCTCTTTTTGCTTTTTTAAATCTCAAACTGAGTCTCTGTAAGATGCCCAGGTAATCTTTGAAGTCATCCCATGGCCCAGGCAAACACTGAATTTGTGATTCTCCTATCTCGGCCTTCTGAGAAGCTAGCATTCCAGGCTGCCTTCTAGGTTGTAAAGCGTGCTGAGAAGAGGAGGTTAGCACACAGACCATAATGAGCACAGGAGTAGACAGTGTGCCATCCAGGGTTGTCAGAGTGGATGGAGAAGGATGTGGGAGAAGTGAGGCCCGTAGAGGCGCCCAAAGAACTCATAGTGGGGTCCGTGGACACACATAGACAATCGTCTGAGTCTCACACAGTGAGTAGGATGCTGATCCCACCCCCACACAGTGAGCTCTTTGTACCTTGAACGGAAACAGACATCAGGGAAATACTGACCATTTTGGGAAAGCTGACCACATTCGACACTAAGAAAAAAAAAGCAGAACACATGGTCTCACACATGGTCTAACAACAGGAAGGAATATTTTAATTGGGACTGCCCCAGAAAAATCTAGAACATATGGCGACTCTATTTACAAGCCAAGAAAATCCTAATTACAGGAGCTCGGTGAACTCGCCAGCCCTCGGTAGAAAACACAAGCCACTAGCATGCAGATGCTCTAAACTCGTTCCTGCAGCCGGGGGACTTAATGTTCTTTTCTGAAGGTTTCTGTTAATATTTTCAGAGGAAAGGTCAGCGCTGGGACAACAAAAGACAAGTGGGAGAAATTCTATTCACATTTCCTAAACGACATGCTTTAGCGTTCTCTCAATCACGTCATCTAATTCCTGCGCTAGGCAGGGTATAAATCCTAAGTGCAAAACTGTTTCTTCCACCTTGGGTAATAAAATAAAATCCAATTTAAAGTTCCCTTCCCTTGAAAGGGATGGGGCCATCCTTACTCTGTGGATGTCCCAGGCTCATGAGCGAGGTCTTCGTCTTAACAATGCATTTCGGCTGCCAAGATTGCTCGCCGCTCTTCCGCCCTTTGCGTCCCCGCTGTCTCGCTGGCTTTCTCATTAGCAGCTCGCTGTCTGACATGAAGCTACAATACAAAAACACACACCAGAAGCTTCCTTAGCCCGTGTTGCAATTTAATAATCTTAGCAATTACTGGGAGATAAGCACTTGGAAAGCTTCAAGTCACACGGTGACAGGTGGAAAAACCTTTCATTTCACCTTGCTGCTCATGCCGGGCAGGGCCAGGGTGCGGGCACACTGGCCAGCTCCCCCTCAGTATTATCAAGGAAGTCATAGCTTTCCTTTTTGAGGTCAGGGAATGTATTGGAGACAATGATGTGGGGAGGAGGCTGGAGGACAAGAGAGCTGCACATTCCATAGTCCTCTTTACTTCTTAATCAGAATGGTATACTCATTTTACACACAAGCACACATGCACATATACACATACACACTGATAAAGAAAAAACGTATTTTTAGTTTGATTTTTTTTTTTTGAAACAAGTTTTTTCTATGTAGCCCTGGCTGTCTTGGACCTCACAGTGTAGCCCAGGCTGACCTCAAACTTGTGGTAATCCTCCTGCCTCTGCAATCCCAAGTGTTGAGATTGCACGAGTATAGCACTAGGCTTGGCTGTTTTAACCAGCTACAGTTACTAATAGAAAACAAACAAACAAAATAAGAACTTCTGCCAGGTGGTAGTAGCCCACATCTTTAACCTCAGCACTCAGGAGGCAGAGGCAGGAGGATCTCTGTGAGTTCCAAAACAGCCAACATTACTTAGTGAGACTCTGTCTCAGAAAAAACAAACAAGCAAGCAAGCAAACAACCCCACAAAACAACAACAACAACAACAATAAAAAAAACCCAGGAATTTCCATGTGTATATTGACGAAAAAGGATTCTTTTATTTGTGTGTGTCTGTGTGTGTGTGTATAACCCAAGCCAGACTCAAACTTGATATTCCTGCTTCAGCTGAGCTACAGACAAGTGCCATCATACCTAGTAAAGAAAGGTTTTACACGCACTGAAACTGTGAGAACAAAGCATACCCGGTCTCCTAAAGAGGGAAGTCCACTTGCTGCAGCGTGGTGAACTCCGGCAACAGGCAAATTCAGAGAACCAGACACACTAGGGCAGACGCAGGATCACCTCACGAAACCGTAACGCCTACACAGCCAAACCCTCAAAAGCACAGAGAAGGCTCATTGCTGGGCTTGTTGGGAGAGAACAGAGAGCCGTTTGATGGTCCAGGGTTTTAGTTCTGAAGATGAAAGGGGTAATGGCTTCACAACACTCTCGGTGTCCAGGGAACACTCGAACATGGTTAAATGGTAACTTGATGTTGTGTTTATTTCTCCTCAACACCCCCCCCATACAATATGTTTATTAATTATTTGGGAAATTCATAAAATGCACCCTGATCACACTTGCTTCCCATTTCTCCCAGGACTTGCACCCTCCCCTGGCCCCCCGAATCCACCAAGTCCAATCTGTGTTACCCATATACTCATTGGAGCCTGGCTTAAAGTCTCAGTGGCCAGTCCCTTAAAGAAAACAGAGTCATTTCCCATCCATCTCCACCAGAAGCCATCAACTGTGAGAGCGACAATCAGCATCTTTATCACAGCTTTTAAGGAATCTCTTCAATGGCTTCTTGTGTAGACTGTTGCTTTCTGGGGGGGAAGGGTTGTCACAGAAACCTTCCGTGTCTCTCATTTCCAGGTGAGTTCCTTGCCCATGGCAGCTGGTGGTAGCACAGATTGTGGACTTCAACATAGTTTCCTGCGGCAGCTGAGCTCCTGGGCATCAGTGAGCCTAGTCTCCTGCGGTGACGGAAGATCATGGACTTCAATATGGTCGCAGGCAGCAACAGTGAACTCACACACCAACATGACCTCGGGGCAGCAGCTTTGACCACGGAAAACTTTCCAGGAGACTTAATCCAGAAAATGAACCAGTTTTTGCCTCAAATCTCTTGTTGTTGTTCAAGAGTCAGGGTGATGGGGGCGGGGATTGGGCAGCACATCGGAGAAGGGACCTGGACCACCTGTATACCAACAAGCTGCTGTATACCATCCTGTGCTCAGTGTCAATCACGCTACCCTCGGGGTCAGCCGCCCTGCCCTCCGTCTCAGCTGCCCAGCTGGTACCCAGGCACAGCCATCATATTAGTAGAATAAGCAGACAATTAAGTGGCAGCAGCAGCCCAGTGGGAGGCTACAGGGTGTGGTAAACCCCATGGTGGCCCGAGCCTCCCAGCAGCCTGAGGACTGGTCCTACTCAGCAACAACATGCTCCTTTGTCTGCCATAGCCGCGCTCTCACACCCGTTTTGGCTGCTGCGACTCTAGTTCCACTTCTTTCTTCCATGCACGCCTCTCCTTGCCACCATCTGTACAGTATTGTGGGCTCCAACATCTTCCACTTTTGGCTAAGGGTCCCTGTGTGTGGATAAAAGCTTGGTCCCTGCCCACAGACACAGATTTAATGTTGACCCTTTGCTCAGCACTCAAGCAGAGGTGGCCACAGTTAGGTGACAATGACTTTCCTGGTATATGGACAATAAAATAGCAATACACTTTAATAGGCTTTTTGGTAATAACACTAGCTAAAATCTTAAGGGTTTATTGCATACTGTTTGGCTAGCTCTAGACATGAAGAACTACCTCCAGAGCCCGGGCCCTTGATCATTGATCATTTGCGCTTTTCATTGTGTGTCCAGTGATTACATGAAATTCTGTCTCTTTCTAGAAGGGATGCAGAATACACTGTATTTAGGAATGTAATTGAAAATCATTTCCAACTGTGATCTATCCAGAAACAAGAAATCATAGTGGACCAGAGAGATAGGTCAGCAGATGGAGGCCTTGATAACCCAACTGATTCTTGGATGCCACAGGTGGAAAGAGAGAATCAGTCCCTGCAGGCCGCCTTCTGACATCAACATACGGACACACATGCACATCCCCACACATGCACAAATAAATAAATGTCATGGTTCTTAAGCTTTTTAAGACATTTATATTTATGTGCATATGTGGACCTGTTTAAGTTCAGGTGTGTGTAGATACCTGTGGAGGCCGGAAGAGGAAGTAGCTTCCCCTGGAAATAGAGTTATAAGCAATGGTGAGCCACAGGCTGTGGGATGCCGAGAACCAAAGCCAGGTTCTCCGTGACAGTAACATGCATTCTTAGCTGCTCAGCCATCTTTCCAGCACAGATAAATACAACTTTAAAAATTAAAAAGATAAAGTCTTTGCGATAGCGTTCTGAGATTTCATAGGTGCTATAACCAGTCTGGAGAGGGTAATTATTATCCTCAGTGAATGGCCAGGAAGTGGTTGACTGTCAGTCACAGCCTTTGGCCCCCGTGAGTGTGCTTGACAACGTGAGTTCAAAGGCAGGTTTTCAGAAGACCAAGGGAAGCAGGGTGTCACTGCTTTTAGTGAGTTGCTTTGCTTGAGCCTTCTCTTATTCTTCTTTCCGAGGTTCTATCTTATTTTTTATGAGTGTGAGTGTTTTGCCTAAATGCATGTCCGTGCACTACATGCATACAGGGTGGAAGAGGAGGACATCAGATCCCCCACAGCCGCCATGTGGGTGTCAGAAACTGAACCCGGTTTCCTGAAAGAGCAGCTAGTGCTCTTAGCTTCTCCGCCATCTCTCCAGCCCGTTCCTTCATTTCTCCAGGACACAACTATTGAGCATGCACCATGTTCCAGAGAGCTGAGAACTGATGACACTCACTGACACCAAAATAAGCACAAACGGAATGGGAAACTATTACAAGAAGCTCGCTCTGGTCACTAACAAGAAGGACTCACCATTTACACACTGTGGGAACCATCTTCATTTTCACTGGTATAGCATATAAGTTGATGGGGTAGTAGGAAAAACAAAAGAAATCGTGGGAGTTACTTGGGACACAAGAAGACTGAAAAGCCTCTCTAGTCTACTGTAGATAAACACAACCAGTAAAGCTAGTGCATGGGTAGAGGGAAGGAACTGGAGAAGAGGGAATGTAAAAACAATATCGTAAGCAATGATAGGACAATCTGCAGCAGACAAGAACACGAGAACAGTTATCTTTCTGTTCTAGCTCGTGACTTTTTAAAAGATACGTGGATAAAACGGTACATTTTCCAAGCAGCAATTCGTAAGGATAGGGAAATGTCAGATGAAAGGTAAATATCAGGGCCAAACCAGAGGAGCCCAAACTATAAGACCCTAGAGGTTTGAAGTTGATGTATTTTAGTAAAGGAAGGCTAGCAAAGGGGAGGAGTAAGAGGGTGGGACATTGGGAAGGGCCACAGGGCCTTGATGAGGGAACAAAGCAAATACAAAGAGCAGAAGCAGCAGCCAGTAGTACCGAGCTGGCTCTAGCATGGGAGTGATTCTCCTACAGGGACTGTTCACCCAACCGTTAGACCCTAGCTGCTAGAGGAAGCCAAGGGATAGGAATATTTACGAGCTAATGGAGAAACACAAATCACCTCTCAAACATACACAATTTTTAAATTTGCTAGTCACAGAAAAGAGAATCCCCAAGTAAGAGGCCAAATGTTTGCCTTCTCAGAGTTTCACCCACAGAGAGCAATAAGCTGTCAACACTCGGTGCTGATGTTGAACTAGACCTTGGTAATGAGCGAGAGCCAAGTCTGGAGACAACACACATGGAGAAGGGGTAAGAAAGAAAGACCGTCGAGACAGAAAGTCCCAAGGAGTCCGAATCAGCAGCTGCCCGATACTGCAGCCATTGCTGCACACACCAGCAGCTGCTGGGGGTCCCTGGGGCTCACCCATCTCATTCTCACCATCTGTGATGGTGAATACTGATCATCAACGTGACAGGATCTAGTATCACCTAGGAGACAAGCTCTGGGCAAGTCTGTGAGGGAGCTCATTGAAGAAAGGAGGTTCCGTCCAGGATGTGTGTGGTACCAGTCCACCGGCTGCGGTCCTAGACTACATACTGAGTACCAGCACTTGCCTCTCTTAGTTTCCTGACTGTAGAGCCAATGTGACCAGCTACCTCAAGCTCTTGGTAGCAGGATTTCCTTCCCATGATAGAATGTGTCTTAAACATGACCCCAAATCAACCGACCTTCCCTCCCTCCCTTACTTTTGTCAGGGACTTCCTTGCAGTCATAGAGAAGCAGCTAACACACCAAGGAGCTGGTGAAGCTGCTTCCAGAACCCAGGCCCTCGATCACTAGGCTTTTCTTTTGCATTTTAAGCAATTGTGCAAAATTCTCTCTCTTCTTTGAATGGAAGAGGAACAAGGTGTACACATGAATGCAGTCTAAAAATATTTTGCAGGTGTGATCTATTCAGCCCCAAGAACCTGTCTTATTTCTGAAACTGTGTTTCTAGCCTGTTACGTGCGATGAAGGATTTGAGACTAGAACGAGAGGCTTACAGGGAGCAGACAGTGCGTGCAGTGAGACTCTATGATAGCATAAACCAGTTTTCTCCTGGAGTGAGATACACACAGCTCAGTGTTAAGAGTTTGGGACTCTAGATTCAGCCACAGAACCAAAAGGAAAGGAAAAAGAGATTCTCTGGGACTAGCAAGACGGCTCAGCGGGTAGAGGCACTTACTGTCAAGACTGATGGCCTGAGTTCAATCCCTGGGACTGACGCAAGGCAAGCTGTCTTCTGACTGCCGCACGTGCTTGGGCACACACACAAACACACTACATAAATAAATCCATGTAACAAAAAATAATCTTTTGATTATCCTCAACTTTGAATATTATTAAAAACACATCTCAGAAATGTTATTATCCTCGGCAGAATTTATGCCCCAGACCTTGTTTGTTTACAGCCCCAGGGACTTGGACGCAGCCAAGCCCTTCTGGGGAATCAGAGCAGCCTCATATGGAAACTCAGCAGGTACCGATTCACACCCGATCTCTCTCTCATCCCTGAAAGATAGAGAATGACTTTGTAATAGCAGGCCTCAGAGAATAAACACTCATTCTCCGACACCCTAAAGATAAAATTTGCATGTCAGTTATACTTCCTCATAACACGATGAAAATTTGTTCGATGTCTGTGCATTTGCTAAAGAAGGAACTTAGAAACACTGGAACACACTCTGAGAAGGGAAACAGGTCAGCAAGTGTCAGAGCTGATTAAGCACACCACTTCCCTAGAAACAACCAGGGCCGCTGAGATCGGGGCGCGCTTAGCTCTCTGGCTCTGTGCAGCAAGCCCTTCTTCCTCTTGGTTGCTTATTTAACTGTTCGATAGTGTGGGCTGAGTGATAGTACCCTAAGATTCCAAAGTTGAAATCCCAATCTCCTGGTGCCTTGGAACAGGATTGTATTGTATTCTACAGAGGTAATTAAATTAAAATTGGGTCATTAAGGTTGACTAATCCAGTGTGACTGGTGTCTTTAAGGACCCAGCCCTAGCCAGGCAGAGACGACAGGAGATCATAAATTCGAGGTCAGCCTGGAATACAGAGTGAGAGTCCTGTCTCACACTAAACAGAGGCAAACAAGGACTTTTGGCTCCTGACACAGAGGGGAGATGAGAAGAAAAGGGCCAGTGTGTGCAAGCCTGGAAGAGAAGCCTCGGGAGAAACCAACCTGGAACCTTTGATCTGGACTTCAGCCTCCAGCCAGTTGTGTTGTTTGCAGCCTCCCGGGGAGAGACGTTTTGTAGGCGGGGCCCTGGCCTTACCCCTTCCACTGAGTTCTCAGAACCTGCATTCTGCAGCTCCGGTGCACAGCAGAAGCTCACCAAGACTGCTGAGCGAAGAGCTGCCCGGAGCTGGATGTTTGTGCTTGTCTCCTGGACTACAAAGATTTAAACGTTATCAAAAAGTGTTCAAAGGGGACATTTCTTCCTTTACTAGAAGATAGCTTCAAGCTTGGAGTTTTAGGAATACATGTGATTGTTTTGTCTGTGTATGTCTCTGGGATTGTGTGTGTACACAGGTTGGATATCTTCCTCCATGATTCTCTCAATTCCTCGGAGGCAGGGTCAAAATTTAAAGTAAATTCTAGATGGCAGTGTTTTCAAAATGACTATTTTTTCCCTTTTTTATATTGTTTATTTTTTCCCATCGCTAATGAGCATTATTTAGAAAATCTATGGGGGCTCATGTTTTCTGAGCTATGCTGGACACCAGCAAGCCCCAAGAATTCCCCATCTCTGCCCTCTTGGGTCTGGGGATATAGTCATTTGGGGCATGCTCAGCTTGTTATAAGGCTGCTGCAATGCAGACTCCAGTCCTCAAGATGCCACAGAAGGGCTCTTAATAACCACAGAGTCATCCTTCCAGCCCCACAGTTGTTTTTTTTTAAATAATGTCACCCATTGTTTAAAAAAAAACTATAGGAAAAAATTAATCACTAAAACCCTACCAGCTCTATATTTACTTTAAATTGTGACAGTTGATAGTCTTTACACACATAGAACATATTTTAATATAGAAATAATACTGGCTCATTTACCATTTTGGAACATTTTTTCCACATCATGAAAAATTCTTCACAAGCATTTTCTAAAAAAGATTTTTTTTTTTACTTGTGTGCCTCTGTGTATCTTGTGAAAGTGTGGTCCAAGTGTGTGGGTGCCTATGGAGACAAGAGGAAGGCATTGGACCCTCTGGGTGGAGTGACAGGCAGTTGTGAACCAGCCGATGTGGGTGCTGGGAGCCGAACTCAGGTCCTCTGGAAGAGAAGGGTTCACTCTTAACTGCTGAGCCACCTCTCCGTCCCCTTCATGAATTTCTTAAACAGCTATAAAAGTTATATGTGCCTTTCATAATGGAAATTTTTAAGATTAGCATTTCATGTTTCTAGCTTGTCTCTGTGTCTGTTGTGGCGTATCGAGTGAGAGGGGGAGAGAGAGAGAAAGAGAGAGGAGAAAGAGAGAGAGAAGGCATGTAAGTGTGATGTGCATGGATGTGTAAATGTGAGCACACCCTCCACGTGCACACGTGGAAACCAGCGATCAACATCAGAGGCCTCTATGGCTTGGGACAGGGTCTGTCTGTCAATCATCCTGGAGCTCACAGTTTTGGCTAGACTGAGTGGACAGCCAGCCTCCTAGAACTTGCCTGTCTCTGTTCTCTAATTGATAGGCGTCATAGCTACAGCGGAGCTTAACTTTTTATAGGGCGCTGGGGCCTAGACTCAGCTCCTGATATTGGCATGGCAAGCACTTCCCTGACAGAGACCTCCCTCTAACTCACACGCCTAGCTACTCCTAGCATGATTAACACTATAGTAAGCATCTTTGGTGACAGAGCCTGTAAAAAAGATTTAGTTTTATGTTATATGTATGAGTATGCTCGCCTGCATATATGTATGGGCACATGTACTTGCCTGGTGCCCACAGAGTTCAGTACAGGGCATTGAACCCTCTGGAACTAGAGTTACTGTTGGGAGCAGTGAGCAGGATCCCCAGATCCTGAATTTCTTGTAAACAACTTGTTTTCCCCTGATCTGAGTACCTACAGCTGCTCTGAGCACGGGACCCTCAAGAGTTCCTGATGGCAGGAGAGTGGTTTCTGGTGCGTTTGGCTAGGGCGTGGCTATCTCTATATAAGCTGCCCCTGATCACAATAAAGGGGACATTCTTGGGCCATTCTGGCTTCAAGGATGACCCATGTCTCTCTCTGTCTGTGAGTCTTTGTGTGTTGCAACCTCCAGCCCCTTGCCCGGCTTGCGAACGGAACGGAATGGCGGCATAGAGAGCGCAGATGGGCGTGATGCGCCGCAGTTACAGAGAGTTGTTAGCCACCATGTTGGTGCTGGGAATCGAGGTCTAGTCCCCTACAAGAACACAAATGTTCTTAACCGATTAGCCATCTCTTCAGTCCTGGCACAAAAGCTCGTATTTATCCTTCTAACGCCTATCCTGGGGAGGGAGAGTCAGTTTTCTTCCAGGATCACTCCAGTGGGTGATCCTCCACTCAAGGAGTAAATGGGAAGTATAAACTGGACACAGGGTCACTGAAAGCAATTGATTAATCAATTAATCAATCAATAAAAAGACATGAAGCGGGAGGAAGTTGGGGTTAGACCTAGGAGGAGCTGGGGGAGAGGGGATAAATACAATCAAAATACAGTCTATGAAATTCTCAAAGAATTAAACTATATTAAAAACGCCATCCTATCACAATTATGAAAAAGATAAGCCATGGTAAGACTTTAATACATAAACTTTCTATTGCTTTTTGAAAAACTTAAACCACTTTCTAGCTAATCCACAAAATCCTTCATTCCACTTTATCCTTAAGCACTGCTTTTACAAGCCTTGCTAATTTGATAAAATGAAATGGGATCTGTGACATTTTAATTTATTAATACATTCTTTGAAATTAATGATGCCTTCCACTTCTCCCCTATTTACAACTTTTCTTTTAAGAGGGGGGCGTCTCTAAACTTGCATAATGGTTCATATATGTCATCCCAGTATTGGGGAGGCTGAGGCAGATACAGGCAAGCAGGCCAAACTGGGACTGCACAGTGAGTTCTAGGCCAGCTTGGCTATGGAGCAGCACTTTGTCTCAAACAAAGAGGGACAAAAAAAGAGAATATAAGAGGGAAGGAGGAAGCGGGAGGGAGAGAAAGTAGGGAAGAGGAAAGGACAGGGGGCAGATGGAGGAGGCTCTTTCTCAAAGCATGGGGTAAAGCCATGGTACTGCCTGGCCTTTAGCCACGGCCTTGATTCCCCAGTCAAGGAGACGGCACATTCTAGCGTCGTCTCAAATCTTATCATCACGGGCTGACAAACAATAACACAATTTTCACTGTTCAGAACAGACAAAGAAATCTGTTCCAATTATTTTCCTCCTACTCACAAAATGTTGATCCATCAGATGTGTGTGAATATATTTAATTTAGCTATCTAAGTCTGAAATCAGCTTTCCTTGCAGAATGAAAAGAAAGTTTTCATTGAATCTGGGGAGGAAAGGGGTGGGAGCTAGAACTTTTAGAAAGAAAACAGATAGCACTCTTTATTTCCAACGTAATTTTAGCTCAAATGCGTTCATTTCCCAGGTGCATTTCTTACATTCAGGACACAGAGAAAACTTAAAAATGCAAATGTTTCCCAGGTGACTTGTTCTCAAATTCAGAGGCACGGCACGCAAAACACTGCCTCTTGAGCAGACCTTGGAGGTCTTGAGTAAACCCCGCTCTGATCAGACCTGGACATTTTCAATGGAAACGTTTTTAAATGGCCGTTTGTGACAGCGGGCTCAGTTTTCAGGGGAGAATCCTCTCAGAGTCGCTGGCACGGGCAGAACACTGGTGGTGCTGAGCTGGGGTGGGGGTAGACCGCGGAAGGATCCATAGCTCCGAATCCTGTCAGGTGCTTCCCTTCCTCACCCAGCCTTGGTTCTCTTCCTTCTGTTCCCAGGGCAATAGGTGTCTCTCAGCCAGCCAAAGCTGACTTGGCCCTTCCCTGCTGCCTCTCTCTCCTTGCTCCCACACATGCCGTGGCTCTCCCCTCTCCCACGTCATCCCCCCTCTCCATCTGCCCTACACACTAAAAATATGTCCAATTTCTCCTTCCCGAAAAGAAAACCTTGTCTTTTAGACTTCCCTTGTAAATGTTACCCATGTGCCCCCTTTTCAAACTCCCTGACACGGACACTGGGATTTTTCTTTTTTTCACTTTCCTCATCCATCAAGGTAACTGCTGGTCTCCCTCTACCCGTCTCCACATAAGGCTGGCTAGCCTTGAACTTCTTAGGATTGAGTTCCTTGTATATTCTGTATGGCTTCTTTATGCATTATTGATTATCATTATTATTATTATCGATAGCAGTCATTTTATTGTGGTAGCACATATCAGAGGAAGCTGCGATAATGAGGGGCTCAGTTAGCAAAGCACTTGCTGTATGATCCTGAGGGCCCGAGTTCAATTCCCTACACCCACGTTAAAAAGGCAGGCATGCTCCTCTGATCACGACACTGGGAGACACCAGGAAACAGAGAAGGGACTCCTGGCACTCTGGCTGGTAAGTCTAGCTTTAACTGTGAGAGACCCTGCCTCAAAACCGAGCCGAAGAGGCCTTTTCAATAGCTTGGCAGGAGGGTAAGGCCACTTACTACCAAGTCTGACCACCTGGGCATGGTCCCCAAGATCAAAAGGTAGGAGGAGAAACACACTCCTGAAATTGTCCTTCGACCACCACATATGCACCCAAGCAGTGTGTGTGTGTGTGTGTGTGTGTGTGTGTGTGTGTGTGTAAAAACACACAAGTAAATAAAGAACTGAGGGAAAAGGCACACTATGTTGACCTCTGGCTTCCGCACTCACTCACACTCATACAAATATATATAAACAACAACAAGAAGCAAAATGCAAACACGCATACACAACACAGACAAGTCCACTTTAGCTTTTGTAAGTACACCTTTCAGCAGCGCTGAAACTGCCCACGCGGGACTGGCTGTGTGGGCATGTGCACACTTTTAATCTCTGCACTTGGGAGGCAGAAGCAGGCAGATCTCTGTGAGTTTGAGGCCAGCCTGGTCTATATACTGAGCTCCAGACCAGCTAAGGTTGCAGAGGGAAACCCGTCTCAAAAACAATAACAAAAAAGTGGTCCAAATGGTTGAGCATCCATGGCTACCATCTATTCCAGAACTTACTTGTCTTCTCCAGCAAGAAGCTCTGCCCACCACACAGTGAGTCCACGGTTCTTCCTACCTCTCGCCCCGTACCATCCGTTCCACTTTCTGTCTCTGAGCTGCCTTTCCTAGGGACCAAGTAATACCTGCTGCTTCCTCTCTGACTTGTGTCACTTCACCTCACGCTGTTTTTAAGACTTACTCCTGTCATAGCATCGATCAGAATTATCTTTTTTCCGGACTGAATGGGTTTTCTTTGTACAGACTATATTTTGGGATGTTTACACATTCATTAAAGGCTATGGGGGAGAAAGAAAAGACTGTCACGCTTTTTGTTAGTGTGGATTCATTGTCCAGAGTCATAGTTTTCATTCGATCTTTCATATTTTCGGTCTAGTGTACTATATACTCCAAGCATGCTTATCCCCAACCCTCTCCTTTCTCTTCTCTTCTTTTCCTGGCGGTTCTCCCCACTGTCCAGATGCCTTTCATGTCACGTGTATAAACACACAGGATCCATGAGGGAGAAGGGAGCGCAGGTAATATTTGCCATTCTGGCTTCTTTTCCTTAAGATGCTCCAATGGCGCCCATGTTCCTGTGACCATTCCTCTTCATGGCTGAGCACTTCTCCACTGTGGAGAGATACTGCATTTTCTTTATTCTTCATTTGTTGACAGGCCCTTGGGCTTTTTCCAAAACTTGGCTCTTGCGAACCGTCTCCCCAAAAGCATGGACATGCAGGTGTCTCTGTAGTTTTCCACCTTAGACATCTCTGAGCGTGTCCACAAGGGTGGTGCAGCTGGATCTTACGGTAATCCTATTTCATTTAGGTTTTTGAATTGTTTGAGAAACCTCCATACTGATTTTCATAATGGCTGCACCAATTTACATACTGACTGGCCTTGTGTAAGTGTGCCTTTCCTGGCTGTCCACATCCTCACCAGAATCTTTTTTTCTTTAATAATTCTGACTGAGACGAGATGAAATCTTGATGTTTTTGTGTGTGTGCATGTGTGTGTAGGCACACGCGCGCACATATGCATACACAGAATCATGCAAGTGACCTCTGACGCCAGAAGAGAGCCTCGAATCCCCTGGAGATGGAGTTACAGGCAGTTGTGAGTGGCTTGGTGTGGATGCTGACTGCCAGACTCTGCAAGAGCAGCCTGCACTCCCAACTGCTGAGCCATCTCCGCAGCCCCTCCATGTGGTTCTGATTTGCACTTCCCTAGTTTCTGAGGCTCACAAAGCGCGCAGTGGCCATCAGGACCATTTTTAAGCAGGCTGTGTAAACAGCAGCTTTAGGTCCACAGTAAAGCTGAGCAGAGGAAGCTGAGATCTCCCAGATGCCCCCACAAACCTCCCCGACTGTCACAGCCCTGCGCCACAGAGGCACATTTGTTAGGCAAACAAAGCAAGTTTGGGAGCCTGCTGCAGGAGCTGTCTCAGTCAGAGGTGCCCCAGGAGCCCTGTTTAGCAGTGACATCAACATCAGTAAGTCACCATCACACAGGCTCAAGGCTTTGCTTTATGTTTAACATCCGTACGCTACATTGTAGGGGTTTTGATAAATGAATAGTGATAGAAATCCTCCATTACTTTCCATAGAGTGCTCTCATTGGCCCCTCTGCCCAGACCCCCGAACATCACTGAATTGTTTATTGTCTCTGTCCTCCTCCGCTGCCCCAGGATGTCATATAACTGTAATAGCCTAGGAGGTAACTTTCACGTTAGCTTCATTTACTTAGTAATTTGTGTCTATGGTTTTTTTTATGGCTCGGTAGCTATCTTTTAGTGCTGAATAATATCCCATCGTGCGGATGACCTGCAGTGTGTTTACTAGTCCCCCACTAAAGGACGTTTTGATTAATGCCAAGTTTTGTCGACGGAGGAGAAAGCTGCCATCAACATACACGCGTATATTCTTGTGAAGATATGTTGTTTTAACTCTTCTGATTAAATACCAAGAGCTATAATTATTTAATTGTATAGTAAGAATTTTTTTTTTTTTTTAGCTTTGTAAGACATAGCTAAACTATGTTCCAAGGTGGTGGGACTATTCTGTTAGAAAGAGCACATGGTTCCTTTTGTTTGTTTGTTTTTGTTTTCCAGTGCCATGTATTCAACTCAGAGCCTTGTGCAAGCTAAGCAACACTCTACCACTGAGTCTCTCTCTCTCTTTCTCCTCTCTCTCT
>NC_022019.1:19150758-19153166 GCF_000317375.1 Microtus ochrogaster | reverse complement strand
AGACCAGGATAGCCTCAAACTCAGGCCAATCTACTTGCCTCAGCCTTCCAAGTTCTGGGATAAGAGGAATGAGCCACCATAAAGGACAAAATGAGACATCTTCTTGAGTGTCCTCTTTCCAAGTATTCACTGATGCTACTAAGAGAAAGAATTGAAAAGTTGTATTTTGTTCAAATTTAAAACGCTACTTTTGCAGAAGATACTGATAAAAGAATGAGAACAAAAAGCTACATAGATGGGGAAAAAAAGATTTGCAGAGGCCACATCCGATAAAGGGCTAGTTTACAGACTGTGTGAAGAACACATGTCACAAAATGTAAAAGCAAAGTGGGCCAAGGACCTGAATAGATTCCTCAACAAAGAAAATCCTTGGTGAGAAACCTACTCAAGAAGAGGGCTATCCCAGAACTCACTCTGTAGACCAGGCTGGCCTCAAACTCACAGAGATCCACCTGCCTCTGCTTCCTGAGTACTGAGATTAAAGACACACGGCACACTGCCTGGCTAGAGGTTTTGTTGTTGTTGTTTTTCCCTCTATGTGGCATCAGGGAGCCATGAGTTCTAGAACATAGGATGCCTCACGTATTTAAAGAGCGTGCAGCACAGCGCTGTTCTCTGTTGTTTGGGCAAAGGATGTTGTGTATGGATTGAGACAGGGTCTAACTCTGTTTCCCAGGCTAGCTCAGAACTCATTGCATAGCTACAGAAGGTTCAGAGTCCAGGCAACCTTTCTGCCCAGCACTCCCAACCCTCTTGCTGAAACCGTAAACATGAGCTACCACACCCAGCTCATAACTGTCTTCAAGTGCATAATCCAGAAGTTCAAATGCATTCACCCTGTGTGTACATCATCACATGCAACTGAAACTCAATGATTCTCCGTTTTCTCCTCTTGTAAGGTGTGGCAGTCACCTTTCTCTTTCTGTTTCTATGAATGTGGCTATTCCCGTGCCATTCAGTGGAACTATATATACATGGTTTGTTTTGTCATGATGGCCTTACTTCATTATAAGGTCCTCAAGTTTCATTTGTAACAGGTGACAAGATTTCTCATGTCTATATCTATAGAGAGAGACAGGGCTTCACGATGTAGCTCTGGGTATCCTAGAACTCAGTTTATAGCTCTGGCTATCCCAGAACTCACTCTATAGACCAGGCTGGCCTCAAACTCACAGGGCTCCACCTTCCTCTGCCTCCTGAGTACTAGGATTAAAGACATGCGCCTCCATGTCTGGCTAGAGGTTTTTTTTTTTTTTAACTTAAAAAGGATTGTTAGGGCCTGGAATGTGACTCAGTGGTAGAATGCTTGGTTCCCATTCACAGAATTCTAAGTACAACCCCCCTGCTGAATCACTGACAAAGAAAGGTACTTCTGTGGCCTGGGTAAGTGTCATCTAGGTCTGTGTGCCACCAGTCTGCCGAAAGGGGAACTTGTGGGAGGAAGTTAGGTCATAGGAGGAGTAACCTTGAAAGGGACATTTGGACACCAGCTCCTTGGTCTCCCTCTGTTGCTCCCCAGTCACAGGGAAGGTGAGCACTTTACCCAGAATATTCTCCCACCATAGTGGGCTGCTCCACCACAGGCTAGCCAGAAATTCATTCTAGAGTCCAGGCCGCCCTTCATTGCTCCTGCCTGTGCTTCTTAAATGCTAGATCTATCGGCGTGTACCACTACACTCTGCTAGTCAAGACTTTTTAACTGAGAAATCCAACTCGGAATTAGTCCCACACATACATTAATACACACACATAAATATTTATGCCACTGCTGCTCTTTGTAACAGGGAAAACGGCAAGCAACCTGCAGAGGAAAGAGATGACTTTGAAGTTTCCCTTCTACGACATACTACCCAGACCTAACATGTTTGCTTAGCTGGGCTTGGAGGCATATGCCTCCGGTACAGTGGCTGAGTCAGGAAGAACACTGAGGCTCAGGAGTTCAAAGCCAGCCTGAGCAGGATAGAGAGGCCCCGTATTAAAAGCAAAACAAAATCCAAACCCAAGCAGCGCGTACTTAAGAAAGATATTTATGTCCTATTTAGTGAGGGAAGCAGTCTGAAGGGGTATGTGTCTACACATACACACACACAGAGTGAGATTGCACTTGGGTAAATGTGGGTTAGATGTATTGGTTAGGATATTTTTGGTTGCAGAGAAGTCATTTGGGTTTAAGACTGGTGGGAACATCCTAATCCGGAGACCCGACTTGGTTTCTGTGAGGCAGGGTCTCTCGCTGAACCTGGAGTATGTACTTTTTTAAGTCTTTCAGTAGACTGACAGATGGCAGCCCAGAGAGCCTCCTGTCCGCTCCCACACCACGAGGAGTCTCAAGACTGCTGCAAAGCACACACCTGAGTAGCTACACACACACACACACACACACACACAGCTCCACACACACACACAGC
>NC_022019.1:19146914-19150437 GCF_000317375.1 Microtus ochrogaster | reverse complement strand
TATGGTTTAGTGCATGAGATTTTCCTTTGTCATGCTAGATAGTATTTTATGCCTTGAGTCCTGAGATTTTTGCTTGAATTGACCAATGTTTCCCCTCGGTCATTTGTGGATTCCTATTTACATTTAAATTTCTGACCCAAATAAAATGCTATCGATCTACGTAAATTTGTATTCTTTTGTTTATTTTATTGTTTTGTAAATTTGTGTTCTTTTGTTTATTTTATTGTTTTGAGACAGAGTTTCTCTGTGTAATAGCCCAAGCTGTCCTGGAACTAGCTCTTGTAGCTCAGGGTGGACTCAGGGTGTGCACCACCACCGCCAGGCTCTTCTGTTTATTTTAAAGATTATTTTACGTCCTTGTGTCTGTGTGCCTGTATGCACGTGTGTGTAAATGTCGGTGGAGGCCAGAAGCGCTGGATGCCCTGGAGGTGTTGTTAGTTAGAGGAGGTTAGGAGCTGCACAGCAGCATGGGTCCTGAGAACTGCCCTCGGGTCTTCAGCAAGAGCAGCAGGCATTAACAAGCCCGGAGCCATCCCTCCAGCCCCCACGTCTAGCTTTTGTTACAATAGCACGTATCTCTTTGACCTTTAATAAAAATGCAGTCAGTAGCTAAGGCAGTGTAGAAGCGTCTTTCTTTTAAAGTCTTGACAAAAGCAAAACCAAGAACAGATGTAACGGGGAAACTGTCACTATGTTAGAAGAATGAAATTGTGCTTCCCATATTTTACTTTTAAGAACTGAAAGTTCATTATATGTGTGCCTCTCTCTGGAACTTCGAAGTTCCTCCTGCACATGAGCACACTGCTCGGCACAAGAGACCTTCAGCTCTGTGTCAGGGGCCACCTCTCTTCAGTGACCAGTCCACAGGGGGTAAAGGAAGCAAAGAACTATTGGAAGCAGGACTGGTATTTTTCCCCGAGGTGTTTTGAAACAGCAATAGTATGGCTTATGTGTTGATTTCCATCCCACTCTCCAGCGTGCTGGTCCATAACCCCCACCAGTCTTCAGAGAAATTAAAGCCGGAACCCTAGCCACACTGCTTGGATTGCGGTAAAGTGTACCCATACGCACCCCTGCAACCCCATGCAGCTCTACAACCAAGCGCTCCCTTGACATCTTCCGAGTCTCGCTAGGCCTTGTTTTCCCACCTGTGAATCAGACCAGTACTTAGAGTGTGCATCTTGCAGATGGATGACCTCGGTTGATGCATGGAAAGCTCTTTGGAATAGAACAGTGACCTATCAGTATTAAACAAGACCAGCTAGGCTCGTGGGAGCCAGAGGTCCACTGTAGACGTCTAGGGCAACACCCGAAAGTTAGGAATTGTACTTTTGCTATGGTTCGTATGACAGCTGTGGAAAATGGTGCAAGCTTCGCCTCCCCATTTCCCTGAACTCTGACACACAGACAATTAGTTTCCCTTTATAGCTATCTACTAATTGTATGGTACCCTAAGTATGTAGTGTGAGGGCCGCTAGTATTAGAGTAGTTCGCTCAAGACCTGTTGCTTTTTGTCCAACTGACTCAGCCCTCTCCCCACTGCTGTTGTGCAAGAGGTGGGAGAAAGTTGTTGAATCATCCCAAACTGCCTTATTGGTGCCAAGACCCGTTGCGCAACCGCAGACAAAAGATCTTAGTCACGCAGTAAGGCCATGGCGGCGTGTTTTGAGAAGAATGTCTTACTTGGAAAAACCACGGAACTGGGGAGTGCTTTATGATAATAAGTCCCTCGATTATATAAATCAAGATTCTTGATTATATAAATCAAGAAGATGAAGCTACACGGAGAGTGGGGCGCCTGTCGTATAGGAGGCTGAGGCGGAGTTGGGACTGGGCTGCCAGTTAGAGCTGAGCATAAAGAAAACAAAAGGACATCAGAGCAACAAAACTCACTTTACAGGCTCCCATCCCTACTAGCACATGCGCATGTAAATGCGTATTCTTTCCAAACAAAACCACCACCTGGCACAAAGGGCACACATCTGTGATCCCAGCATTCTGGATGTACGCACTAGTGGAGCAAGAGTTCCAGGTTAATAAGCATGGTTACAGAGTGAGCTGGAAGTCAACCCGTGCTACATTAGAACTTATGCTACGCGGAAAAACAAAGTGTTCCCCTTCGACCTGCGGCCGCCATGCTCGACTCCAGCTGACTCTCAGGGTCATTTCCCGCAGAGGCTAGTTATCCTCTGACTTTGCTGTCTGCATTGACTAAAGGGCCTATTATTTTGGTGATCATAAACTGGTTTTTATATTCAATGCAATTCTTTCAAAACTGCCTGTAATTATGACTGCAGTACCCTCTTCTCTTTCTGAGTCTAATGGTAGTGAGCTGTGACTTTCACTTGCTCGGCTTACAGTCTCCTGGGGTGCTGAGTCTTACATTGATTGGGTGATGGGGTCCTTCAAAGCCTATGGCTTTGTGTCTTTGTGACTGAGCAGCTCTGTGATGCCCAGACCTCGTCTAGGGCCACTGTGACAGGAGCACAGCAGAGATGTCCAGAAGAGCAGCCGTTGTTCCTCTCCCTTATGCAGCTCAACCCAGAACAATAGTTCACCATCTTTCTTCTCTAGCCCAAGCAGGCTTTTAATTTGCAATTCCTGCTGTAGATCCCAAAACAGCTGCAAAGCATGCTACCAGCCCAGTTACAATTTTTCAATATTATCCCCCTAAGAAATATCTTTTATTATCTAAATTTATTCATTATTCAGCATATTTGGATCATATCCATCCACCACTAGCTCCCTCCAACTTCTCACATTCCCCCCAACTTGTCTCCCTCCCAACTGCATGCCTTTTCCCCCATTCTAAATATAACTCCCAATTAATAAAAATAGAATAAAAATTATTCTGATTCTAATTAGCTGTCCATATGCACATGGGGATGGGCCATCTACTAGGGCAGGTACAACCTACCACTTCCCCAAAGGAGACTGGCTTCACCCCCTTCAGCAGCCAACAACTATAGAGAGTTCCTCCTCCTCCCCTTCGTCCTTCTCTTCTGGCAGGGGGGTGGGCTCCCCATCTTGTGCAAGTAACCACAGCTGCTGTAAGTGTATTTGTCAAAAAGCCATGGCATACCCAGAAGTCAGCATTTCACAGCTCTCCTGGGCAACCAGCCACTGTCCCTCCTTTCTGTCCCCCCATGCAGTGCTTCCTGATCTGGAATAGAGGTTGATACAGGTGACCCATAGGCAGCTGAGCATCACAGTTACATAGACCCAGCGCTTTGACCAGTTTATGAGTCTCTACGTTAACCTGCACACACTGCAAAAAGAAGCTTCTCCGATTAAAGTCCAAAGAAATATGAATCTATAGGCATAAATACAAATATTTAGAAGGCAGGCAGTTTGGGGCTGGCGAGACTGCTTAGTGAGTTAAGGTACTTGCCAACAAGCCTGGTGACCTGAATTCCAGGACTGTAACGCAATGCCTGCTCTACACACTACCCACTACAATACAGTTTGCAAGTCGGGCAAGGGGCTGGAGATTAGAGAGAGCGAGAGAGCAAGAGAGAGAGAG
>NC_022019.1:19137036-19146814 GCF_000317375.1 Microtus ochrogaster | reverse complement strand
GAGAGAGAGAGAGAGAGAGAGAGAGAGAGAGAGAGAGAGAGAGAGAGAGAATGAGAATGCATTTTGACCATCTTTACAGTATCAAGCATAAATCCCTCCTGTGGAATTGTTCTCATAACCATAACGCTAGTATTGCATCATGGGCACATCTGGCCAGGAATGTTAGTATTGCAGCATGTAGGGTCTAGAGCTGGGTAAGCCTATTGATGTCTTTTCTCCCCCAGCACCCTGCAGAGGACTTTCTGGCACTATAACTAGCCAACAGGAAGAGAGTGTCATGGTCAGTTTAAGATTGGCTTCTCTATGTTCTGCATCAAAAGCGTGTGGCATTTTCAGCAATAGGCTCTTACCATCTAGATACGGTGGACAACCAAGAGCAATGGCCTCTGGGGCCTCCCTGACTGATAATTTATATATTTTAAAAAATCCAGTGCCTAGCACTGAGACTTTCACTTAATTACCTGTCTTCTAGGAAGCATTGTGCATGCAGAACACACACACACACACACACACACACACACACACAGACACACACACACAATTTTTTAAAGCATCCTGGTAGATTTCAATTAGGTTTCTTCATATATCCTTAGTTTGGGCTAGCCTACCCCCTACCCTAATCTTCCATTCCCACTTAAACCTCTAACTCTGACTCCCCTTCTTCTTCCATGTCACCTGCGATCTACCCCCTCTAATCAGATCTCCTGCCCTCCTTGGGTTGGAAGATCATACGCTGACACATAGCTTTATCCTGCACCCTCAGCTTCGGTTAAGCCCTCTCTGACCCCTCATTTGCTCATCCTTTCCCACCTCCTATCTCCCCTCCATCATCCACCTCACTCCATCCTTGAAATCTTTCCACCCCAGTATCCCTTTTCCTACTTTTGTTTTGCTACCTCCTCGCCCTTAAAGCAGCCACTCCCAGTGACCTGTTTCTAAGCTCCTGGCTTCTAAATGGACCCTCAAGGTTCAACATACAAAACAAAAAAAGTTCAAAGCTAGAGTCCACATACAAGAGCAAATGTGCTTTCTAGGTTCCCAAAATTCAGTAGATTAAAATATATTCAGTCTATTTTCTCAACCCTGACCAGTTATCTGCACATTTCGTGATTTCATTTTTCCTCAGAGCCGAGTGTGTATGTAACACATTGTCCTTATCCAATCATCTGCGGATGGACGTCCAGGTTGTCTGTGGAGGTCCAAGGGTCTCTGTGGTCCTTCTGGCTATCTGCAGGAGTGAAACACCTGGAGCACATGTCAGTTCTAGTTCTAGGTTTTGGAGAAACTTCCAGACTGATTTCCAGAGTGGCTACACAAGTTGACGCTCCTACCTGCACGTTTGTCCAGGTAAATGTGGGTTTCCCTCTCTTTAGAAATCGACAGACCACAGAATTCTCTCCAGATGCTTTTCCCAGTACCGGCAACTTGTAATACTGGAGTAGTACAATAGTGAGCTGCCCTCTGAGTGCGCAAGGGCACCCGCCAAGAGTTTGCGTCAGGTGGCAGATCATTTTATAATAGACTTTACATTGGGGTTCGCAATCTATTTATATATGCTTTGAATAGTGATTTTTTTTTTTTTAACATCTGTGTCTGCTGATTGCCTAGTCGGTTTTTTTTTTCAACTAACAGTACAGGTTCTCCTCTGCAGCCTGATAAATCTAAATGCTGAAGGGCCAGATGACTATTCTTAACTAAATATTATTCAACTTTTGTCTTTATTTCAGTGAGTTTTGGTTTGTTTTTGAGACAGGGTCACGTGTAACTCAGACGGGCCTTGAACCCTCTTTGCAACTAGGAGGGACCTTGGACTCCCGAACTCCTCCCTACAGCTCTGAAGTGCTGGGACTGCAGGTGTGTGCCAACATGCCAGCTCTCAACATCCTTTATAAATATTACATAGTAGCCTAACTGTGATAAAGCAGAATAATCCTTTTTAATGGATTGCATTGATGATTATTAGAACGTGCAGTATATTTAAGTCATGTAGTATGTTAAAATTACTAATTAGCACAATACTACACACTGAAGCAAGTGCATCAAAGGAACACACAAAGGCAGGTATGATGGTACATGTTTGTAATTCCTGTACTTAGGAAGCTTTGGACTGCCACAAGTTCAAGGTTGCCCTGGGTAACATAGCAACTACTAAGCCAGGTAAGTCTACATAGAAAGACCTTGTCTCAAAAAACAATGCTAACTTCCAATGGGTGCACATGTGTGCATGAGGAATAGTTCTAACATCCTGTGTAGCCTTGGCTGGCCTGGAACACAGAGATGCTCCTGCCTCTGCCTCCCCGTTGCTGAGACTAAAGGTGTGCACATGCCCAGCTGACATTTTTCTTATCTCTCTAATTATTGAACCACACGAAACCATTGTGTTTACCGCCCTCTCAGTCAACAGTCCACTTTTTGTGCTCTTCCAAATGTTCCAATCTTAACCTAATTTATTACGCACCTTCAGCCAGGCCAAATACTATGTTCTAAATTTTAAATTCTTTTGAAAGTTTAAAATTAGCTTTCTGGAGTCGGGGTAGGTGCTGGAGAGTGGCCCTGGGGGTCTCGTATATGTGAACACAGACGTACCATCACTGACCTACATTGGCAGTAATAGCCCCCCCCCCCTTAGCCTTGTGATTGCATCTTCATACTTCCTGTCAAATTCTTGCATGCATGAAGGTGTCTGTGACACAGCATACATTCTCAATCCGCAACAGCCAAGCCAGCACACACACTCCTCATAGAGCGGCGACAACCCTCTGCCGCTTCAGTTTGGCTGATTGTGGGATTATGGCAGAGGGGACACTATGTGTTCTCCAAGGAGGCCTCTTGGAAATGAGCCATCCACCACACTGTGAGGAAGGCCTCTCTGGCTGGGCCCAGAAGGCAGCCAGGACCAACTCACTCATCACTGCCATCTTCCCTGCCTACACCTGCCAGGGTAGCTGTGTTGCAGGGGAGGGAAGCAGAGACGAAGCCTCTCTGCTGAGCCTTGCCTTGGTTAAGTATGAAGAACAAAAGCAACTGTTGTTTTAAACTACAAAATCTGGAGCGAGTTTCACCCAGCAAGAGAGAATCAATATTTGTTTCATTCTTCATTTTGACCAGCCACTTAACTTTTAATGAAAAAGAAATAAACAGATCCAGGAGGTAACCTAGCATAATGTATAAGGGCATTCTCTAATCGGTCTGCTGGGCTCTGCCAATCGCCAGGAAATTATTAATAAGTAGTCGGTTATCTGTTGAATGGAAATGATAACCCCAACTAATTCACTAGGAGTCCTATGAAAATTCAATGAAGTAATCTATTGCGATAGTTGATATTGATTGGCAGCTTGACAGGATGGAGAATCACCTAGAAGACACACCTCCCGTCTGTCTGCGAGGGAGACTCTCCTCTGGGTTCAGTGAGGTGGAACGCCCCACCCTAAACATGGCGGCACCATTCCATTGCTGGGGGGGATTGGACTGAATAAAGGGGGAAGCTGAGCATTGGCCTCCATTGCTCTCTGTTTCCTGTCTGTCTGTTCATGAGCTGCCTCCCAGTCCTGAGACTGAGCCACCTAAACTCTTCCTTCCTTAGGTTCTGTGTGTAGGACGATTTTTGTCATTGCCACGAGAAAAGTAATCAATACATATTATCTAAAGTATTTCAGTCAATGCTCACTACTTAAAACGACAACAACAGACCAAAAAACCTGCTAAGAGCTGGCTGTTCTGGCTCTGGAAAGATGGGACGGTCGGCAGCTGAGAGAGTACCTCTGCTCTTGCAGAGGACCCGAGTTTGGTTTCCAGCATCCACAGCAGCAGCTCACAGGCACCTTTATCTCTGGTTCCAGGGGACTTGACATTCTCTTCCGGCCTCCTTGGGCACCCACGGTGATGTGCATGTACTACTCCCCACCGGTATAGACATCATCTTAAAAATCTAAGAGGCTAGAGCTAGCCATTTGAAACAGTTACATATTTTATACATATTCTTGATTTTGTTGCTTTCTCCTTTTTTTCTTTTTACTTATTTTATGTGTATGAATGCTTTGCCTACATGTCTGTGCACCATGCACATGCCTGGTACCTGCAGAAGTCAGAAGAGGGCGTAGAAGAGGGTGCCCTGAAACTGGAGTTACAGATGGTTGTGAGATAACTCGTGGGTGCTGGGAATCGAACCCAGATCCTCCTCAGGAGCAACAAGAACTCTAGTGCTGATCCATCGCTCTAGCCTGCTTTCCTCTTTTTAATTGCATCGAAACATACATTTTATTATCTTTCCAGTAAGGTTGAAAATCCAGCACTGTTTCAGTTGCTGCTGCTATCACTTGCTCTTGTGTGTGTTACAAGTGTATGTACACACGTATACAAAATGGTGCATGTCTTTGGAGGCCACTGGAGGGATGGGGTATCCTGCTCAACCATCTTCCATTTTATCCCCCTGATCGGGTTATTCACTGAACCTGGTGCTTACTTTATGGCTAGGCTGGCTGACCCCCAGGCCCCATCTCCTTTAGTGCAAGAATTATACGAATGCTCAGCCAGCCACACCTTAGCTAAGGATCTGAACTTAGGTCCTCACACTGGAACAGTGAGTATTTTCATTCTCTGAGCCACCGTTTGCCTTTTTATAGAGGAAAATGTCAGCTGGGTATGGAGGTGCACAGGCACTTGACAAGCAGAGGTAGGAGGATCGGGAGTTTAAGACCAGCCTGGCTACGCGAGACCTTGTTTCAATAAATAAATAAACGGCCACACACCAGAGTGTGTCAGTAGTTATCCGAAACTGAAAGCAGCAATCAACTGTTTCACTTCTCAAGTATTTGTAGGGAACAAAGTTCCACCCAGACCTTGATTTCAGAGGAGATACATACAGTGTTGTGACTTTTGATCCCCCCAGAGCTATGTAAGAACATCTTTCTGTTGTTTTTCCAGCCATGTTTATGATGATCTGTCGGAGCAGCCATAGGAAACTGTCATGGTGCAGACCACTACCACACTGGCTTATGATGTAGCCAATGTCCTTCTCTTCCAGTTTTTCCAAGGACACCACCTGTCAGTCACAGTGCTGCTGGCAAAGGAGCCAAGACCTCTTCCTGCCTGTTAAGTACTACCAGAAGTACATGTATTATTTTGTTCTTGGGACAGTCTCACTATGGAGCCCAGGCTGACTTCCCCAACATCCCGAGTTCTAAGATTGCAGGCGTGCCTCTGTGCCTGGCTATCTTAAGAATTTTGTAATGCAGTTCAAGAATCTAATTTAGTCTAACCAGGTGCCCCTCTGTTCTGGTTGCTCTTCACCCCCCCTCGGCTGTCAGGAAGCAGGAGCCTTTAGCAACGTACTGTGTGGTGACAGCAGGGCTCGGGATGAGAAAAGGGGTTACCGTGGTATCTACCACGAAACCGAAGTATTCCATGGAGTAACCCGGCAGTGGAGCGAGACTGACTTCAAAGCCCAAAGAAAACCGTTGGCTTTCTGCTGTGGTTGGGCTGTGTCTCCCCAGTGCTCCGGTGTTGGAAACTTAATCTTTAGCTTTGTATGTTCACAGTACTGAGAGGCAGGGAGGTAACGGGCTAGACAAGGCCATGGAAATGGGCTTCTCAGGATAGAGAGGATAGTATCGTAAGATCAGGAAGGATTTCGCCTAGCTTTCACCTACATGTACCCATCACACTATGACACAGCCCAAAACCCGCACAGATGCCATCCCTCAGCTCCCAAAGCCTAAGCCAATACAGCTCATTTCTTTTCTTTTCTTTTTTTTTTTTTTAAGACAGGGTCTCATGTAACCCAGGATGGCCTGAAACTCCCGATCCCCTTGCCCAGGAACTGGGTGGGCAGGCCCGTGCCACCCTGCCTGCCAGATCTCTTCTCTTTATAAATTACTTGACTTGACGTATTCTGTTACAGTCACATAAAACAGACTAGAACATTTCCCAAATTAAAACAGCATTTTTGTTTGTTTGAGACAGGGTTTCTCTGTAGCTTTGGAGCCTGTCCTGGAACTAGCTCTTGTAGACCAGGCTAGCCTCAAACTCGACAGAGATTTGCCTGCCTCTGCCTCCCTAATGCTGGGGTTAAAAGCATGTACCATCACTGCCGGGCTTAAAATGGCTTTTTTAAAATTAAGCAAATGGAAATAGCCTATTTATATAGACGTTAAGATTGAGCAAAATCACCTATTAGGACACCAATTGAAACCGCAAAGCGCGATTCCCGACTGTGCAGTGAGACAGCCATTTCTCTACACTTGGGCTTCCTGTGAGATGAGGTCTTTTGTTTGGCTCCCTCTGGGCCCAGCTCAGGACTCTAGACAGACAAAGGACTTCCCTTGCTCTTTAACCACTTTTTTTTTCCTGCTTGTTTTTAAAACCAGGAAAAAAAGAAAGAGCCCACACGTGCAAGGTCACTGACTCCACCTCAGCGATCCTCTTTTCATGAGCGTATTGTTTTCTTTTCTTGAACCTGGAAAAGAACGCAACCACAATGTAATGCTTAGTTTCTAAAATAGCAGCTTAAAAAAAAAAAAAGCACAGGATGTGTGTGCTTGTAACCACTGTTGAGGCTCTGTGTCTGCTGGGTTTCCGCAGCTCCCTCCTTCCCTGGGCCTGCTGTCCTGGTCCTCAGCTGCCTGAGGAAAGTCCCCTCAGGTGAGCTGCAGCACAGAGGAACCTTAGGAACAGTCTGCTCGGATTGTCGCTACAGGGTTAACTGCAGTTTGGCCCTGAGTCTTCAAAGGCTCCCTCTACCATATTTTACGACTTTGCGCTTTTCTTGGCTTCTCCCCTTGGCTGTGTGAAAATACCATTTGATCGTAGAGAGTGGAGCTTCTAAAATATTGAACTCACTAAGGAACTCTGTAGAAAAAAATTCCTGAAAATTTTATCTTTAGCCCACCAAGGGCCTCATTTTTGCTTTGAGATGCAGTCTACCACAGTACGGGATTTATTAATTTAACTTCCTGCCTTGCAAAGCTACTTGGTCTTAATGCCACAGACACATCCTCTCTCTCACTTCTTACCCCTTGTCCATATCTCTACTCAGTATCTCCTTTTAATCAGGATCTTCGCACACTTGTGTGCAACCACCTACCGATTTGGCATTATAAAGTGTTCTTTCAGGGCTGGTGGGCTGGCGCAGCAGGTAACAGCTCCTACCAGGGAGCCTGATCTGAGTTCAATCCCCAGGACCACAAGGTGGAGAGAGAGAACCAACTCCTATAAATTGTCCCAACTTCACACCCACGTGCACACACACACACACACACACACACACAATTTTTAAGCGGATTTTGCTCATCCCTGTTGCGATGCATCTACTTTTATAAAACATGCAAAAGACAGAGGCAGAACCGACACAAGCTCATGACCATTCAACACTGTGAGTTCCAGGCCAGACAGGACTCACAGGGAGACCCTTAAAAAAATAAAATTCCCCTTGTGTGCAATATGCATCTTTATTTTGTAACCTCCCCTGTTCCTCATGAAGCTAATGCTAGCCCCACAGAAAGACAGCCACAGTATTTATTAGTAATGGCTACAACACAAGATTTTTATTTTGCTTCCAGAGAACCATCTATCTCCCTGCAAAATATAATGATCCCACCCTCAGAAGGAAATGACTGTAACTGAGGACAGTCTGAGGCTTCTGATCCTTACGTCTCAACCTCCCGTGTCCTAAAAGTACGAATACATCACCACACCTGCTCTGGGGATGAAGGACTTCATGCATACTAGACAAGTCCTGCACCAATTGAGCGACATCCCCACCAAGGTGTCAAAAGTATACAAAGTTTTAAAAAGGAGGAAAAGCTAGTTGAGGTGTATGAGGAAAACCTAGGAGATGCAGCAGCACGCTCCATCAACAGCATGGCCCTCAGTGACCCCGAAAGGCCCAAACAGAACCACCTTCTTCCGGCTATCAGTGAAGAGTCACTGTGGGTACTGCCTCCCGTTTAGTATCGGATGTGGCTTTAACTGAGACTAAACTGTGTTGGGAAATATCCTGAAAGTATGTTGCTTCGTTAACAACAGTTTTTGTTTCCTTTATGGAGAGTGGAGGGTGGTTTCCATGCAATTTTATTTCAGGGACTGTCTTAATTGTGTTTGCTCCTTTAATCTTTTCTGTTTTGTTTTTATTTTTTAAGATTTACGGTTTACTTGTTGATCACGTGTATGTATGTGTGGATGTGTGCCAGAGGCATAGGATCCCTCTGGAGTTAAAATTACAGATGGTTGTGAGCCATCTAATGTGGGTGCTGGGAATTGAATTCAGGTCTTCTGGAGGAGCAACGCATGCTAATCACTGAGCCATCTCACCCCCCTCCTTTTATATATATATAAAAAAGGCCTAATAAAATGAAGCCTAGGCTGGCCTCGAACTTGCTATGTACACCACACTGCCCGACTGGAATCTTCCTGTGGTTTGAAAGAAAATAATCTTGAACTGAGACCTCAGGAGAGGGAAGACAATGGTGTTGGCCCTGACTGGTTCTTTGTCCTTCGCTGCTTTCCTCGGGAAACTTCGAGGCTGTCACTGTGCAGCTCACATGAACTAGAATTCACAGCAATGCTCCTAGTGGAGCTGCCTCAGTCCGGGGCTTTAGGGCCTGGATTAGCACACTGGCTTCACGTCTTCCTGTTATCCTTTTCCTGTGGCCTCTCAAAGCAAAGGCGGTTTATCAGAAGATTGCCGGTTTAGGCCACACACTTTTTTTTAAGCATGAAATTAACAGGCCTTTTATGCAGCGTGATCATTCAAACCATGACTATCTTAAGGAGAAACTTGTGTGTTTAGCACATTTAATAGGCATGAATTTTCTCTCCCCTTCAGTAAGTACATCCTGACTCGGCATTTATTTTATCTGCCTGAAACACCCTTTAAAGTTTTTTTTTTTAACTTAAAGGGATTTTTATATAAATATTTTTATATTGGCTCCTTGGAAGTTTAGTAAATGAAACCTTTTTCTCCCTGCTCCCTTTCTTAAAATAAGCTGGGGGGAGGCTGGACGAAGAGTATATGGAACCAGGTTCTTCGGACACTTGCTGGGTCACGGTGCAAGCTGTTTTATGCTCGGCTGTGAGGCTTCACCAGTATTCAATGATTCAAAGCACAGGAAAGCTCATTATTACAGCTGTGTTCAAGGTAACCTGTGCAGATTTCTCTTATGCTGGGTTGCTCATTTGCAGTTGGGATGGACTGGGTGGGATGCGTGCGTACTTAGAAATGGAACAGTGTCCCGGTATCTGAGTGCACTGCAGGAAGCAATCTCTAATAGGAAGGGCAGGAAAATAGACTTTGTTTGTTTCTTGAGACTGACTCTCACTGTAGTATGAGCTAACCTGGAACTCATGGCACTCCTCCTGCCTCGGCCTCCTGAGGGCTGGGGTTGCAGGCAGCAGGTGTAGAACCACTGCACCCAGTTCAAACATTTTTGCTTAAGGCGTCCTTTGCTTCCTGGCACACATCCCACAACACAGGTCACCTCTTACCCTTCCATTCCAGCTTCAGTGATAAATCTCCAGTTTGCCTTGTCGATATCATTTCAGTAAAGAGAGCACATGGTCCATGTTCTCTCTCAGATGCAGAATGTAGAATTAAATCTGTGTATGTCTACATATATACACATACATGTGTGTTGCGTATATATATGTACATACACATATCCGATAAAGAGAGCATATAGTCTATGTTCTTTCTCATATGCAGGATGAAGAATTAAATCTCTGTATGTCTCTCTGTATATCTACATATGTCTACACACATACATGTGGCATATATACATACATA
>NC_022019.1:19122806-19136246 GCF_000317375.1 Microtus ochrogaster | reverse complement strand
GTAAATGTAGTGGAAAATGTTTAATTTAGGTTTAAAAATGTTTGAAAACAAAATGTGGGGCTGGGGGTGCATTTTGGCAGAGCACTGGCCTCGCATGCACAGAGCCCTAAACAGCACCTCCTAAAACTGGGTATGGTGCTGCAGGTCTGTAATCCTAACGCTTGGGAGATGGCGGATTAGACATTTAAGACAACATTCAGGTATATGAAATCCTACCTAATAGAGTAATTTTACTAGGAAAAGAAAAAAAAATGCAAGAAACCTGAAACGGCAAGGGACCCTTCAAGTACTAAAGTCACCGATGCTAAAAATGAGCAAAACCATTTTAAAGCTTACTAGTAAAAAATGATGGCTAACCTGAAAGAGGATGCACAAACAGATGAATGTAAGCCAGGACCGTGCTGGCCAGTTTTCTGTCGACTTGACACAGGCTAACGTCATTTTCAAAGAGGGAACCTCAGGGGAGAAAATGCACCCACCCTGTGGGCAAGCCTGTGGTACATTTTCTTAATTGATAATTGATATGAGAGGACCCTGCTCACCGTGAGCAGTGCTGCCCTAGGGCCGGCGGTCCTGGGTACCAAAAGAAAGCAGGCTGAGCAAGCCAACAGACATGGCGAGCAAGCCATGCAGAGGAAGCCAGGAGACAGTATTCTTCCCTGGTTTCTGCTTCGGTTCCTGCCTTGAGTTCTCGTCCTGACTTTCCTCAGTGACAGATTGCTGTCTGAGAGCTGTAAGATGAAGTCAATCCTTGCTCCCCAAGTTGCTTTTGGCCATGGTGTTCATCACAGCAGATTAGAAACTAGGATAGAAACTGGTGCCAGAGACTGTGCTGTTGCTGTGACGGACCTGACCAGGATGGTTTGGGGGGAGAATTCTGGAACTTGACGAGGAAATATTTCGAGGAAAAGTTTAGAAATGTTCCTGAAGAAAAGCTTAAAACTTCATGAATGAAATGACACACTGGAAAGCATTATCAAGAGAATCAACCAAGTGAAAGAAAGATGGCCAGAAGTGGAAGGCAAGAAAGATGAAGTGCCATGTTCAAACATCAGGAAAAGAAAACAAACAAACAAACAAAATAAGTATGACTACATAATCAGGCAACTCTGGATACAAGCAAGAGAAGAAACTCAAGAATGAATCAAATGCGATTAAAGAAGAATCCGAGATAAAAACTAAAAGCAGAGAACCTATTCAATAAAATTATAGCAAAAAAAAAAAATTCAAGTGCAGAAGAATAAACAGAAAGCAAACACAAGATGCATTTAGAACCTCAAATCCACATGGCCAGAGAAGAACCTCCCCATGACACACTGTAGACAAGTAGGCAAAATGCAAAGCAAAGAAACAGGGACCAGTAAGATGGCTCCCCAGGGGGAGCACTTGCCAGACTAGTCGGACAACCTGAGTTCAAGCCCCAGGAACCACACAAAGGTAGAGGAGAACCCGCTCCACACAGTTGTCTTCCAACCTCTCCACACACCTGTGACAGGTACGCACCCCCCTCCCTATGAGGTAACTAAGTAAAATTAAATTTCTAAAACAACAAAGCAAAGGAAACTATTGAAAGCTGTAAAGGAAAAACCTGCACTAATCCACAAAGAACACACAGCAGAAAAATTTCAGGTCTCTTGTCAGATGCTGAGATCCTGGAAAGCATGGCATGATGCATCCAAAGACCTGAAAGGAACAACCGCCAACCCAAATGGCTATATTCCAGCCTCAATATTTATTTTAAAAGGGTGAGGAAACGAGGTTATTTTTTTTTTAATTTTTTAAGCGTGTGTGCATGCACGCACATGTGTGTCTGTGTGAGTGTGTGTGTGTACGTGCACTGGCAAGACAAAGCACACGCGTGGAAATCAGAGGACAACTTGTCAGTGCTCTGTTGTTTCACAAAGTGGATTCTGAGCATCAGACTCAGGTCAAGCAGGGGCTAGTGATATGACTCAGTGGGGAAAAGGTGCCTGCGACCAAGTGTGACAACCTAAGTTTGATCCCCAGGACATACATGGTGGTCGAGAGAACTGACTCCTGCAGGCAGGTCTCTGATCTCGAAATGGTTGTCATGGCAGGCCAAGGAGCATGCCTCCACACACAAACACCCTAAGTCATAAGACACAATAAAAATGTTTTTAAAAGAGAAAAACCCAACCTCAAAAGCAGCATGCAACAATAAATAACAAACATATTATAAAGACCAAAAATTTAATGAAATGGATACTAAACGAATAACAGATAGAACAACTTACATGAGTTAGTTTTAGAAAAACCAAAGAGCTGGTTAAGCTCCTAGGCAAGCCAAGAGAGCGAACGCTTGAACCTATGAAAGCAGGTTTGAAAAGAGGAGGCTGCCACAGACGCCAGTGAAATCCAGAGCACCCTTAAGGAATACTTTGAAAGCTGATATTCCTCAAATCTGGGAAACTGAGGAGTAAGTTCTAAATACAGATGTGGTGTCTTGCCTAAGAATGGCCCCCATAGGCTCATATATTTGAGTGTTTGATCTCCAGGCAGTAGCACTACTCAGAGAGATGAAGAGGCCTGGCTTTGTTGGAAGACGTGTGTCACTGGGGGTGAGCTTTGGGGTCCCGAAAGCTCAAGCTGGGCCCAGTGGCTTGTTATCTAGAAAACAAACCGACAAAACAAAAAAGAACAGTGCTGGTGGCATCACAATACTTGATTTCATGACATGTAACAGCACAGCAATAGCAAAAGCAACATGATGCTGTCACAAGAACCAACATGTAGGCTAACAGAATAAAAGAGAGGTCCCAGAAAGGAGCCTATGAAAAGGCCACCTCTATAACAAATGGCGCTGGGAGAACTGGATTTCCGTATGTCGGATAAAACTAGATTGTCATCGTTTGCCCTGCACAAACACAGCCGATGCAAAACACATCAAAGACTTTAATATACAAAGCTTTGAATCTGCCACAGGAAAATAATAGATAAGAAACATTGTAAGCATAGACAAGAACTTTCTGAAAAGAACTCCCATAGTCCAGGAAATGATTCTAAGGATTGGCATCTAGTCATCTAGTGGCTGGGAATACAAGAGACAGCTTAGACACAGACATCTATGCTGGTCTAGGAAATGGTCCCAGAGTAGAAAGCAACCTCCAGTGTGTCCGTGCATAGCTTATATTACCACCCTGTAGCTATAAAATCTAAGAATAGAATAAAGCTCTTGCTTGTTTTTCTTTCAATTGAAAATAGATTTCTTTTATACAATATATTCTGGTTACGCGTCCCCTCCCACAACTCCTCCCAGCTCCTGCCCACTTCTCTTACTATTTTGATCTCCAAGCACTATATACATGGCTGGGTGGTGGTGGTGGTGGCGGCGGCGGGTGGCACACGCCTTTAATCCCAGCACTCGGGAGGAAGAAGCAGGTGGATCTCTGTGAATTTGAGGCCAGCCTAGTCTACCGAGCGAGTGCCAGGACAGGCTCCAAAACTACAGAGAAACCCAGTCTTGAAAAACAAAAACAAAACAAAACAAAAAAACAATAAAAAACAAAAAAAAAGAACTACATACACTGCTTTATGTGTGTTTCTTAACTGTATCATTTACAAGGTAACTTATAGAAGAAAGCATGTATTTGAGAGTCCATGCTAGCAGGGCGAAGACATGACAGCATGACCAGGGAGCTGAGGGCTTACCTTGTTTCAAACCACCAGCATAAGACAAGAGTGAACCAGAAATGGTTCTTTAAATTATTTAAACTTAAGGCTACATCCTTTTTCCAGCAAGGCCACACCTCCTAATCCTACCCAAACAGTGTCACCAACGGGATCAAGTACACCGATGCCCAAAATTGTTGGGGACATCCCATTCAAACCAGGACTTTACCCAGTAACTATTACCAGATGTAATGTGTTGTGTATGTCCTGTGCTGGAAAGATCTCTTAGCTTCTAGTCTGTGTATACCTGCCACTGTCTACAGCTCTGTAGGTAACTGAAGTAGTTCTGGTTCTTCCTTTGAGTTTTGAAAGATTTTGTTAGGTGATAATGTCAAAAGTAATTTTCCTGTGGCTCAAAAAATAAAAACAAAAAAGCTCCCTCAAAATTCATGGCCTTTGATTGCCTTACAGCGTAACCTGTTTTGGACTAGGCAGCAAAGATGTACGAGAGGCCTCTCTGAGTTGTTTTCCGGCGTTTTGATTTTATTAGCTGGAACACTGAACACAAAACAAAATCCTCTGGCCGTTAAGTCTGAGAACACAAGACTTCAAATTTACGGTTTCCAGAAATTTCTGCTTCGCAAGGCAGCCATTATTTTTTCAGTTGTTGTTATTTAATCTTCTGCTTAGAACATTTTTCTATTTTGAATTAGATTTAAATTACATATGTACTTTGTGTGCCATTTGTCGGAATATACAAAATGTAAGACATGCACAAAATATATAAAAATATAGAGGACTGTGTGTAGCATATCAAACCATGGTTAAGTCACTCTCAAAATGGCTCAAGACATATTAACTTTAAGTTATTAGCAGTTAGATCACTGAAAACATTGCCAGGAAACAACATATATCACATATTCTTCTTTTAAAAGTGCCACCTGAGAAGTGGGGGAGCCTTTAAGAGATAGAGCTAGAGGGGGATTTCAAGTCATAGGGGACATGTCCTTGAATATCCTTGAAAGAATTATGGGACCTGATCTCTCTTATCACTTTTAGCTTCCCTGCAGTTTTCTGGACCACATGCTCCCGGTGTGATAGGCTGCCTGACACAGGCCCAAAATGCAACAGGGCCAACTAACTACGAACTGAAATCTCCAAAATCAACTTTTCCCTCTCTGAGCTGATTATCTCAGGGGTTTTGTTACGGTTAATGAAAGCCTAGCCCACAACATGCAGACCAACAGTCCCTGCTAGCCGTGTTTCCTGTAAATACTAGCAGACACCTTCTGCCTGCCGAGGCTCCCCTCCTCCTGGCTCAATCCTTTCTCATTCAACGCAGGTTGTTGTCTTCTCCTTCCTGTCTTTATCCAAACCCTTCTCCATTACTTCAACTATAGTCTATCTTTCTAAAGAAACCGACGGTCATGTGTTCTAGAGTCTAACGTCACACCATTGACAATTGGTTTGTGTAGTGTCTTAGGGTTTCTGTTGCTGTGAAGAGACCATGACCATGGCAACTCTTACAGAGGAAAACATTTAACTGGCGCTGGCTTACTGTTCAGAGGTTTAGTCCATTATCACGGCGAGAAGCACGGAGGCAGACCCCATGCTGGAGAGGAACTGAGAGATCTACATGGTTTGCAGGCATCTGGAGAAGACTGTGTGAGACTCTAGGCCCAGCTTGAGATCTCAAAGCCTGCCTCCACAGTGACACACTTCTCCAACCAGGCCACCCCTCCTAATAGTGCCACTCCCTATGGACCAAGCATTCAAATACGTGAGTTTCCAGGGGCCATTCCTATTCAAACCACCACATACAGTATAACCAGCCCTCCAGATCCTACTGCAGTTCGGGACCACAGCGTGGGTTCACATCCTGAGACAGGGAAGGGGTGTTGGAATTCCGAGAAAATCATTCACATTCATAAGTCTTCAGCAGGACACACTTGAAAGGGCCCTAGTTGCAAAGAATCTCAGACCCATCACCAGCGTCATGCTGTCTCTTGGTCTGAGATCAGCCAGTCACCCAGTCTGCACATAATCCATGTATGCCAATGGGTTTTGAGTTTCACTGTGAGTATCTGGGTCACTGGTAGCCCTATAGCACAGTCTCTGTCTCTGTCTCTCCCTCAGCCTCCACTACCAGGTCATCTCCAAACCCAGCGTCCCTCTGGGACAGCTGGGACACTTGCTATTAGCAGAGCCCAAGTCCCATGTTAGGTGCAAACTGTGTTTGATACAGCTGAAGGAAAGTCAAGCCGATCCATTTGGGGGCATCCCTGCTTCTGGCCCCAGAGAGGGCTCCAGACTGCCCCTTAGACCCACTAAGGCAGAAAGGGCCTCCATCTCGATCTCCGGGGCACAATACTCTCCACAGTTGTACTGAACCTCCTAGCGGGCTAACCAGCCTGGGGTTCCTGGGTTGCTAATGTGTTACCACACCCTCACCACCAGCAGCTGTCTGTGTCAGTTCCTGTAACAATCCCGCCTCAGTTTCCCCGAGTGTGCACTGGGATATTTATGATTTGGTTCTTAGTAAATTTCTATACGATGTAAATGCCATTTCCTTGTCCCCTTAGTTTTATACTGAGACCCAGACTCACAGTTATAGAGATGAGTAAGTAAAACTGTCCAGAGAGCTGGGATTGAAAAGGGGGGAAAGGATCGCCTGTCGGAATTCGAATTTAGTGTCTGGGACCTGGTATAGCACAGCAGACACTGTTAGCAAGGGTTCCTTTGTTGGTTTTGCCCAAAGGGGCTGCTCCAAGCCATTTTCCCACACCCATAAGCGTTTTGCAAACACCCCCCGCCCCGCCCCCATGACTCACCCTGTGTTTGGGTCCTGAGGCAGGGAAGGGGCAACCAACCTGGAAAGAGACAACCAGGAGAGGGGCAAAGAAATTAATTGTCAGACCACCAGCTGAGTTTCACCCAAGTGGCCAGACATCTTTATACATCAAAAACAAGCATGTTTTTCCATACTAACAAACAAGTTTGTCCCATCCCCCAACATTACCCTCCGGCAAAAACAAATATGTCAAATCTGTTTTCTCCCAGTTTTTACATCAAAACATCTTTAAAACCAAAACAACACTTACCATTTTGTTTGCTTAGCCTCATATCGAGCCAGGTCCATCCTGTCTTTACAAAACAAAAGAGTAATTGACATAGGCACATGTTTTCGAGAACAACAATCTCATTAGAAACAAATTTACAGAAACAGGGGTGATCTAACCCGGATCCAGTCAGAACCGAATCAGAACAGCTTCCTGGTCTGAAGTGACAGCTGGCATCCCCAGACAAGAAATCCGAGAAGTATCAGTTCCCAAAGAATTTTAAGGGAAAATAATTTGAGAAAAAAATGGGGTTTCCAGGAGAGATCCCATCTGTCCCCTTCATGATTGACAAAAGGGCACTAAAACCACCAAGAGAACCATCAGTATTACGAGAGAGAAGAGGGTGTGCGGGCCACCCAGTTCAGTAGTATTCTGCACTGACCCAAAGTCCACTGGTCCTAGCCAAATGAGACTGTCCCCATGGGCATTTGCCTCGTTTGGAGACTCATTGGACAAGCACTCACTGCACCAAAGCTAGGCTGCACGGCTCTCAACACTATCCCTGTCTGCAAAGTCAATCAATGACATATTTCCTTAAAGTTGCATCTCTACAGATCCTGCACACTCTTTCTTCTTATACTATTCCTTAACAATATGGCACCATCAGTACCATTTATACTCCACCGACAGGCATTGGATAATCTAGAGGTAGCTGAAGCTTGCTGCTTAGCTGAGTACCGGAAGATATGCAAAGGTTTTATGCAAACAGCATGCCAATCTATCTAAAGGATTTGAACATTTAAGGATTGATATATCCCGCAGGAGGGTAGGTCCAGGAATCAGTCTCCTGTGCGTACAAAGATAACCAACCAGTGAAAATATGAAGTATGTGGACATTGAAATAAGGCAGAGGAAGCCCTGGGTCTCTTGAGTAGGCTCTGTCCCTTGGACCGCCACCTTTCTTTGTGATATCCCACTTTTACGATTTTGTCGCTATTGTTTTTTGAGGTGGAGTCTCACAAGGCTTCAAACTCACTTGGTAGCAGAGGTTTGGCTTTCAACTCCTGATCCTCCGGCCTCTACACCCCAAGGGCTGGGCACTGTGCATGATTAGACCTGACTTTGTCTCCTTATTCTTTTGGTTTTATTTGTTTTGTTTCTTTTTATCTCCTTTCTCCACATTCTTTCTCTCCTTCTCTTGTAATGGCAAAGAAATATATTCTAAACATGAACATATTCTAAACAGGGAAACCTCATATTGGATGAAGGGAAGTGATGGGTTGAGAACCAAAGACTAAAGTACTCAACATGAAATCCAGTCTTCATAATCAAACAAAACAAAATAAATTTTAAAACTCCCAAATCTATAACCACATGAATAGAAAGAGATCTTCATTGATTATTAGGACAAATGCAGAACAGGGTTTGGGATTAGTTTAGCTTTTTTCTTTCCCTTCTGCTGTGGTAAAATACTCTGACCAAGGCCACCTAGGGGAGAACGGTTTACTTACAGCTCACAGTTCCCGGCAAGGCAAGAGGATCAGGAAGTTCAAAATTTATCCTTGGCTAAATAGCAAGTTTAAGGCTAGTCTGGGCTACGTTAGGCCATGTCTTTAAAGAAAAGAAAAAAAAGGAAAAGGGAGGGTGAAAATGGACGCCTGGCATTCTTGGCTTTGGTTTTGTGTCTGTTTCTTTCACTCTGGCTCACATTCCCACTTGACCCCGCCCACCTCCCCATCGCACCCTCTAAGAGTTAAGGCACAGAGGTAAGCCACTATCCTGAGCTTACCCTCATTTCCAGGAAGAGCAAAACCTCACAAACTGGACCGTAGAGACACAGACGTGCCCCCCAAAGATGAAGGCAATTACCCATGCAGGAGAGGTTATGCACCCCATAACAGAATTAAAGGTCTCCTGAGAGCCGCCTCCTTCCCTCTCAAGCACCCCTCTGGACCACCTTGCAGAGCTGGAGCCAAGGCAGTGATGCTCCTGACCACAGCTTGGCCACCAGCCCTGCTCAGTTATGTGCCCCTCATATCCCTCGCCCCAATTCCTCCTCTGTTTAAAACTAAAATTCATAGAAGCACCCCAAAGATTAACACGGAGATCACTTGATATCTTTATCTGCTCCTTGCTGCAGTGTGGCCACACTGATAAGCTTTCCTCCTGCTGCTTTTTATGAGTCCTCCTTCACGTCTTTAATTGGTTTATTGGGATGGTGAGCTTTGCCTTGGGGAGATCCTAAAACCCTATCTTTTTGGTTTTTTCTATTTTCTTTTCCTTCCTTCCTTCCTGCCTTTCCCTCCCTCCCTCCCTTCCTCTCCCTCTTTCTGAGACAGTGTTTCTCTGTGTAACCCTCCCCAGCTGTCCTATAACTCACTCTGTAGACCAGGCTGGTCTCAAACTCACAGAGATCCATCTGCTTCTGCTTCCTGAGTGCATACACCTTTAATCCCAGCTGTGGAGATGGCTAAAACTCTATCTTCTGATTCCAAAATTTCATTAACAATTTTAAGGGGGGGAAAGTCATTTAGTGAGCTTATTATAGAATATAATTTTATTTTTACTCATTCAATTTGTGTGTGTGTGTGTGTGTGTGTGTGTGTGTGTGTGGTGGGGGTTTGTTTACACAAGAGTGCAGGTGCCAGAAGATGGTGTCTGATTCTGTGGAGCTGGAGTTACAGGTATCCCCACCTGATGCCAGTGCTGGGAACTGAACTCAGGTCCTCTGTAAGAGCAGCCAGGGCTTTTAACTGTTGAGCCAGCTCTTCATCCCCCACAATGAACTATTTTTAAGTTGAAACAACTGTAAGATGGATATGATGCCACCATGAAGGTGAAGGCAGGAGAATCAAGTTCAAGGTCAGTCTGGGCTACATAGTAAGACTGTCACAAAAAAGGAAACCAAAGATATATGCCAGGTGTAATGCATGCCCTTAGTACCAACACTCAGGAGGCAGAGGTAAATGGATTTCTGTGAGTTTGAGGACAGGCTAGTCTACATAGAGAGTTCCAGGACAACCAGGACTATATAAAGAGAACTTGTCTCAAGAAAAAAAAAATAAACAAGATATACTAATTAGGCCTGGTGGCTCACGCCTGTAATTAGTACTTGGAAGTCTGAGGCAGAAGAGCCATGGTTGGTTTGAGGTGAGCCTGGGCTGTATTGAGCTTCAGGACAGCCAAAAGTAACTTAACAAAACAACCAAACAACGATAACAAAAAACTGCTATCATAGAAATTTTAAAAAGCATTCAAGGAGTAGTAATAGATAGAACTTTAGGAGGTAGGAAATTTATAAGCAGAAAGGACAGCCAATGTTACAGAGACAAGAGCAATGGTGGCGTCTCTGTGGAGGCGAGTTGAAGAGTTCTTGTAACCTAGAAGAGGCACTTCCCCTTGAAAGGTGAGACAGGGCCACAAGCTGCCTAGCTAAAGCCACACTTGGGGCAGGAGGGCAGGCGCCAAGAACACATTTCAAAGGGCATGTTCAGTGAGGTTGTTTCAGAAAGGGCCCTAGGTTTGCAAGATGCTTTCTAATAGTCTTGCTCAACTTCAAAGTGTCTCAGAAGAGGGGATTGCCGTCTTGAGAAAGAACAGAGAGAAAGGAAATGAAAAGAACATCTAAAAGGAGCAGCAGCAAACAAAACAGCCCAAGCGAGTAGCACACAGCTAAGTGCATTAGGATTCTAGAATCTAGTTTCCCTACATTAGCCTTTCTTCCCGGTTAGCCAGGAAAAGCAAGCTCGGATCCTGGTGAAATGTAAAGTGGGTATCTCTTTAAAAGCAGATTCCCACCAAAAAGGAAAACAAAGTCTTTCTGAGACTAGCCCTTTCCAGTGGCAGTTAATGGCAATTTAGGTCTATGTTTTTAGCTTTCTGTTGAGTCATCCCCTCTCCTCCTCCACCCCTCAGTTTACAGGGTCAACAAGCCAACTTTCTAAATCACGGGACTGGCTTTGCTATGTTTGGTCTCAAGCCAGCTTCTTTATTATCTGTGTTGTTATGCACTACACAGCTCTGTAGACATACCAGATTAAACCGGAGAAGCAAAGCCCAGAGATTATTCCCAGACGGTCGGCCAACTGATCTCTACTTGCTACTACCACACAAAATAATGGCCTTTTATTCACAAGTCCCTTTAAAATAAAAGTCCTGGGGCAGGGGAGGATTTCTGCTTCTGTCAACCACACTGACTCTCCCTTTGCCTCGGTTTCCTAAGAGATGTAACAAATGCTTTTCCATCTACAGTCAAATGCTCTGGAGACTTTTCTGTCGCTTCATCCTAACATAGAAAGAACTATGAATGTGTTCTAGTCTGTTGATAAATATCCTGGACCAAAAGCAACTTCCAGAAGATAGGGTTCCCTTGGCTTACGATTGCAGGTGACCATTCATCAAGTCAAAGAGAGAAGCTCAAAACTTCTAGTCACGCGACATTCACAGTCAGGAGCAGAGAGAAACAAATGCGTCCATGCTGCCTGCTTGTTTCTTCTGAGCAGCAAGCCTTCTGAAATTCCTCTACAGTTTGGGAAACTGCCCAGGGAATGGTGCCACCCACAGTAGGCTGGGTCCTTTTGAATCAATTAATAAGTAGAACCATCCCCTACAATCAAACCTGATCTAGATAATTCCCTAAGCTGAGTCAAGTTAACAGTCAAAACTAACCAGAACAGAAGGCTTTAACAAAAATTTGGAGGGCTGGTGAGATGGTTCGAGGTAGAGGCTCTTGCTACCAGCCCTGATGTCCTCTAGGGTCCTACATGGTGGACGGAGAGAACAAATTCCTGCAAGTTGTCCTCTGACCTCCACACACGCACTGTGGTACGTGGATGTCCATCTTCCCGGAGCCCACATACTAGCAAGCATTTCTTTTCAAAAGTTCTATGAAGACCTTGTTTTAGAGTAAGCGCCAGCAAAAAGTACTGAGAACCAAATGCAGTCCATTTACAGGGAAGTTCTATGACGCCCTGGAAATGATTTGACTTTGAGGAATTAAGGTTGAGGATACAACAGTCTCAATTTCTCCCACTGGCCTATTCCAAACAAGCATGGTAATAAACCTTTTTTTTTTCCCGTTTTCCTCTTTTTCTTAAAAAAAAAAGGGGGGGGGAGGGGGAACCTTTAAAAGACAGAGATTACTCTTACCAGGCAAAGATTGCACAGCCTAAATAGATCAGGCGAAACTCTCATACCTAGCAGGAGCCCCCTAGGTAGGATCCTGTGATCCTAACCAGTGCTGAGTCCTCTTTGCTTCTTGTCATGTCCGAAATGTTGAGCTCAATCACATGATGTAAAACTTCTCACCAGCCCCCACACTTAGAAGAGTCTGCTGTTCCCTTTGTTCTTGGGATTTCTCAAAGTCCTCCTCAGGCTCCTCTCTGAGGAGGCTTCTCCGGCCCCTCCCTGCCATCCCTCTCACGCCAGCTCTCCCTTCTCCAGGATGGGCCTCTCAGGTCTGAACGGGACGTCTCCTCCCTGTAAGGCCCTGTTTTGTTTTTTGTTTTTTGTTTTTTTTTTTTTTTTTTTTTCCCGAGACAGGGTTTCTCTGTGGCTTTGGAGCCTGTCCTGGAGGCCCTGTTTTGTTTTGTTTTTTTAAATACACCGTATTATTAGATGTCTAATAAAACTCAGTTCTGAAGGACAACTCAGGTATAGTCTCTATCATTATCATTAGTGTATTTGACCCCCTGTGACCTAATATCAATCATTAGCTGAGTTTCTGTCCTTCTGCTTCCTTGACTCTGCCTTGAATGTGACTTTGAAACGACAATCTGTTTTTTATTTTTTGAAACTGCTTTCTTCAGCTTTTTTTTTTCTATTTATAAAAACCAACCACCCCCTCACCTCCTCTTTCATGGAAAGGAGTTCTGCTCAAATCTAGAATTAGAAGTAAAGATATGGGGCTGGAGAGACTCAGTGGTTAAAAGCACTTGTTACTCTTCCAGAGGACCCGAGGTTGGTTCCCAGCACCCACGTGGTGGCTCACCACCGTTTGTAACTCCAGTGTTAGGGGATCTCACCCACCTTTCTGACTTCCTCAGGCACAAACACGTACATGACGCACATAAACACATGGAGGGAAAACATTCATGTGCGTAAAATAAATACATCTTTAAAAATAAAAAAAATGGAGATTAAGATGTTTCAAGTAACTTATAATTTTGTCCTATATGCTTTCCTTTCACTATTCTCTGATCTTCTATTTTAATGTCCTGGGAAACCTATGAAATTAGAGAGTCAGGAGTCTGTGGTATTAGATCCTATTTTTCATTTTCGCTGTTGTTGTTTTGTCTTTCTATGTGGGCTTGGCTGGCCTTGAACTTGCGACGGAGACCAGGCCGGCTTCAAACTCCCAGAGACCTACCTGCGTCTGCCTTCAAAGCGCTGGGACTAAAGATGTTTGATATCACGCCCAGCTACATTCCAGTTTTCAAAAGCCAGCTGGCATTTTGAACAGCACAGGGTTGCCCTACGCACACGTGGCTCCCCTTGAAGGCATTTCAGTAAGCTGCAGCAAAAATCATGCAGACAGCTACTGTGGAGATGGTCAGAGCTGGAACACAGCTCTTTCCCATGCTTATTTTATTCTGCCTGGAATCTCAAAATATCAAAGAAAACTCAAGGTCTAGACTGGATTTCTTTCTCACCCTAGATTTACCTCTCGAAAGAGCAGTTTTCTCAGATATTTGTGATCCACAATTCTATGGAGATTTGAAAACATAGTTTCCTCCTTGAACAGAGCCAAGTG
>NC_022019.1:19105085-19122676 GCF_000317375.1 Microtus ochrogaster | reverse complement strand
CTGGCCCGCTGTTTGTCCACAGAAGCAATAGAGGTATAAAAGGCTTTAGCTCGGGGCAAAATAAATGTTGCTGTTCTTCCACCTGAAAAGAAGTCCCCAAGTTTCAATCCCGGCACCCTTTGCCAGTCTCCCCATCCAGGCCGCCCTTGCAGGGCAGTTTATCTAGGCTAAAAGTGGCACGTGACACAGTAGGAACCTTCTGGCCGACAGGCACATGTCTTGGTGAACAAGGATGAAGGTGTTCAGGAGGGTAGAGGACCAACCATTTGACTAAAGGACCATCTGCTGACACAGCTGAAAACTCAGGAGTATGGACCAGTGCCTTCTGTCAGCCACAAGAGAAACCACTTCAACGAAAACTTTTTATTTTGAAATAAAATAAGAACTTAACCTTAATACACTGTCACAAATCACAGATTGGCCTGGTGCACATATTTGTTTTGTTTTAATGTAATTTTTCGCTTGTTTTGAAAAATGAGCATGGTTGCTATATTTTGTTTGACTGGTGTGGGATTTCAGGAATACAAATCGCCCACGAGGGCTCCTTGTCATTAGATTCGACCAGGTTGGCAGGACTTGGTCAGGGCTGGCACTGACCTCTGGAGGAAGAAAAGACCAGCTTAGTCAGTCAGGCAACGCCTTAGGGTGAGGTCTGTGCGAGATAAGTTAGATTACCAGGACACAGCACTTCAAATATTACTATGTTCTACTGAGTTGCTTGGTAAGTAATAAGTAAATGGGAGTTTTTAGTTTATTTTCTCACACAAAAATTCCACAGCCTTTGGGCTCACAACTGAAGACACTCTGGGGCTTTCAGAGGTTAACTTACCCTATGCAGCCGATCTGCAGAGTTCACTTCATTTTCTTATCAACCTGCAACACTGGGCCCCAGGAGGTCAACTAGCTGGAAGGGAATTCAGAACCGGAAAATCCAGGCAGCCCGGAGGGGCAGCAAGTTCTAGCTCAGCCAGGCGCGCCCTCCACAAAACCTGGCCGGATTCCCGCTGAGCTTGGGGGGTGGGGTGGGGAGCCCATGGAGAGTCTGGCGTGGAGCCAGGCCCCGCCCCGCCCCAGGCCCCGCCCCCCAAGGACCACGCCCCTCCGGGCCCCTCCCCGCGCCCGTGCCCCAGCTGCGAGGCCGGGAACCGGGCTGCTCTGAGCCGCTGCTGCTTTCGCGCAGTCCGTTCCTCCGCCGCAGCGTCGCGCCCTGAGCTCGGCCGACGAGGCTGCACTCGCAGCCGGGATCCCGCCACCCGCTACCCCAGCCTTCGTCGCCGCCGCCCACAGGGCGCCCCAGGCCGCACCATGGTGAAGGTGACGTTCAACTCGGCGCTGGCCCAGAAGGAGTCCAAGAAGGACGAGCCCAAGAGCAGTGAGGAGGCGCTCATCATCCCTCCGGATGCCGTGGCTGTGGATTGCAAGGTCTGGGCTGGGGTCGCGGGTGGGGTCCTTACGGAGGGGACGGGTGCCCGGGCGGCCCTCCGCTCCCGGGTTCCGTAGTGCGTGTGCAGCGGGCGGGGTCTCGGCCGTGGAGACCCCCGTGGGGACAGTTGCGCAGGTGTGCAAGCGCCCGCCGCTTTGCACCTGGCTTGGTCGCCAAGGGATCTACAGCAACTGGCACCGCCACCACGGAGTTTGGCACTTTGTTCCAGTATAAATACTGTGCCTAAAATGGCTGACATCATAACAAGCCTAAACCTCTGTTGTTTCATACTTTCGTTTCTAGGCTGAACAGCCTTTGGACTAAGTCCAGTTACTGTAAGCATCTTATAAAAGCTTTTTCTTTTACAACCCCCCTTGCCTACAAACGGTCTTCAATGTGGGCAGGTGAACCTCACCTTGGGGTCTGGAGGGGGAGAGGACAACCGTATACTGGGAGTCGCTTCTGGGTGTTGATTTTATTATTGTAACAAATATTCCAGGTGAAGGTAATTGCTATTGTGACTGTTCCCGTGTAACCAACAGTTGATTTTTAAATGTTATCAGCGTCTTTGTGGGAACTACTGATGAGTGAAAACCTGGAACCTAAATGTAGGGCTCCTGTCCCTACAAAAATCCACCCTCATTTCCGAATCCTCTGTTAACACTGAATAAGCCTGAGCGAAGCCGTCACTGGATTCTAGCTTTTAAAGTGACTTACAGTGTTCTTTTAAATATAAATGTAATTGTCTCTTAAGTTTTTCTCTTCTGCCTAGTCTTTTTAGACTGCAGGCATTTGATACTTAACAGATACTGTAGTTATTGCTTAATTTTTCATCAATACTTTTCAATACCTATTATCACTTGGGTAGTTTTAGTTTTGACTTAAAAACAATCATTTGTGTCCCTGGTACAGTCATTAAGGTGTATTTTTTTTTATGATGTAATGAAAATTACTGTTAAGAAACAGGCCACTAACGCCCTATAAAATTTTTGAAAACATAATGGCAATCTGGGCGGCTTGTACTTGTTTTCTGGAACTGTTCCAGCTAAAAGCAAACATCGGGTTGATTTTTAAATGACTGCCTTCCCCTGAGATAGGAAGAGAGAGCTGGTTCCCTTAAAGGATTAAAGGTTTTGGGTTTAGTATTTTCCTGATCCCAGTGCAAAACAGTCTTGGTCCTGAAAACCCGTTAGAAGAATTCACAGGTGAAAATTGCCATGCCACCTTATATCTCCTTGGGAGGTACGCATTTGCTTTATACAGTTCTGTAGTCAAGTACCCAGTAACAACAGCCTCCCGTCAATATCCTTGTTTGTGGAGCCTCGGGTCTTGTCTGGCTCAAACTGGGCTTGAACTTCTGCTCCTCCATCTTCCTCCCAAGAGCTGGGATTACAGGTGTGCACAACCATGCCCAGCTTCAAATATGTACTCTTAATGTTATTTATTGTATAAATAACATGTTTAAGTTTTGAAGATAGAATGCTTCCCACTTTAAAGTCTCAGTGATGTCATTTCTCTGTCCTTTATTCCACGGTTGTGAAGGTTTGAAACTCTGAACAGACGTCAGAATTCACTTTGCTGAGCAGGTTTGAACCAGACTGGTGACAAATATTGTGTCCTTTACGGAAGAAGTGGTCTTATTTTCAGGTTTTTTTTTTCTTTTTCGAGACAGCGTTTCTCTGTGGTTTTTGGAGCCTGTCCTGGAACTAGCTCTTGTAGACCAGGCTGGTCTCGAACTCACAGATCACAGAGATCCGCCTGCCTCTGCCTCCCAAGTGCTGGTATTAAAGGCGTGCGCCACCACCGCCCGGCTTATTTTCAGGCTTTTAGGAGTACTCATATGCCTACCACAATTCACTTTTTATTCCAAGGTAACTAGTTCTGTACTTTGCTTTTATTCCTTAATTTGTCTGATCTCTGTGTCCACAGAAAAATCCTACAATTAAGTAGTGAGGGTTCACGTTTCTTTACAGCCACACAGAAACCACAGCCAAATGGATTAACCCAAAAAATAGAACTAATTCTTTCTCCATTCTGTATTCTAAAAGCTGGAAGCCTTTTCTCAGTGTGGGGTGGGGTGACAATATTTATCCACGATGAAAGTAGGAAGGATAAAGCAAAAGCCTCCTTAAGGATAGACGTCTGTGAGAGAACTGATCTCCTTTCAGGGCTGCGGAGTGATTACATAATGTTCTGGTGCTCCTTTGGGCTGGACTGTGTGGCAACCACCTTGTCTGACCGCCTGGGCTGGAAACAAAATTAGCCTTAGTGTGATTAGCCTGGGGCATTTCCTTCAGTCAAGGGGACCACGCTAGGCTAGTTAGTGTTCAGAACTCCAAAAGAAAAGCGTTTTTTAAGACTTTTAACTCTCAGGGACCACAGTAAACATGGACTAGGTTTTTTGTTTTGTTTTGTTTTTAATTGTGCTTGAGGTTTGTCCCTCTGGGATCCCCGACCTGGTGTGCCATAAGGATTCTGATCACTCTTGCCCCTCACTGGCTTATGTAACTTATCTCTCTGTACTTTATGCTGCTCTCGGCTTCTGCTGCTGTACCTTTCTCTGCAGAGAACCTTCTGGAAGAAGTTCTACTGCTCCAGTGTGGCTGCTGGCCTGGCAGTAGCTGTGATTCCAGCAGCTGTTTTGTTTGTTTGTTTTTTGATTACATTATCCCAACTAGTTGGCGTTCTATCTCTTCCACATTTTCCTGTTGACAGTGTTGTCTTCTTCCCAGACCTGTTCTCATAGACACAAAGCTCTTAGAGGCACAGGCAGAGCAAGAATCACAGTATCATGATTTGTGTGACAAGATCATTTTGAAATGATTTTGCATGCATTATGATACAGACTGCAGCCCTTGATTTTTGTGCTCAGCGCTTTCTTTGAACCTTGGAAAACTTGTGTACGTGTGCAAATACCAAGAAAATACTGTTCCTATATCAGAAGTCCCAAATATGTCCCAGAATAACTGTTGGAATGTTTTTTTAAGGCATAAATTTTACCTTTCCTCTGTGTAAGATGAGAGGATGGAAGCAGATGGCCCACAAGGACTCTCAGTTTGAAAATAATGGTATGAAGATGCTAAGGTTACATAATCGCATTTTTACAATAATTAAAATTGCTGTTTGGGGTTTTGGTTTGAGTCAGGGTCTCACATGGCCCAGGCTGGTCTTGAACTTGGTACGTAGCTGAAGGTAACTCCTGATCCTCTGGTCTCTCCTTCTGGAGTGTTGAGATTGCACCTCTGTCCCTCCCCGCCCTGCTTTTACAGTTCAGTTGTTTTCATTGTGGGAGAAGAAAACAAGTGCCCCCCTCTCCCTCACAAGACAGTTTCCTGTCTTCCTTTCCATGTTGAATTTGTTTCATTCCTCCCTTGAGTCCTGAGAGGCAGTGGCTAAAGTAGAAGGAACTAAACAGAAGGGAGGATTATGTAATAAAGCAGGTTCTCACTTCTGCTCGCCTCACTGTGGAGCAGGAGAGTAAGCAGGAGTTCTTGTTGCAGTTCCTGATCATGAAGCCTTTGCTCAGTAGCAGCCCTCAAAAAAAACCCCAAAAACCTCATTTGCTTCATTAAATGGCCTCACAAGCTGCTTGTGATAGATGGTAAGAGGTAAATTGCTTGCAGAGCCCCCCCCAAAAAAATAGACATCACGGGTGTCGGGGTGAAGAGCAGACTGAGCTGTCACAAATGGCCGAGTGGGCCCTAGTTCATGCTTTCTCATTTTTCTCTATTTTCACAATCAGGACTGAACAATTTAATAATTTAGGTTTCAGTTTGTGGTGATGGTTTTGGTATTCTTATGGCTTGAGGGAGTAGAGGAAGGACGTAAAATGCAAGACAGCAATAAGAGGCGTTGATCTGTAGAGGGGCTGGGAACTTGGCTCTCTGTAGCCAGAGAGCTTCTCATTACCCAGGAACATAATTTTGTGTAAGTTTTATTGCAGAGTAGGCCTGGCTGTCCTAGAACTCGCCGTAGATCAGGCTGGCTTGGAAGGTGTTCTTAGTGCCGAGACAAGCGTGTGCCATCATGCCTGGCTAGAGCCAGTAAAACACTTCCGTTCTTTAGGTCTTGGCCTCCGTGATGGAGATTTGAAGGGAAGAGTTTTGTCCTGGGAGACATCAGTTACTCTGTCCGTCTCTGCTGGGGGCACCCTGGCTTTTGAGGGTGGGTGAGGTTGCACATTGTCATTTTATGGTTGAAGGACAAGTTAGCTGCCAGGATAAGGGTTTCCTGCTGGAGAAGGCCGGATGTTGTCCTTGGCATAATCACAAACCTCTAAGAACTCACGAAATTCAACTCTACCACCTAAGAGTTTCATGTCAACAGCAGTATTTTTTTTTAAACCAGAAAAATCTCAAACACATTTATGATATAGGTATGTTTAACGTGGTCACTGTTCATCTTCCAAGTGTCGGTTGTGTGTTGCAGAAGCCTGACCTGTGTGTTAATGCCCAGAGAGGAATGTACGGGGCGGTAATCTGAGACATTGCAGTTTCATCAAACCATAACCCAAATATTTGAAGTGACTTCAAAAGCTGCATTGTTTTCTCAAAAAGGAGATGGCTTTCTGAATTCGTGTTTTGACTAAAGCCTCTTGGATCGCTTTGTATGATACCGTGCTAGTAAAGATCTTCCTGGAGAAAGAAATGGGTCAAAGTAAATGTGCTCTCTTTTAACTGTTTGGCAAGAGTTCCATTTGTGCGGCCCTGGGAATTGAACCTAGAGCCTTGGACGAGCTTGACTAGGGCTTTCCACCCCCGCCCTGAGCTATTTCTCCAGCCCTAAATGTGTCACTTTAATTAGAGCCTGGAGACTGAAGGAGGGGTTAAGGACTTTTCCCACTGCAGGATTCAGGCCACAGCCACTACCTGTTAAGAGAGGGGACTACACGCCTCTCAGTCTCAAGGTGATGATTATCTGGATGTCTTAGAAAATAGTTAACAAAGCTGTCCCAGGCTCCCACTGCACTGCGGGGAGCCTCAAGTGACAGTCCTTTACAAGACAGAAGAAAGGTCAAGGCTTAGGACAGCGTGGCAGAAGCCACCCTAAGGACATCATTTTAAAACTTTCCACTTAACAGAATGAATTTCATTACTTGGTGTGTTACCTTTAAAAATCACTGAAACAGAAAGCACTGAGGAAAAAGCCATTACTTCATTGTGGTTCCCACGTCCTCCTGTACTTGGATCCTGGATCCGTAGTCTCACAAGCCTTTTAAGCTCATGTGTGCTACCAGTCATCGAGTGAACATTTAAAGGATTGCTGATTTTTCTTAAAGTCCGTACTTTGAGTTGAGGAGAAAAAAAAGCGCTGTGAAGTGTCGCAATAGTCGCCTGTTCTAGGACAAAGTTGACTGAATAGACATCCTAGTCCTAAACAGGAAAGATTGAATTGAGTCACGGGAATGACCCCTCTAGGGCTGGCGGGAGTTGCCTGCCTTTGCGCTCACTGTCTCGGTCACGGATGCTCACAGGGTGCCTGGAGGGATTCATAACTTTGATCTCATTATAAATATGACTGAAGAGAGGTTAATGTTGAAATAAATTTATAGTCTGGTTTATTAATGCTAGCAATTTTAAGTTACATCTCAAGTTTATTGGAGACAGTATGCATGGCATTAGAAGCTCAGGGTATTTTTTTTGTTTTTTTGTTTTTTGTCTTTTGAAATAGAACTTCACTGTTGTTGCCCAGGCTGGCCCAGAACCTATAGCTACCCTCCTGCCTCAGTCTGAAAAGTGCTAAGAGAGTCAGGTGCGAATTTGAAATACTCATATGAACATTTTTGTTTACACAGGTATTCAACAAGGTAGTTGAATTTCATATCTTCAGGAATAGGCTTTGGTGGATTTTTTAATACTCAAATATTCAAACTTTTTTCTACTTTTGTTTGAGGGGGGGAACAAGACCACACAATGGCAGCTTTGGCTCCCTTAGAACTCACTATGTAGGCCAGGCTGACCTCAAAACTCACAGCTATCTGCCCGACTTTGTACCCCGAGTGTGGAAATTAAAGGTGTGTGCTATCACACCTGGCTCCGAATCTTTTACTTTTAGGGCCAAATTATTTTTAGAAATTAAGATTTATTTAAGAAATTTAAGTTTTCATAGTGAGTATAAAGCTTAAATCTTAATTTTTTTCTTAAATGTGATAGCAATATTTAAAAGCTTTAGAGATAAATCTCACCCTGTAACGTAGGCTGACCCAGGACTATAACCCAGCCTGACTGGGAACTCACTCCTTTCTTCCTGCCTTGGCCTCCTGGGTGCCTTGACATCAGGCTTGAGCTATTGTACCTAGTTAAAAATCAATTACCATAAAAAACCCAAATAGCTATATTTCTTACTCTTTGTCTCTCTTACCCTCTCCCTATGTTTTCTGAGATTAGGTCTTGCTCAGTAATGCAGGATAGCTTGAAATGTACCAGACTGGCACCAAACCCATGTCTGTCTTCCTGCCTCTGTCTCTAGGTTCTAGGATTACAGGCATGCACCACCATGCCTAGCCATGCCTAGGCAATTCTCATCGTTAATTAAATTGCTTAGATCACCGCAGTATCCAAAAGCTCCCCTGTTAGACTAGGGAAGGTGGCTTTGAGAGATGGTCATTGTTCCTTGCTTAGTTTTTCTTGGCGTTTACTTTTTGGGTGGTATGGAAAAGTCCCCAGTCCCACCAGTTTTAGCTAGAGCAGGGCTAGGAATGATAAAGAACGGGCGGTAGCCCAGGAAGGTGAACTGATGAAGCTGAAGGTTTTGCATAGTAAGCAAGTTAGACGGTCTTTGGTTTTCATTTTTAAAAGTCAGGTCGACTGTTGCTACTCCTGCTGATGGTGGTAGTTATCCCTTGGTTACAGGACCCGCAGAGTAAACCCACACTCCAGCCCTGAGCTGCTCATAATACCCTGTAATACCATTATTTCTTGGTTATAAGACCCGCAGAGTAAGCCCATACTTGTATCCCTGAGCTACTCCCGTAATACCCTGTAATACCACAGTTTACAGGCAAATGAGCGTTTTCATATAAATTCATACGATAATTTGGCTAGAAACACTAATGGCTTGACATGGGCACCGTTTTATAATCTCCTTTCATGTGGAAAGCAAAGCTAGCAAAGTCCGGCTTTTGTGTTCAGGTGTGGCGTGGGAAATAGACCGAATCCCACATTTTCTAATGATTAGGAAAAAGAATTAAAAAATGACATTCTCCCTCAATAAATGGGGCTAGGGATGCAGTTCAGACATCAGTTCGGTTCAGCGGAGGGAACTCTAGTGTTGCGGTCAGGTCTGAACCTTGCCTTGATGTCTCATATGCTGTGTTGATGCATCACCTCAGGTCTCTGCATCTGTTTCCATCAGCAGCACAGTAAGTAATGGACTCAGAAGTCACGCCCCTACCCCGGCAGCCAGTCCTACTTGGGAATGTTACTTCTGTGATGCTGTTCTGTATTTCCCGCCTCATGCCAGTTTTGTAAGACAGTACTGACATTTGTGTTGATCTAGATTCCATCAACATAAAAACCATTAGGATTAAAAATGTATATTTATCTAGTACATAATAGGTGCCAATAGAATTCAGTTTTAAAATGTCAGTAGGCCTGCAGTAGCTTATAGAAACGCATTCTAGAGGCTGTGGTGCAGGTACGCATAGCAGAATTTATGTTCTTGAGTGACAGATCATTTTAAATGTATGCACCTGAAGTAACACCCTAGGTGTGGAAAGAATTTTGCCACCAACTGGAAAAATTATTTTCTTTTACACTATGCCTTCTCCCCATAGAGACAATCACTCCTGCAATGTCAGAGTCCTTAAATTAATCAGAAGCAATTATGTTCCCTCCTTAGACACTTCTGATCTCGTCCTACAGTTTGGCCAAGGGCCACTCTTCGTGGCTTCACCGAGCAGAGCACACGCTGGTCACTTCATGCTGCAACACTGCCCAGCTCTCCATGGTAGTCTGAGCCCCACATTTCTCTGAGTCAGGGATTCTCCAACATTTTAGTCTCAGAGCCTCTTGAGTAAGAGTTAAAAATTGTTCCTTAACCCAAGGAATTTTTGCATTCTACAGGCTGTATATAAAGAGATTAAAATTCACTCTATCAGAAAGAAGGCAGAATGCTTAGTCCTCTTAGGTCAGCATAGACAGCCATTTGTGAGTCACCAACGTTTCTAAACAACTCTTAACAGTTTAAGAGTAGGCCCCCGGAGTTGTGCAGTGGCCAATGAGCGATTTGACAGGAGATGGCGGGAATCTGCAGGTTGGTGCTGTTGGCTACGATGTCACGATTCGCTGGTGGAAAACTGCTGCCCACTTTGAAGTGAAAGTGAAAACATCACAGCTTAGTGATAGGACTGTGGCTCTCTGAGGGGGTTCTGGACCACATTTGGGTAACAGTGACTACAAACACTTGCTTATTCTGCTCTCTCATGTTATTTCCAAAAATTTATTTTTAGTTTTTCTGATTTTAATACGAACTCACTGCCAGTATCCAAATGAAAGGTGGATGTAGGTAGTGTGTGTGTGTTTTTCCACTCTACGGGAAATCTGTTGTCTTGGTATACATAGTAACTTCTTGCTAAGTTGATAGCCAGTGCTCTTATTGTTCTTGACAAGCACTGTCTGGTACACTGCCAGAGTAGTGTGTTCGCTTCCATTGTACTTCCTTTCCTGTAGAAAACCTTTTTTCTTTTTTAAAAGAAACTTTTATGTGTGTTGGTATTTTGCCTGCTTATGTCTGTGTATCTCATGGATGAGTTAACAGACAGTTGTGAGCTACCATGTGGGTGCTGGGAATTGAACCTGGGTCCTTTGGAAGAACAGTCAGTGCTCCTAACCATCAGGCTATCTTTTCAGTTCTAACATGGTTTCCCTCTGTCAAGATTTGATCATTGTTCCTTGAAACTGGAGAGAACGTGGCTTCATTTTCTATGTAGTGTTTGGAGGTTCATCGCTGACAGTAGTCTAATTGCTTTCTGTATCTTCTGGCCCACTGGAGAGTCAGTCATTCTGGGTTGACTTTGCTTCTATGCATTGGATATGTTTTTTTTTTAAATCTGTGATTAAGAACTTGTAAAGCCTTGCATATCTGAGTACGCCTATCTTTCCTCCTCTCCCTCTCTGCCTCACTTCCTTCCTTCCTTTTCTTCTGAGGTTATCTCTTTCTATAGCTTAGGCTGGCCCAGAATGATGGATCGTCAACACTTGCCTTTCCTTACATTCACTCCGATCTTCTCGTCTTAGTTTCTCGAGCGCTGGGATTGCAGGCACGCACATTCCCTCCTGACCCTCTCATTCCATTGGTAGTCTGGTATCCGGTATCATCTAGTATCAAATTCTACATCAGCTGTGGTTCCCAGGTGCTGGGGAACACTGGCCACGTCTCCTGGTCTGCTGGTGCTCTGGTGTCTGCTTCTCCGTGCATTTCCTTCCGGGCTGCCTGTGTCCCCTCTGCAGATGCCTGAGGCTCTTCTGCTCAGGCTTTGTTATGTTCCCTCTGCTATACAGCGCTTCCCTTCTGTGTAGCTGAAAGGTTGCTAGCTCGCTCTCTGCCTTTACCGTAGCCCCATTGAGTTTTCAGAAGATAAACATTAGCTGAAAATCAATATTAGGACTTTCAACTCTGCCATCACCCTAGTTTTTGAAAGTTCAGTTAGAATATTCCCTTTGCACTAACAATAGGCCTAATGATAATTAATAATAGATAATAATGGAAACCGTCTGGATTATTGACACTAATTTAAGACCTGACAAGATGACCTAGAAAAATGAACCCTCATTCTCTGATGGCTTCTCCAAAGAGCCAAGACTGCTGACCTCAGGAGTAATTCTGAGACGGCTCACTACCGATGTTGGGATTTTGTGTTACACCTTTACTGCCCTGACTGAGTTTCCCTTTGCAGTGAATACTTTTCACTTTTTTTTCTTTTCTTTTTTCTTTTTTTTTTTTTTTGTGTGTGTGTGTATGTGTGTGTCTAAAAGTGTAGCCCTGGCTTGACTAGAACTTGGTATGTAGCCCAAGGCTGGCCCTGAACTTGGAGTGATCCTTCTGCCTCTGCTTCCACACCTAGCCTTTCATTTATATCTTGGCTTTTTATGATTTGTTTTCAAATGTGGTAACCTAAATATTGTCCTTTATTGTTTTCCCCAGTGTGTGTGTACTTTTAGTGGTCATACATAAACTAGCCTGTATAACCTGATGATCAGTAAAGTCCTGTAGATTTGACAGCATGTTCACAACTGCCGGTCCTGCTTTCACAGGGAAATGAGATCCCTGGGTCCCAGAGCCAGAAGCACAAGGAGCCAAGATCAAATACTTGCACTGAATTTTCACTTTATTTTAAATTGATTTATTTTTGGGTTTCTGGTCAAGGCCCAGACTGACCTCAAATCCAGCTGTGTAGTGGAGGATTCTCTTGAATTTCCGATCTTCCTGAGGGCTGCCATCACAGTCCCAAGCTGACACACAGCACCTCCACCGTTTCCACCGTTACCAGTGATGTCTGCGCTCAGTGCAGACAGCTGAGCCATTGAGTCAAAGTGCTTCTTACCTGACCGCCGTGGAGAGGGCAGTGTGTCTGCTCTCAGGACACTGAGATTGGGTACCTAGGACTCGGGACATATTTTTACCTTGCCGTGTGTGGCAGGCTCTCTTCAAATTCAAGGTCCTCTTGCTCTCAGGCTCCCAGGGGCTGGCGTCGTATGGAGAGGTAGAGATGTACCTCATGCCCAGCTGCTAGTCATTGTGTTAGCGTTCAGATTTTCATACTCGGATGGAGGATGTCTGTAAATGTTCCCATTTAAGTTATTTCGTATGGATCTGTGGTGTAGGCCAGTGGTAGAGGATCAGGCCCTGAGTTTTTTACTCCCAGTCTTGCAGTAATACAGTAAGTAGGAATAAAATTAATTTTATATTTTTTGAAAGGGTACACTTAGAATGACCAAAGGTTCTGCCTATCAAATAGAATTGCTTACCCTTTAATATACATATATAAAACTACTGTGTTTATTAAAGTCCAACCTTCATACAAAATATGAGTCGGGGGCAGGCTTGGTTCTTTTTTCCCAGTCTTGACTCTGGGTTTCATGGTGGTGGATTAGGTAGTTGTGGACCATCTGTGACTGCGTGAGGGTCTTAGGAGGATGGCTGTCATTCGGAACAGTCAGATTCTGGCGGGAGGGAGAAGCCTGTCTCTGCCAGCTGATCGTCCCCAGTAGAGGCTGTTTCACTAACAGCAGATAAAACTTGCATGCGATGTTGCTTACAAAACACCTGCCAGTCGTTACTCCTTACTTTCTAACTAAGCACATGAGCTGGAAAGGCGACGAAAACTTGCTTCATAAGCTATCCGTGGTAAAGTTTAGAAAGCAGAGAGAATAAATACTAGAGAAATGATGGTCATCTTTTAAGCAATGGCAAAAGCACGAGAAAAGGATAGATTTTAGGTTACTCATAAATTAATACTCAATGGTATTTTACTTTTCGTCAGATACCTGCTTTGCCCTAATGATACAGAATTGACTGAATATGCTCCTGCACCAAAGGCAGTAATTTTACAGCCTTATTGAATTTTTCTCGTCATTATGACCTGCTTGCTAACTCATTTTATAATTTGGTTCGGATTTTATATATTTCTCTAGGTGGTTATGCAATAGCTTAAATGGTTGTTTCTCTTTCTGTGAGCAGCAGTATTGTCGACGCCAGCACTGACACTCACAGTGCTCCTTTCTTCTACCCTCCCCCGTTCTAAATATAGACCATTCGATAACTCCCGACCAACAAGGAGCTGGGTCTCCTAATTTCAGCTCAATACTAATTAACTTGGCGGAGGCCACTGTGAACTATGGCCCTTGAATGCGAAGAGCTGTTCTCTCTCTGTTCCTCTTAGCGCATGCCCAGTCCTGGGAGACTGCTTCCTGTTTATGTGTCAAAGGTAATAAACACGCCTGTGTGAACTTTGTCAGTAATGGAGATAATGACAGTCCTGTAGGAAAAACAAATTGGGAAACATGATTTATGTACAGATGGCAATGCAGAAGAGAGAAGGCAGGCAAACATGTGTTGCCCTTCATAGACGGTAGCTCGCAGCCTGAGGTTCGGCCTCCCTTTCCTCAGATGCTCTTGGTAATGATGTTATTGATGGTAGGCAGATCACAAGGTGTGTCTTGGACGCTTCTCTATTGAGAAGAGTAGCTAACATGGAGGCAGGTAAGCAGAGCATCTCCCATCCTCTAAAGCCCAGAGTGCTGCAGGCCTGGTAGCACGTGCCAGTAATCCTGGTTGTGACTGCCACAGGCTCAAGGGTTGCCTGGACAGCTCAGTGAGAGCTTCCCTCAAAATCAAAAATTTTATAAGTAAAGAAAAATGAGCTGGAGACACAGAGCGCTTTTCTAGAGGCATGACTCTAGGTACAGTTCCTAATACCAAGAGGAAAAAAGAAAAACAGTTCAAAACTCCCTTTTTTTTCCATACTTAAAACTATTTATTGTAGAAAGTATTTCCAATTACAAGGAATCTGGGAAGAACATAGTAATGGCACAACAATCAAGTTTCCATAGGAGTTTCATGAGCCAGGTTAAAATGTATACAGTAAATGTCTCACAATATAACTTTCCGGGATCAAGGGGACTGACTTGATGAGTCGTGGTGGCACCTGTGAAGGGAAAAATCTCTGCTGTGGTAATCTCCAGGTGCAGAGCCCGAGCCCGAGCCGCGTGGCCTGGAATTAGTGAAGGGGCGGGTTGAGCCCACACCTTGAACAGAGCAGGCAGGTGCGGAGAGCTGAGCCACACACCCAGTTTCTAGTTCTTTTTGCTTTGCATGCAAGGAAATGTCAAAATCTTTTTATTTTCTTTCAAGCAGAGCAAATGTAGATTTCTTCTGGAAAAGTGGGGAAAGAATTCCCAAGAGCAGGAGGAACTCCAAGGAAGAAACCCCGCCCCCCCAGATCTTCTCCAAGGGGTTCCTTTGGATTGTTGCATTATAAGATACCCTGTTAATATATATCTATATTAGCCCAGCATATTTAAAAATCTAGTAATCTATTTATATGTTCAGTAGCTCATGCTATTTTTTTTTCTTTCCTTTGGTCTGTCTTATTTTTATACTTTGTATTTTTGTGCTGCAGTCTCCCCACCCTCAGGCTGCCTCTGGAACATTTTATTTATCTATTTATTTACTGAGACAGGGTCTACTGTGTTAGCTCCCTCTGTAGCTAAAGATGACCTTGAAGTTCTGCTCCTGCCTCTGCATCCTCAGGGCATAGTCGCTGGTACCCACCACCCCTGGTTTCATGCAAGTGATGCTGAAGCTCAAGCCCTAGGGATTCACTCTGCTTGGAAAAGCATCCTCCGCACTCACCTACATCCTAGCCTGGCCTTGTCGTTCTTAGCACTAAGACACTGCCGCAAGATGCTATTTGAAGGGCTTTGGAAAACATAGTTTAAAACACTCTGTGTTCTATTCATTATGTAAATAAGGCTCAAATGGAAGCATCGAAGAATGTGAAGTGCTTGTTACTTTGAAACAGAATTTAAAAAAAAAAATTAAGCCCTACGTTTTATGAAGCCCTTTTATTGAGTCCTCTTAGGGAACTGATTGAGGTGACCTAATTCATAACTGATGGAAGTAAAACACAATTTAGCCTTCATTTCGCTTAAGATATAGTTAAGTAATCTTGCCTTACTGTCTGGTAGGATTTATTCCAACCAGAAAATATTGTGGTACCTGAGAGAGACTATGGAGCCATGTCTGTGTATTGGAGAGTGAACTTGGGCCTTCGTGGGTCAGCCAAGCACTCTGCCACACTGGGTCCTATCTGTGTGTGTGTGTGTCTGTCTGTCTGTCTGTCTGTCTGTCTGTCTGTGTGTGTCTGTCTGTGTCTAATTTAAGTTGTCCAGGCTGCCCTCTGACCGCTGCCTGTGTCCCTCAGCCTCCTGAGTAGCTGAGTTGAAAGCCTTGGCCATTTCTTTCTGTCGCTGAGGATGGAAGTACGCCCGGGTGTGCTTTGCTTTCTTTCTCTGTAAACTGGGCTACAGTCCTGACATTGAGGAGGACTCAGGAGGTGGTGATTACGTAGGACCTGCGGGAGTTCTCGGCATAGTTGAGGTGCACCAGTTACAGTGCCGTGCAGGGAGGGAATCTGTGACTTCAGTTAAATCAGGCCAAGTAGAGTTGATGCCGTACCCCCGTGAACAGCTTGCTTGTTAGTGAGCTTTCTTCTTTTCCTTTTTTGAAGCAGACTTGGGAGGTTTTGAAGAGATTTCTAGTGCAGGTTTTAAGCGCTAGGGTTAAGAAAAAGAACACTCCCGAGAATGTGGGGGATGGGCTTCTCTTTTTTAAATCATAAACTCTTGAAATGCATACAAAATACAGGGCCTCTGCTGTTCGGCTCCTAATGTGGATGTGATCAATGGAAATACAGGGCCTCTGCTGTTCGGTACCTAATGTGGATGTGATCAATGGAAATTTACTTACTGGCTAATGAATATTTGGGTTGGCTTTAGTTTGGGACAAGTTTGAATAATGATGTTATAAATAGGTATTTAACAGGTGATTTATTTTCTTTTTGGTATTTGGAAGCAGGTTCTCGTGAAACCTAGGCATTCTTAAAACTGGGAAAATTACTTGAATTTACTTATTTTTTTCAAATGTTTTTTAATTTTGTGCGTGCACGCGCCTGTGAAGGCACATGAACCACATGTGGCTCTCCAGTTCGTAAGAAGTGGTGGATCCCAGGAGCTAGAGTTACAAGGTGCTTGCGAGCCACCTGATGTGATGTGGGTGCTGGGAACTGAGCCTGGGCTCCCTGGCATAAGCAAGATGGCTCCTAAGCACCCAGCTGTCTCGCTGGCAAGGACAGTGCGACTCTTAAGCACCCAGCCGTCTTGCACAGCTATATCTTGAACTTTGGATCTTTTTGCTTCTGCTTCCCAGGTGCCAGGATTATAGGCTTAACAGGTGATGTTTTATAATTGATCTTTAGTAATTTGATTTTTATTTATTTATTTATTTTACAATTTCCTTTTTTCTCACCCTGTGCGTATTGTCATCTGTGTACTGGCTGGAATGTCAGGTACCACACTGAGTAGAAGCGGGCTCAGCTTTAATAATGAACATCTTTGTACTCCTGACTAGGAAGGCTAAAGTGTGAGTTTTAGTAAACCAATAGGTACGGGGTTTGCTCTCTGAGGTTTTATTGTTGTTTTTTTTTCTGTATTTTTAATTTCATTTTTTGACACTGTAGTTCTGGCTGACCTGGAACACACTTATGTAGCCCAGGTTGGCCTTGAGTTTGTGGCAGATCTCCAGCCTCAGCCAGCAGATGCAACTTAATAACTTTAATCTTGAAAGTGCTTTCTGCTTGCTCTGTAACACAGACTGTAATGTGTGGGCAGGCCATCATGTCTTCAATACCTGTTTTAATTCATGATCGGCTGACCGTACGAAACATCACATTTCTTACAGGATCTCGCCCAGTATGTTCCACGTGGCTGGCCTTAACCCATAGCCAGTTCGCTGGGCATCATAGATGATGGTGTTGTCCCCTCCCTTATCTTTCTGGCTGCTGATATAACTTCTGTGAATCATGAAAAGTTAAACAGTCAAGCTCTTTCTTCATCCGGTCATCAATTATCTGCATGTTATTAACTGAGTGCCAAGCGTGGCTTAAAGGTTCCAGAAATGCAAAATGAACACGCATAAACACAGGAACTGTCTCGCCTAGGAGCAAGATTAGATCTCTACGTGAGTTTCTAACGCAGGAAAGCAAGTGACTAAGCGTTTCAGAGGAAACAGATCAGGCTTTGAAGATGGCGGAGCTGTTAGGAGGTTCCGGTGGTTATGGACTTGGGTCTGTAATGTAGCTACTGAAACTGACTCTTGTTGCTGCTTTGTTCTCAAGCTGTGTTTCAGGTGCTGAGTAACTTTTTTTTTTTTTAAGTGTTTTAAGATGGCGTTCTTGAACAAATCAGTCTCTTCTGTTGTGCTAGAATGATTTTTTAAAGTAACTTAGGACCAGCTCCTTCCCTAGGCCCTCTGTGGCCTGCCCCAGTTACTTCTCTTCATCCTAGGGTCCCTGCCAGTGTCCTGTGTGTATTGTGTGTATCACAGTGTCCTGTGTGTATTGTGTGTATCACAGTGTCCTGTGTGTATTGTGTGTATCACAGTGTCCTGT
>NC_022019.1:19099992-19104985 GCF_000317375.1 Microtus ochrogaster | reverse complement strand
CTGTGTGTATTGTGTGTATCACAGTGTCCTGTGTGTATTGTGTGTATCACAGTGTCCTGTGTGTATTGTGTGTATCACAGTGTCCTGTGTGTATTCTGTTCATTCTTTACCTTTCATTTCCTTCCCAGGAACATCATCTGCCTGGCAATGTGTGTTTGTCCTGTGACCTTCCATACCCTGATTTCTCCCTTGGAAGTCTCCCTCTTAACTCATCCTGTCTCATGCTCTGTGAATTTTTCCTATATGATCCCATATTTATGTTATTTTGTGTCTTGATTAGACAGGAGAGGGGCTTTTACATGATAGATCAGGCTGGCCTAGAGTTGACTATGTAGTCTAGGCTGATCTCCAGCTCATGACAGTCACTGGCCATGACCCCCAAGTGCTAGGATTCTAGGTATATACACATCCTGTTTGGCTCTTTTTGCATATTTTCTAGAATGATCCAGCCTATCTTTTTCTTGGCAGAGTCTGTTTTCCTGGTGTCTAATACAATTGCTGTCTAAACGTATTAGACATGTATAATTTCTTTTCAGAATTATTGTTGGTTGCGTAGTTAAAATGATAAACCAGAAAGCCCGAGAGCTCAGTGTCCGTGTGACGGCGAGACTGCATATTCTCTCTTGGCATCCACCCGTGGTCCTGTGCTATTCATTTATTTGCTCGTAGGAGGGAGCCTGGCAGATAGGCTTGGGTTTGTGTATACTTGGCTGCCTGAGCAGCTGGTCCCAAATGCCAAGAGTGACCGTTTTTCTGTCATTCCAACCCCCACACTTGCCCCACCCTGAGAGAAATTATGCCGGGAATACTTTAGTCTCCTGCGACATTGTCGGGCAGGCTCAGGAAGACCTTGTGTGCTTTCTTATTCGAGTCTCTAAAGCCTTGTTTGTCTGGAGTTCTTAGAACTTTTCACTGGTAGAGTAAAAATTTTTCCCAGGGTCACTCCCATCCCATGTTACTTTAGTAGACCCGTGAATGTAAATACCCACGCATGATCGTCGATGAGAACTGCCTAAAATGTAGTCCCCTCCACGGCTTTTGGTCTGAATCTGACGTGGAATATTATTTGTTATTCTGTAAGGTTCTGTGAATGTAAAGGCGGGGGCAGAGGCAGGAGGATTGCTACAGCTTTGAGGTCAGCTTGGGCTCCATGGGGAGACCCTGTCCCAACAACAAAGGTGTGCATCTATCTAGCCTCCCACTGTTCGGTTGGCTGCAGAACCTGGAACTGGACTTTGCCCAGATGTGATCTCTTACCTTATTTATAATCAGAAATATAGAACTGTAGTTTTCATTCCTGAGTAGCTCGTCACGTTAGCCGTATCTCCTCCCTTGAGCCGATAGACACACTGTGTTCTTACTCATTACTCATCCAGTTTTCTGTCTCCCTTGCTGATATGCTGTGATAGAGACCTAGGTTAAGTCTACCATTTTTATGATGAGGTAGTCCATGTTGGGTTTTAAGGCTAATTCTTAAAAAGAAAACGAAAACCATTATCAAAGTGAGATTCAGGTAGGGGTGGAATTACAGAATTAATTCTAGAGAAGTAACTTGGTCCTGCTAATGCAGAGGATTTCGGTGTCCCATCACTCTTGCTAGTGTTCCGTTTGCTTTTCCTGTACATCTTTAGGAATGGTTTCATATCTGGAATGGAATCAATAAACTACTTGTAAAGGTAGCAGTTTTATAAATGAGCCAATTAGGAACTATCTGAGCTGTGTAATGCAACCTTTACAATACTATAATACTTTATAATAATATAAGACAAGATTGTGTGTTGTTACCTTTCCTGAATTTCAAATGTTAGAAGATAGCACTAAAAGTTGTATGGAAAATAGAAATAGTGATTTGTTTTTATTACTGCTCAAGACATTGTTACTAGATGGAATTGAAAGGGAAAGACAGAGACACATTTTTGCCTAGAAGTCCCCCTGGGGACCAGTGTCCACCATGTCTTGGTTCCCCTCTTCCTCATTCCGTGGTTGGGTTTGATCAGAGCCTTAATTCTTTTGGTCTTTATCATCATTGATAATGCCAGGCCTTCTGTGAGTGTGTATTAATTGGTTGCTTTTTTTCCTGGTCTAGGACCCGGAGGACGTGGTCCCAGTTGGGCAGAGAAGAGCGTGGTGTTGGTGCATGTGCTTCGGACTGGCCTTCATGCTTGCTGGTGTCATCCTTGGAGGCGCCTACCTGTACAAGTATTTTGCACTTCAGGTATCATAAAAAGATATTTAGACTTCTATTTGTTACGTTTGTGTATGGGTGAGGGGCATGGTTAGAGATGGTTTGGGGAGTCAGTTCTCTTTTTACCGTGTGCGTCCCAAGGGATTGAATTCAAATTGTTAGGTTTGGTAGCAAAATACCTTTACCCAATATGCAGTCTTGCCAGCTCCAGGAGAATTATTTTTTGGTCTGGATTTTTTTACCCTTTCCAATGTGAATCAGAACATGATCTTTACCTTGCTCTAAGCATGCACTGTCTGTCTGGATCCTTTAATTGCTCATGTGTTTGCCAGAGAATGAAACACATAATCATTGAAGGCAGAATAGTGATGACTGGGTACTGCAGATGAGTTTAAGTTGTTGAATGTTTGGTTTTTTTTTTTCCAAAATAGACTTTGATTTTCCTACCATAGTTGATATCAAAGAGATGTATGGTGAATTGCCACTTGGTGAACATAGAAGCTACAGTATTGACAAACCCATCACTGGATAGCCAGTTTGGGTCAGTGCACGATTGCGGAAGAGTTGGGTAACTTTGCAGAGATGATGCTGACGTCAGTTTTAGGAAAGTTGCCTGTAACTCAGTGTTCATAGGACTCTCCGTGTGTCAAGACAGTGATTCCACTTAATTATCGTTTACAGTATCATCTGCCCCATCCTTGGCCTTAAGGAATCTTGGGAAAAATTTACTTTAAAGCTTCTATGGCTACTTCAAACCTTTAAGTTTCAAAACTAGGGAGAAACGTTTGTCAATGAGATTTTTAAATAAATTTTGAAGTCTTCTTCTAAAGGTTATGTGAATTCTTATCATCTTATTCAAGATGACAGACATATTGATAAATGTGATTGAATTTATAGGGTTTTTTTTGTTATTTTTGAAATAGACAAGTCTGGCATTGAACTTTTGTCCCCTCCACCTTCACCGCATATGCTGAAATCATAGGCATGCACCAACCACCACTCCTGGCTATATCTTCTTAAATGTAGCATTTCGTTTTATAGGAAGCATAAGGTACAAAAAAGAATAATCTGCAATTCCCCTGTGAAGAGAGAATTTTTGGTATCAGAATGTTTTGTTACATACTCAGACTTTATATACGTATACTTTAAATAAAAATATTTTTATAACATAAATTTATCTATAGGAGTGGATGCAATCCCACCACCTCCACATAAGCTAGTCATGGTAGAAACTAGAGGATCAAAAGTTTACGGTTATCCTTGGCTATACAGCAAGGTACAGGGCAGGCTGGGCTACCTGAGATCCTATTATAAAAGAAAGGAAAACATGACTTGCATCTGAATGTGTTTTCTGAGAAACTGCCTACAAGCAGAAGAAAGTCTGTATGTTTTTTCAGATTTACTTGACACCAGAAAGCTTTCTTACTGTTTTTATCTACCACAAAAAGTAAAGAGGAAATCAGCTGCTTTTCTCCCTCTGAAAAGCCTTTTTTAAAAAAAAAAAAAAAAAAGACGACTTCAGAATCTGATAAAGAATGTGTTAACTCTGTAATTAAACTGTCTGACTTGTCGTCTGAAAAGTAGGAGTTTGTAAGCAAAATACCATTTAGATCTAGGTGGCAGCTTAAGTGAGGCTCACATTTAAAGACCTGTCTCCTGCGGAATTGCTCAAACGCCGTGTTCTCAACCCCGTAGCCGGATGATGTGTACTACTGCGGACTCAAGTACATTAAAGATGACGTCATCATGAACGAGCCTTCTGCAGATGCCCCAGCCGCTCGCTACCAGACAGTTGAAGAGAATATTAAGATCTTTGAGGAGGACGAGGTGGAATTCATCAGCGTGCCCGTGCCAGAGTTTGCAGACAGCGACCCTGCCAACATCGTGCACGACTTTAACAAGGTGAGCTGATGTCCTTTGTTGTGGAAAGAGGACAGGCTCACTGGGATATCTGCAGTTTTCATTTTTTAATACCTGCTAAATTCTGCTACTTAAGGTTTAGTTGTTACTTAAGAGAGAGGATGGCTGGTCTGGAGAAATGGCTCAGCGGTTAAGAGCATCGCCTGCTCTTCCAAAGGTCCTGAGTTCAATTCCCAGCAACCACATGGTGGCTCACAACCATCTATAATGAGGTCCGGTGCCCTCTTCTGGTCTGCAGGCATACATACAGACAGAATATTGTATACATAATAAATAAACACATTTAAAAAAAAAAAAAAAAAGAGAGAGGATGGCGGCGGGGGATGGGGGGTCCAAAGTGTGCATTTTATCCCAGCACTGGGGAGGCTGAGGCTAAAGGTTCGCAAGTTCGAGACCAGCCTGGTCCACACAGTGACGCATTGTCTCAAATGAGATAGACAAGAATAGACTGCAGTTGCTTTCCCTCTGAGCCCTGGCCTGATACCTCACTGCCTCTGGCTTGCCTGCTGATCCCACTCACTTCTTGCTTTTCTGAAACGCAGTTCTGAAGGTAGCCCACCTTGCTGGTACACAGTTGCTGTGTCTCTGACACACACTGATCTGATTGTTCCATGCTCAGAGCCCAGTTGCTGTGTCTCTGACACACGCTGACCTGACCGTTCCATGCTCAGAGCCCAGTTGCTGTGTCTCTCAGGCACACTGATCTGAGATTTGTCTCTTCTCCAGAAACTCACTGCTTACCTGGACCTTAACCTGGACAAGTGCTACGTGATCCCTCTGAACACATCCATCGTTATGCCTCCCAGAAACCTGCTGGAGCTACTTATTAACATCAAGGTATGATGTGGCTATAGTGTCTCGGAATTCCTCTTGGAAAAGTTAGCCTTC
>NC_022019.1:19091284-19099488 GCF_000317375.1 Microtus ochrogaster | reverse complement strand
AAACCATTGAAGATTGGACTGGAGAAAGCTCTGCAGGAAAGAGTGTGCCTGCCGGTGTGAGGGCAAGCCATAAAGCCCGTAGTGGAAGGAGGAAGCAACTCCAGAAAGCGGTCCCCTGACACGCTGTCATCTGAGCCTGCCTTTGCCATTCGCTCAGTGTGTGTCTTGAACGTGCCATGTCCCATTTTCCCGCTGTAGGCTGGAACCTACTTGCCCCAGTCATACCTTATTCACGAGCACATGGTGATTACCGACCGCATCGAAAACGTGGAGCACCTGGGCTTCTTCATCTACCGACTGTGTCACGACAAGGAAACCTACAAGCTGCAGCGCCGAGAAAGTATTAGAGGTGAGGATGATCTGATGGTTCCTATGGCATGTGGGCATTGTGGCTGACGTTCTGCTGTAGGATACTGTGTCTCATTTGGTTAGTATTTACATGACTTAGAATAGTCCTAATCCTAGAACCACCACTTCTAGATAGTCAGTCAACATGAATAGTCAGTCATTGCCTGGAGATGCCTGCCCCTCAACTTGAATGTAGAAAAGTCACCTTTGACCCTGCATTCCCACCATGGCCCAGGCACAGGAAAGAGGAGGTCTCAGTATCCAGAGGTCTCTCTTCAGCGTTTCACTTGGCTTCTCAGGGATTTGAATTCTCCCTGGGCCATCCATCTCCTTTGGGCTCATCCTGAGGACAGCCATAGTCAGGTGACTTGGGAAGAACGTGAGTGAGGAGTCGAGAGCACCGACACCCACCGTGCCGCTTTGCCCAGTCCCTTAACCTTGTTTTTCCCGAGTGTGAGAGTAGCAGCGTGTGCCCATTACCAGTGCAGAACTGAAGTGTGTGTGACCGTACAGAGACATCAGGGACTCCGCAGTCTGATGTCTCGGGGAAGGTGTCCCCCGGTAACAAGCTTCTCTGGCCGTTTCTCATACTTGGAATGACAGTGTTCTCACCTCAGGCAGATCAGTCATCTGAAACCCACCCCTTCATTTCTTACATGCAAGTTACTATACTGGTTTATAATTGTCTAAAGCCAGTTTGATAGAAGGATGTTTGTCCGTCCTGCTGTGCAGAGCAGCAGGCACACACGGACGTGTGAGTGCACCATACATAGCTAGAACATCTCCCAAATCTTGGAGCTCATACACCAGTAAGCAGTTTGTAAAGCTCCGTTACTGGTTGCTATGATGTATGAAAAGACGCAGGGAAGAACAACTTACATACAGTACAGAAATTTTGGGATGGATAGAGTGGCATACTTCTTTGTGTCTAAAGAGCGACTGAGGATTACTGTGAATAGTTAGCACTAAAGGACCAGAACCTTGACCAATAAAACCCTTTGCCTTCCCAAACAGGTATTCAGAAGCGCGAAGCCAGTGACTGTTTCAACATTCGGCATTTCGAGAACAAATTTGTTGTGGAAACTTCAATTTGTTCTTGAGCAGTCAAGCAAAGCGTGGGGAGACCTTTAATGCCGCAGCAGAGCCTCCCTTGTATTTTGTGCAGTGATTATTTTTTAAAATCTTCTTTTCGTGTAAGTAGCAAACAGGGCTTCACTGTCTTTTCATCTCATTTAATTCAATTAAAACCATTATCTTAAAAAAAACAAACAAGCAAAACCAAACCTTTTCTTTTTTGTTAGCGTGGTGTCTTTGACATTTGAGTTAGTGAATGTGCGGGGTCCTAGGTAAGATTTGCTTCTCCATAGAGCTTACATTCTAAGAATAATTTCATTTATCTGGATTTTCATGTGTTACTTCTACACTTCTAGGAGGAAGGGTTACCTAAAAAATAGTCACTTGCATATGTTAAGATGACCACAGTGACTTGACTTGTATATGCTACCAGCCCTGTTCCCTAGGTGTTAGCACTGGAGCCCACCCTCTGATATATATTCCTTTAATTAAAATGTGCAGTATTTTTGGTGTTGCATTTAACTACTTTAGAGGATTATGTCAGCCTGATGTTTTAATATCCTAGCCCTCTGCTGTACTAAGATTTTAGAGAAATGTTTGGAATTTAAGAACAACTCACGTTACTAATTTGTATAGCCCACATCTGTGCAATGGAATATAAACATCGCAAAGCCATGTGATGAGACTGTGTGTTGTTATTCCCACAAGAGAAAAACCAAAGAAGCATTTGGTTCTCCATATTTTAAGGTAATCCACGTACATAGAGAATGAAGCTGTTTTATAAAACCTGGTTCTCAACATACAGTTAAAAAGTCAGTTTTTTTTTTAAATAAAATAAGCCATTAATAACTAAAACAGATTGTTTGTGGATGTTGTTAAAGTCACTCTTAAGATCAAACTTGAATGATGCTGCCTTTTCCTCTAACGGAAGGTTATTCTCGAGGCCACGCCCTTTCAGAAGCACAAGATGTGGGTCTGAGCAGCTGGGACAAGGTCTGTCTGGGCTCTGTGTTTGCCGCTAATAGTAGGAAGATAGACATGAACCACAGTACCTGACAAGTTACAGCAGGGGTCAGTCATTATTTCAGCCTTTGAAGCAGTCTCACTCTGGAAACGAGACTGACTTGGAAACTGTATCTAGTCAGGCTAGTTTTGATCTCTTGGTGATTTTCCTGCCTCTGCTTCCAGGGTGTTAGGATTACAGGCATGAGCACCACCCCTGGCTTTTATCTCTGAGGTTGCTTCTTACCTGAAATAATTCATAATCCAAGGGATGTAAGATACCCGAGTAGGACCCAGGTGAGGTTCGGAAGTTTAGGAGTCTCCCTGCTGTTCTAGAGGACCCAGGCTCAGTTCCCAGCACCCATGTTGAGTGGCTCACAACTGCATGTGTTTCGGGGATCTAACGCCCTCTTCTGGCTCCCACTGGTACCTGCACACGATGCGCATACACATGAATAAGAATTTTTAAAAAACCTGAGAGTGATTTTGCTACAAATTCCTGAGCTAAAATGTTTCAATTGTAACTTGAGGTCAGAACTTTTGAAACTTCAGAAGTCTGTAAAGGTTTTGGTCCGGAATCTGCTCTGAGGTCAGAAGGATGTGTTGTGACTCTGGCCTTTTTGGTTTCGTTTCTGTAATACCGTCAGAGCGTGAGCACAGCCAAGTGGATAGTAGGAAGGGAGAATTTTCCTTTAGAAGTGAGCTTTCACTAGATGAGAACTGTGTTTTCCGGATTTTAAAAGACCATAGCTTTTTCAGGGGCCTGTGAGCATCCTATATTGCACCAGCACATACTTATGTGGGGAGATAAATTCCTCAAAGGAAAAAAAGTGTCACATACGTGACTGTTTATAGTCCATTGTGACTAATGAGAAGTCAGCCAGCTACAGTTCGTTATAATAATTACTGAAAGACCCTCATTTAAATATCTCTACAATCTGTGACTCAGAGCTGGGGCCTTGTAGGTGCTGTACGAATGCCCTATCACTGCTCTGGCCCCGTTCTCTGTATAGTCTGTTGAGGCTGTCGTTTGGTAGTTCATGGGCATTAAGGTCTGTGATTTAAAGCAGTATGCTAGTTTGTTCTTCCATTTAATACAGTGAAGCAATAGGGTAGGAAGCTGTGGCAACAACCAAAGTGTCTCACTGACTTCACACAGTATGTATGAGTTTGCTGACAGTCAGTATGGTGGGCTCCAGCAAAACGTTTCATTAGAACCATGAAAGAACTTCATATAGCGCTAGTTAAAACACTTAATCGTGCCAAACATTTACAACCGCAACCATTGGTTCAGCTGGATTGGGGTAGCAGGATTATCTTTCCCTTTATTTCCATTACTAATACATATAAAGTAGAGTGCCCCAGTCAGGAGTGATGATGTGTGCCTATTCTGAGCGAGTTCAAGGCAACATGGGCAGCATGAACAACATGAGGGTTACTGTGACATTCAAGTGCACGGCAAGATCTTGGAAGAAAGAAGAGAAGAAAAAGCTGCTCTCATCCACACGTGGTCTGACCCAGGAATCAGAATTACCGGGTGAGATTCTAGGAGGAGCCATTTGATCTCAAGTGCTGTGGCAGAGCCTTGGAGAAGCTAGAGAGGAAAAGGATCTGAAAGGACATTGAACAAGCATAGGACTAGGTTCACAGTTTCCAAGGGGACTGCTGACCTTGAGTTCTCTCTGCAGGTGGGATGCTGTGGGAAATAGACTAGTGACTTACCAACAGGTATTTGATTCTTAGAACTGTGTAGGCTGGAAGGCCAAAATCAAGGTGCTTCTGGTGAGGGCCTGCTTTGTCATCAACAATAAACACCTGTGTTCTCCCTGAGTCCTCTGCTGTAAGGACACTGGTTCCATTCTTGTGGGCTCCACCCGTATGACCACCCAAAGGCTCCCATCCCTTAGTGCCATGTCATCTTGGAGATGAGGATTTCAGCATAAATGTCATGTGTGGCTGGGTCAGGATGGTAGAGTTCCGACTACAGGAACTCTAAATGGCTTTGAAAGCCCAGGGTGGGCCTAGTTGGCACCTTCTGTTTACTTCTGTGTAACAAACAGCCCAGAAGTCAGAAAACAAATGGTTGGGACTCGGATTTATCATCTGTGACAGAGGAGTGAGGGACGCTCTGGCTCAAGAGGTAGCTGATGGCTAGAAATGATTTGTATTAATGTGGTACAATTGTTGGCTGTTCATGCTGTTTTTGAACCCAGTATTGCTAACGATGAACAAGTAAATGCCAACCTTTCTTTTAAGTATGTAATTTTTTTCGTTGCATTTCCTGGCTCCTTTATATTCTCATACCAGGTTTTAGTAAACGGGATATGTGTGTGTGTGGGGGGGGAATACACAGTGATTTGAGCAGTATTCATCTCAAATGCCAGAAGTAGGAGTGTGGAGCTAAAATTCAGACAGTCTAATAATGCAACCAAAAATCAGATGGATTATTGGAAGGAGACAGTGCGGGTTGTACTTTTGAATATGGTTATGAGCTAACGCTGGATGAATTTAGGCTTCTGGTGGGTACACCTTTAATAGATCAGTGTATTAGAGACTCCTTCCACTGAGCAGGGTTGTTGCCCAGGTGTCTGTAAGTTATTCTGTGTTGGACTCTGGCATATTTGAGGCTTTATTTTCTAAACAAGGACTTCAGCATGTCTGTTTAGAAAAAGGACAACCCTTCACCCTGTATTATCCAAAGTCATTGTTTTTCTGTCTTGGTCTTTGTAGTTAATGCTTATTCGAATAGGGCATAATTCAGTCCCTGCTCCCTATTAATCATTTCAGGCTTTTGTCATGTTGAAAACATCAGTAAGAACCACTTCAGACTTTTGAGCTATTTATTGAACTCTGACCCTAAGAATGAAAATGTTTTCTGTTGCCATCTGTGTGTCCATTGAAGGAATGTTAGCGCCCATGTTCTCGTCCTGTTGACTTTGTGTTACAGATGGTTTTAAGGGAGAGGAGTGGGTTCTCCAGAACAGTGGACAAATCTAGACAGTCCCTGGCTTTCTCCACTCATATTACGTACATAATTTCTTAGGTTTCTTTATTACTTAAACTATTAGTTGTATATGCAGTTTCCACTAGGAAAAAACAGTTCAAAAATACTAAGGCTGAATGCTACCCTGCTTTTACCAGGTCTTGCTCCCCAGTCCCAGTCCTTCCTAGTCCTCAAAGGAGACTGTTAAAAGTTTAACATACGATGTAACTTTAAGATGCCTTGGTGACATCATCAAACTGAAAATAATGTTTAAGGCCGCCAAGCCAGGGCCTGGAAGGCTGGCTCAGCAGCTGAGGGTGCTCGAGCTCTTGGAGAGGACCTAATGTCGGTCCCCAGCATCCACATAGCAGATCACCATGTTCTGTGACTCCAGTTCCAAGGGATCCAGTGTCCTCTTCTTGAGCACTGCACATACATGCAACACAGACATACATGTAGGCAAAACAATCATACCCATAAAATGAATCTTAAAAAGACCAAGCCAGAAATTTTTGTCTTTGGGTAGTAACCAAATCCTCCATCTCCAGTTTCCCATCTCCTGCAGCTCGCTCAACCCACTTCACACCTGTGCTATTACAACCCATTTTCTTTTTTTTTTTTTTATTGCAAAGCAGTCTCAAAACGTGAATTTAACATTCCTAACATCATACCTGCCCTGATTAAAACATTGTCTAGTTCTTCACGTGAAAACCAAAAGACACTGCTGTCCGGTCCCCACCCACACTCTAGCCACATCCGCACCTGCTACAAGGCTCCTTATGGTTCCTTGGTAAATAGTCTCCCTGAAACCTTTTCCCATCTGTTCCCCTCCTGTTTTGTGGCACTCCTCTGGGGAAGCTAGGAAGGAACAGATGTCTGCTCGCTGCAGATAGGAAGCTGACAGCAGACCAAAGGAAGGTTACCACTAAAGTCCTCCTTGGTGAACCAGTGAGTTTTACTGGGGTTGCTTTAAGAATATGGGCGAGGGGTTATTTACAGGAGCAGAAAAGACTCTTTAGACATCTGTGTTACCAAAGCCCATTCTGCCTGACCTGGGTGGCTGCTTACAAAAGCTGGGGACCTGGAGTAGATTACATAGCTTGCCAATTACCTTACAGATTGGAACGTGTCCTTTCCAGGTGACTCAGTTGGTCAGAGCCTCTTCATGGCCACTCAACTGGTCTCTGCCCCTATAAGGTGGTATGGCTGGTCTGTGTGTATCTCTTGGTAGTCCTAAATGCTTGGTATGCTTGGGGAGAGAGGAGCCTAGTGAATAGGATTAGTTTCAGGGACTCCTGGAGCTATTTAGCTGTTTACTCCTGAGTTTGGAGAGTGTTTCCCTGCAAGTTGGAAGGTTTCACCTCCCTGATGTTTGGCTTTGCTGTTGCCATCCTGCCTCTTAAAAGAACTTCCATCCAAGATGGATGGTTTCATCTCAGAGAAGTGCTGCATGAAACTGTGCTCTTAAGGTAGGATGCTGCTCTTTCGACCTTCAAGATTTATTCGTGTGTATGCGTCCTTGATGGGCCAGTATAAATGTTCCTCTGTATTAGTGTTATTAGCACCACATGTTTTTTCTTTGTGGCGTTTGGTGTATGATACACTGTTTGATGTATTTCCAACACTAAGACACCAGGATCTTCTGTTTTGTTGGTGCTGAGGTTCATGTGTGGTAGGCAGGTGTTGTAACATGGTGCTCCTCCCCCAGCCTCCAGGAAGGTGCCTCACACAATTCTTACCTATTGAATGAATTATTCTTTTCTGGGCTACCCTAGTCTTTTTAGCACAGCGCACACTTAACATTTATACACAGTTCATTTTTTATAGGCTGACCCTTCAAATTTATTCACCCTGGGTCTGAATTTTCTTAAATATAAATTTATTATCTTCTATTATGTTCTGGTATTTGTTTACTGCATGTAGGAAAATCCATTCTCCTGAGTTCTGAAGTTCTGACCTTGCTAGAGTTTTCCACAATTTCCTGTTTTCTGTGCCCTGATATCTTTAAAACTTGGTGCTAATAAGAGCTGCTATAGCCCAGCCCGAGACTCTCTTTTCAATCTGCTCCATCCCTTGCACTATGGAAATGAAACTTATAGGCAAGTCTTTATCCTCCAGATACATTTTTCAGAGAAGCTGCTTCTAACTTCCTCCTTCTGTGTCCTGTGTCCGTCTGATGCTCCAGTAGACCATAAGCAAAGCTTTCTGCCCACAGTGGCCCCAGTATTTGGTACACAGTAGGTGTCTCAGGGTTTCTATTGCTGTGAAGAGACTTCATGAACACAGCAATTTTGGGGGGAGAGGAGTTTCAAGACAAGGTTTTTCTATGTAGCCCTGGCTGTGCTAGAACTCACTCTGTAGACCAGGGTAGCCTCGAACTCTCAGAGATCCGCCTGCTCTGCCTCCCAAGTGCTGGGATTAACTGGCTCTTTTTTTTTTTTTCTTAAGCATGACAGCTCTTTATAAAGGAAAGCATTTATCTGGGGTGACTCACAGTTTCAGAGATGTAGCCCATCATCACCATAATGGCACATGGCAGTAAGCAGGCAGACATGGTACTCGAGAAGAAGTTGAGAGTTCTGCATCTTGAATGGCAGGCAGCAGCAGGAGTCTGTGCTCACACTGGGTATAGTTGAGCATAGGAGATCTCAAAGCTCACCCCAAGTGTGACACACTTCCTTCAACAAATCCACACCTACTCCAACAAGGCCACACCTAATAGCGCCACTCCCAATGAGTTTATGGGGGCCAATTACATTCAAACCGTCACAGTAGATCTTTTTTTTTTTTTTTTTTT
>NC_022019.1:19090024-19091184 GCF_000317375.1 Microtus ochrogaster | reverse complement strand
TTTGGAGCCTGTCCTGGAACTCCCTTTGTAGACCAGGCTGGCCTCGAACTCACAGAGATCCGCCTGCCTCTGCCTCCAGAGTGCTGGGATTAAAGGCGTGCGCCACCACCGCCCGGCCACAGTAGATCTTAACATTGAATGAAGATAGAATATCCTGTTCAGTGGGAACGTTTGCCACGGACGTCATTGACACTAAAAGTATCTTTAGGCAGTTAAAAGGCTTTTTTAGGTTATTTGTGTTTTGAAGGAGTCACTTCTCTCCTTCAGCCGTGCAGTTTCTGGAGGTCACACTCTGGTCATCAGGCCCGGCAGCGTGACTCACAGAGCCTGCCTGCTGACCCCGGACAGCAATCTTCAAGGTCATGGAAAAGCAGACTCAGGCCCTGCCCAGAGTGCCAATTATAACCCCGCTGTGAAGCAATTCAGTGTTTGTCAAATGAATAAACAAACTCCATCTTGTGGATCAGCTCAGCTGGCAAGAAACTCTTGTCTGTCCTTCAGGTCCGGGGCATGGCATCTAAATCGTGGTCTAAACTGCAGTGTTCTGTGGGGACCTGTTAACGTTTTGTGGCTACAGCCGTGGAGGGCTAATACTCCCTGTCTGCACATGTTTCAAAGTGATGTCTTTATGCTCCACAAGAATGGCCTATGGAGTCGTGTTCTGCAGTCAAGGGTATTGACACTGCAAAGCCCAGTTATCCGGAGCTTGAGCACTGGGGAGTTAAAGCAGCACAGTGTCAGTCCCACCTTAGAACCGAGTATGTGCCTGCTGCAGAGTCTGAAAGAGACAGAGAAGAACTTGCAGAATGCCAGGGAGAAAGGTATCCATTAAGCCCCGTAAGCAGAGGGAGGAACGTTTCCCCACGGTTATAAATATGGCAAGCTTTTAGAAGACACCCGTAATTAGCAAAGTGCAAGCCCAGTAGCTAAAACCCAGATCTCAAGCTTTAATCAACTCCAGGGAACAGTTGAACCCCTAATTACCAACTCCCCAACTCCCACCCCAAACCCTAAGGCCTCCAGAGGGCAGGGAACCTGTGAAATCCGAGCCTCCTAGCTCACATGCAGTTGTGCTCTGCAGCCAGCTGTATGGTAGACAACGTCTTTCTTAAATCCATGCCTTTCCTCCTTCACTGAACGATGGTGTGGTGTTCCGTTGT
>NC_022019.1:19082180-19089914 GCF_000317375.1 Microtus ochrogaster | reverse complement strand
TGTGGTGTTCTGTTGTGTGGAAGACCGAGAGATCCAGCACTGAGCCAAAGATGTCCCTTCACTGTTGCAAATGTGCTGCTGTGTGACACTTTGTGATTCCTCCCTAATACTGAGCTGCCATCGTAGGGAACCGACAGCCTGCTCCCCCTCGGATACATGCTGGAGTAACAGTTTAGGATAGATTACCACTTTCCATAACTACATTATTCCCATCCCCTTTGCTTTGGTTGGTGGGAAGCTCAACGCCGAGTTTGTCCCTCCTTTAGGCAACTTGTTTTTTAGCCTAGCCTTTCAACATAAATTTCACCAGGGTTTACATATTTTGTGTGGTTTTGGTGTAACATATACAATAAAGGTGCATCATAAGTGTTCGATAAGATTTGGCAATTTCAGGCTTCCATGTCATTATCAGAACATTGTCGTCACTCCAGAAAATCCCCTTGCTCCCATTTCTACTGTACTTCTGCTCTGCTGCAGCTACTCTGGCTTCCATAGCTGTAGGGCATGGCAGGCTGTTGCCGAGTTTCGCTAGACTGGAGTCATACAGGAGATCCTGTGTGATCTTTTTGCCTGGCCCCCTTTTTCCCGATGCTTTTCACAATCACATGGAGTGGTACCTTCTCTGGTGCTGTGTATTCTGTCATGGTACGTCCCACTCTTTGTCATGAATTTCCTGTAGAGTCATTTGGCTGTTCCCATTTGGAACAACCTCATATGAAAAAGCTGCTGTGAACATTCACATGTAAGTCTTTGGAGATAGTTTGTTTCTAAAACTCTGTAATTTGACTCAGGCACAGTGACAAGTTCCTTTAAAGAACCCTGGCACTCAAGTGACAGAGTCGGGTAGATCTCTGAGTTCAAGACCAGGCTGGCCTACACGATGAGTTCCAGGCCAGCGAGCACTGAATAAAAAGGAAAAAAATCTATAATAATTTCACTGTAAAACCATCTTTATCATAAGCCTTATTAGTTTGGAGGGGTTGATATGGTAGGAATAATACAAGATACTATAGCTGTCCCCCAGTAGTAGTAGGTTCACAGTCGTAAACACAAAGGCCAATGTTGAAATATGTTCCTATTACCTTGGAGTTAAGGTCTAATCATATATGCAATGTGTGCCTTCAGGTAGCTGCAACAGGGATATCTTCTCATTTAGCTCCCCATGGAAAATAGGTTACCATCTCTTCCAATCTCATCTTGTTTGTCTAGTAGGCATTATCAGGCTTAGCATTATTTAAAGCCAGATTTATTCCCATCCCGCTCCCCACCCCCTCCCAGCTTTCCTGGGATTTCCTCATCTTAACTCCTTATTTCCGTTGGTCTTGCTAAAATTATGTGCCATCACTGATGGTTTTCATAGGCTTTACATCTGCCCCATTACCAAGTCCAGTGTACTCTACCTTCAGACCACGGATGTCGAAGACTTACAGTCTTCTGCTGTCACACCAATTCCACCACCAATTGTCACTTGCTACGATTAGTGCAGGATCCCACTAGTGATCCTTTCTAAACAATGTCATGTCACTCCGTTGATCAAAGGCCAAAGTCCTTAAGGCATCTGAGATCGGGCAGTGTTTAACCTGGCGTCTCCTGCAGTCTCTCCCGCACCATCTACCACCGTTGGCCCCATCACAGGGCTGCCTCGCTTCTCTTGAACATACCAAGACCATTCCTGCCCCAGGTCCTCTGTGCTTGTGGGCCAGGAGCACCCCAGCTGCTCCTCTCCTGTACATTCCACATCCTGCTACCGTGCTTCGCCCCATCCTCAGCTCACATGTCAGTTCATTTGATAATCCTCACCTGATAAACTCTTTTCTTTACTCTTCCGCTATTGTTATTTTGAGACAGGGTTTTATACATAACTCAGGCTAGCCCAGAACTCACAGCAATCATCCTGCCTCTGCCTCCCTGGTTTTGAGATTATAGGTGTGTGCCACCCTGCCCATCCTATGACCACCTTTTCAAAACAGGTCACACTTCTTCTGGCATAATGTTCCTTCTTTTCCTGAACTGGACCAGACCATGAGGACAGCTTCAAGTTAGAGGCTGTGCAAGAATGAGCACCAGAACTTGGCCTTGACTCAAGATGGCTAGGACAAGCTTAGGGGTACAGCTCTGCGGTAGAATACATGCTTAGCAAGGAAGACCCTAGGTTCAGTCACAGTGCAGAATGTATTCACTTACCCATCCCCCAAAATTTCTGAAATAAATAATACAAAATTCAGGGACAAGACAAACGAAGAGAGTGAAGACCAGCTTCATCCTGGGTCCCTTTATTTCTCACAGAAGGTTCTAGAACTTTGGGCTTACCACAGCTTACATGGAGTAATCTGCCCACCAGAGCAAAGGACATAAAACTCTTGATTTCTTCCCTCTCCATATGGGCCACTCAACAACACAAACCAAGGTATTTTACCTCTCTGTGAGCCTGACTTTGGTCTTAGTTTCTCTAAGTCTGGCCTCTCTGAGGCCTTCCTAGTCACAACCATGATGCTTCCTCTTTCTCTGTGGTACTATTACCACCTGTGGTGATTTGAACGAAAATGTCTCCTAAAGGGAGTGGCCCTATTAGGAGGTGTGGTCCTGTTGGAAGTGTGTTAGGGTAGGGGCAGGCTTTGAGATCTCTTTTCTCAAGCATCACTCAGTATGATAGTCGACTTCCTGTTGCTTACAAAATGTAGCTCAGCACAGTGTCTTCCTGCACACCACCATACTCCCCACCATGATGCTCATGCACAGAACCTCTGAAACTAACCGAGGCACCCTCAATTAAATGTTTTCATTTTTAAGAGTTGCCATGGTCATGGTGTCTCTTCACAGCAATAGTGAACCCTAACCAAGATACTACCTGAAATACCATATCATACACACATTGTTTTATTTGCTTACTGTGTGTCTGAATAAAATGCAAATTTCCCTAAGACCTGAGACTTTATTCTTGTCCTCATCTCTGAGAACTGGCACATGGTAAGTATGCAATATTTACCTAATGAGTTTTGCTCAGTTTCTTAACATGGTTCTACATAGTCTCTTTGTAAGAAATTGGCTTCATGGGATGGTGGGGGCAGTGGAGTTCGGTTGGTAGAGTGCTTGCCTAACATCCAGGAAGCCCTGGGTTCAATCCCCAGAACCCTGTAAACCGAGTGTGGTGTCACACCTTGATCTCAGCACTCAGGAGGTGGAGTAGAAGGGTCAGAAGTTTAAGGTCATCCTTGGCTACCTAGAAAGTTTGAAGCCAGTCTGGGCAATGTGATACCCCTGTCTTGAGGGCTGGGGAGTTGGGAGACTGGCTTCATTGTGTAGACTTCAGAGGCTGTTGGCAATTAAACCTTCTTTTTGGCCTTTTTTCCTTTCCTTTTAGTCTTAGAATTTATTTAGGGGTTGGAGCAGCCACATGCACCTCAGACTTGGCACTGTGTATGTTGTTATGTCAGGCAAAGCCAACATCCTGCCTTAGTGGGCACAGAAGAAATCTGCTACTAATTTTAACGTTTGAAGTTTAAGTTCCTTCTTATGTGGGATTTCTTGAATGTGGTTCTTAGAATCACCTTGGAGGGGAAAAAGATGGCAGAGAATGCATTGAAGTTCAGACTGATTCACAAGTAAAGTCCCCGTGGAGATGGCGTTCTGAGAGATCCTGCTGGCTTGAAAGCCTACACACGTGGCAGTCTGAATGTATGGAGTGATGCAGATTTCATGTAGCTACTGAGAGCCTTTTCTCACTTACTCATCCCAAGAAATAATTTTATAGCATCCAGGGTTCCAGATACTATTTTGTATGCACGTTTGCCCGTGTGTATGTCTATGCACCACATGTGCCTGTGAAATCCAGAAGAGAGGGTTGGCTCCCCAGGAGCTGGAGCTATTGGTAATGGTGAGAACTGAACCCGGATCCTCCGCAAGAGTGGCAAGAGCTAGAAACCACGGAGTCTCTCTCCAGCCCAGATACTAACCTTTCAAAGCCAACACTTACTATTGTAAAATATTTTCTACTAAGTGACCCAGAAAATCGAGGCTTTTGGTGGTCAATAAGTAACACGCTGTGAGCACCCATGCGTGCAGATCATAAGCATTCAGCTCTGCCCTGAAGGAGTTTATGAATTCTCTCTTCCCGTGGTCTTGAAACACGAATAATAAGCTTGGCTGTCTGTGGTTAATTGAAAGATTACCTACTATTGAGAGAGCGAGAGTTCATCTCTTTCTGTAAGATGGAAGCAGCATTTATTATGTTATATGTTTGGTGTTGGCAGACTGACCTACTACGGAATTTGATACTATGTCTGCTCAGTTTAGAATTAGCTCACAGCGGGGCAGGCTGGGAATCCCATGTGTGTGGTTCATCCTGCCTTAATGCTTGGAATGAAAGATGGTTATGATGACTCTTGCAAGCACAAGGGTGTCCACCTGCTAAATCCTGGTTAAAAGTAAGAGCAGAGTCATTGTCCTTTTACATTCTTTTTAAGTGGTGACAGATACACCCAGACAGAACTGCATCTACAAAGTCACCGGTTCATCTGGAAGGGCGGAGGAGGGAGCTCCCTTGGTAGAGAACTTGTGTAAACCGGGTGTGGTGGTGTACACCTGTAGTCCCTTCAGGAAGCGGGAGGATCAGAAGTTGAAGATCATCCTTAGCTACATTCTTAGACACAGGAGACCCTATTTACACACACACACACACACACACACACACACACACACACACACCCCTTTGAAGACCTTTGCTAAACTACGGAAGTCTTGTTGTTCATATCAACTCTAGGTGAAAGTAGTTTGGCCAAGGATGGGGTGTGCCAGCTTTGGTTGATGACAAATCCTCATGGGCAAAGCATTGCAAACAAAGAGAATTTAAACCAGAATGGAAAACCATAGCTAGATGTCAGATGAGGAATAGCGACAAAGTTCACATAAGGATCCTCAATAACAAGCAAAAACGTCCCCAGCTCCGTGTTCGTCATTTTTATCAGCACGTTCCACTGGAAACAGGAGCTGAGACGGTTAGGACTCAACAGCCTATTATCTCTCAAAGTATCCATACAAAAACAGGAAGTCGTTTCTCCAGGGAGTATTCTACAGAAGTCTTCAGTTCCTGGAAAGACTGTGACAATCTTTTTGAAGCCCAGTGTTCAGCATTACTGATCCACTCCGCCATTGCTAGACGCGCAGGTGATGGGTTCTGAATGTACCGTGTTCTGTCACCTGAATTCATGACCAGGCAGGGGACACACAGCAGGGACAGCCCAGAATCAGAAGAGACTCTTTACCCACTAGCCACTTCTTTGTTTTTAAAAGTTAAAGATCTTTGTTTCTTTTTCTTGGAAAAGCCTTCACACAGACATGAGAGAACAAACAATAGTATAATTCTCATAAGCCTTCCACTTAGCTTTATGGATAGATACTCTGGTCTTTCTCATTGTATATATACTTACGTTCACATCTACTTCATTTCACCCATAAATGCTGACACACCTAAGCTTTTTTCCTTTTTAAACAAAATCACGATGTTATTATTCCTATCTTCAAAAGATAAGCAATAAAATGAGCTAATTCACACTTGAATCTTTATTCAATAATCTCCATTTGGCTTAAAAATTGACTTTTCATGGTTGACTGGTGGTGCCTGGGATTCGAGCCTGGTCCTCATGTTTTCCCACTTAGGCTGCTATCTACTCAAGCCTGAGTTCTTTCCTTCACCACCTCCCAGCCTTCATTTATCTATTTTTAAGATAGAGTCTTATATAGCCCAAGGCTGGCCTCAAACTGTTATGTAGCTGGTGGTGACTTTGAAACTCCTGGTCCTTCTGCCTCGGGCTCCCTATTAGCGGCTCACATCACTGCGTACTTAGGAAGATGTTGGCTTGCCTGCTGTGTAGTAGGGTTTTTGTTTTTTTTTTTGTGCATGTGTTTTCGTTGTGTTTTGTTGTCTGTTTACATTGCTTTGCTCATCTTCACAATAACCTTGTTGGAGAGGCCCATAATCCTGCTTCATCAAAGAGAGGTGTTGGAGTTGTCTGACTGCAAGTTCAGAGTCCTAAGACTGACTTCTCCCCTGGGTGTCGTGGTGTCAGCATCAGCTAAGACTTTTCTCTGTGTTCAGTGAAGAAAACCTTGATGGGCATAAACAAGCTCAGCCGCCCAAAGTTCTTGGGAGATTTTAGTTGACATTTAACCACGCGAATTCGTTTAGGCATGTATAAAGAAATTATAGAACGCTCTCCCTTTTCGCTGATGAAAAAGAAATTTGTCATGATTTTCGTGTCCCGTTTCTTACTCCTGATCATGTCTTATGCTGCCTCGTAGTATTTTTTTTTTTTTTAAGTTTACAGTAAGTCAAAAGAGGAGAGAATAAATCTGTGCCGAAGGACATTGGCTTCTGGAATATCTGTATATCTCAAGTCATACCTGTTCTTACACACATAAGCTAATTGAAAGACACCAGCATTGGAAACTGCCCTAAAGATCACCTGTCGGGAGAGCCTCCATTCACAATGAAGAGCCTGAGTGGTTAAGTGACTGTTAGCTGGCCACTCAGTTCGTGACTTGAACTCAGCACCGTGGCCTTTCATTTATGTACTGCCATTTTGTGGCTTCACCTGTATCAGGCCTTTCCCATGAAGAAGAGGAAGGAAATGCTTATATCATCTGTTCATGATGTTTAGGGTGAATACTGAATTTAGTGGATGCGACTTGAGTGCTGGGTACTGAGCTCCCATCTTCTGGATCTTTTGTAAGAGCTTACATGCTATTAACCTGAGCTATCTCCACAAGCAGAAAACATTTTAAGTAGGCTATGGTTATATTTTTATGAGTTTATTTTATTTACTTACTTCTTTTGAGAATCTCATTTAGGCCCAGTTGGCCCTCAAGCTCAAACATATATATGAGGATGACCTTGACTCTCCTTGGTGCTAGAATCACAGGTGAGAGCCACCATACCAAGTCTATATGGTGTTGGGATCGAACCCAGGGCTTCAAGTTTGCTAGGCAAGCACTCTACCAACTAACTGAGCTACGTCCTTGGCCCAATTTTTTTGTTTTTTGTCTTTGTTTTTAAACATAGTCATCTACATGAATAAGTTTAAACAAATATACATTTTAAGTGTAAACAAATATACATTTTAAGAATCATTCAGTCTTTTTGGTTTCCAAAAGAAAAGAAATAGTCTTCTTTGTGATGCTAATGAGTATATTCTTTTTGTTTTCATAAAAATATTTGAATCTAGAAAAGTACAAATACAAAATACTTAGGAAAAACTGAAAAATTCCTCACCATGTTCTACTTCAAACTGTACGCGTGAAGGTTAGGATCAATGGCAGGAAACAGCTAATTTGTTCTTCAGCAAGAACTCTCGGACAATGGTTTGAAGCAGTGTGATGATGGGCGCACTCTTTAGCTTCCTACCAGCTCATAAACATTGCCTGTCTGTTTCCTTCATGGATAAATTTAACCTTACACTCAGCTTCCGTGTCTCCAGTGCTGTCCTGTTTGCAGAGCAATAATCAGACACAGGTTTTTGACACCTTGTGACTTACAGGATATCTCTTGGCAGACAGACGTGTGCATTAGTGACCCGTTCCCCAATGTTATTTCTGGACTGTGCACAGGAACTGATGGTGCCATGGGGTACACGGCTCTTTATTCTGGCTTCTGAGCAATAAAAGTGCATGGAGCCACTTATTTCCGTGGTGTTTGGCAGAAGGAAACAGAACTGCGAGACATGGTTGAAAAGAAGCAGC
>NC_022019.1:19070108-19081475 GCF_000317375.1 Microtus ochrogaster | reverse complement strand
CACGCTTCTCTGTCATTCCTGCTTGTAAGCCCAGCATAATGATACCCAGTTTTATCTATTTATTTTATTATGTAGACTCTGTAATACATTTAGCAATATGTATATAATATACTATATGCTGTTTTGGGTGGGTTGAGGGAAAAGAAAGTCAAACATAACCATCCACCAACTTCAACGACTATCAACTCAATCAGCTTTATCTATGTCCCCATCCACTGAGTACATCAAGGCAAACTCTACTCTTTAAGCTCTTTTATCCTTGTATTATCCGTAAATGCTAAGATTTTAAATAAAACAATACTACATTACACCAAAAACATAGACAAGGGCTGGAGAGATGACTTGGTGGTTAAGAACACTGGCTGCTCTTCCAGAGGATCGAAGTTCAGATGTCAGTACTCCAACTCCATAGGATCCAACACCTGCCTCCGGCCTGGGTGAGCAACCACACACAGAGAGACACATGTATACCTAAGATGATAATAAAACAAATCTTAAAAACTAAAAGCCAGACAATAATAATATCACTAAATATACAATTACCCTCAACTTTTCTGAAATCTACACCTGACTTTGTTGCCTTTTAAATGTTTTGTTGTTTTGTTTTTTGAGACAGGGTTCCTCTGTAAAATTAGAGCCTGGCCTGGAACTCCCAGAGATCTGCCTCCCTTTGCCTCCCGAGTGCTGGGGTTAAAGGCGTGTGCCACCACCACGTGGCCCTTTTTAAAGCTTTAGAGTTTATAAATTTATATATTTGGATCAGTATCCAAATGAGATCAATTCACTAAAATGTTTAAGTTTAGATTAAAAAAATAATTGTAGACTCTTCAAAACTTCAAGCTGACCATTTGCAGCACCTCAGTGTATATTTTGGTGCTGTTAAATACACTCGTATTGTGAGCACCATCTCTAGAAGCCCTTTTCTCTTGCAAAGCTGAGAGTCCGCATCCATTTAATAACGTCTCTCTAGTCTCTGCTTTCCTCAGACATTGGTAGCCACTTCCTTTTCTTTTTTAACTTGGTTTATTCTTCTCTGTGTGTGTAGGCATGTAGGTACATATGCCTCAGGACCACCTGTCCCAGTGGAACCCACCCACATACATTAATTATTAATCAAGAAAATCTCCCACAGATTTGCCTACAGACTAGTACGATGGAGGCACTTCTCAGTTGAAGTTCTCTTGCCAATAACCCTGACCATGTTGACAAAAATCTCTAGCATGCCTGAAGTTTCTAATTCATCCTCCCTCTCTCTCTCTCGCTCACTGTGTGTGTCCATATGTACATACATATATACATACACGTATACATATATACACATATGTATGTATTAGAAAGCAAAATAGTCTTAATTCTTTGAGAATTTCTTTTTAGATTTTTTTATCTCCATGTATGGGTGTTTTGCCTACATAGATGTCTGTGCACCACTTGTGTAGCTAATTATCGGAACTAGAGTTATAGACTACTGTGAGCTACCGTGTGTGCTGACAATCAAACCCCGGTCCTCTGGAAAAGCAGCCAGGGGCTTTTAATCACTGAACCATCTCTGCAGCCCCCTGTGAGTATTCTATGCATGTATACAATGTATTTCGATTATATCTACACCAACTTTACTTATGTACCCTTCCATAGCATGTCCCTTCCCCAACTTAGTGTCCCCTTCTTTTTAAATGAAAGAGAATTACAACAACCCACCGATTCAAATTGGTACCATCTGTATGCTCATGGGTGTGGAGCTACCCACTGGGGCATAGGCAGCGTACCAGCGGCTACCCATCCACCCCAGCCCCCAAATGACTCTTCCCTGGCAGCCATCAATTGCTGTTAGCTAACAACCAGGAGTGGGGCATGTGAGACCCTCCCCAATCACTGATCCCCACAACCGATACGCAATGTGTTTTTGTGTGGGGGGGGGTTGTTTGTTTGCTTGCTTTGCTTTTCTGAGACAGTGTCTCATTGTGCAGCCCTGGTAGCCTGGACCCCCCTGTGTAGACCAGGTTAGCCTCAAACTCACAGCTGTCCCCTTGATGCTGCTTCTGGAGTGTGCATCACCACGGATCTTTTGTGGGGCCTTGGAATTCGCATTTCTAATGTTCCTAGCGTTTCCTGCCTTTTCTGGTCTGAGACTATATTTTAGGAATGATTTTGAAGGAGCTGAGGGGCGTTCCTTTCATTTCTCACTTGGGAGATAGAAGCAGGGTTGATCTACATCAGTTGCTCTTCATGCGTGGGTTACAGCCCCTTTGGGGGTCAAAATAACCTTCCCAGGAGTCAGCTAAGGCCATCGGAAACTCATTTCCGTTATGATTCATGACAGTAGCAAAATTACAGTTATGAAGTAGCAGTGGAATAATTTTATGGTTGTAGGTCACCACGACATGAGGAACTGTATTAAAAGGGTCACGGCATTAGGAAGATGGAGAACCACTGATCTAGAAGCTAGCCAGAGCTATACAGCGAGACTCTATCTCAACAAACAAAAAGGAGGGTTGTCAGATGAGCTGGAGAGATGCCTCAGCCATTAAGAACACTGGCTACTCTTTGAGAGGACTCAGGTTTGATTCCCAGCTCCTATGTGGCAGAGCAATAACATCTATAACTCTAGTTCCAGGGGAACCAGCATCCTCTGCTGTTTTCTGAGGCCCCAGGCACTCACAAAGTACACAGACATACATTCAGACAAAATACCTGTAATACACATATTTTTTATGACTATCATTTAGATTTAAAGATTTGGAAAAACATAGCAAGCTTTGTTCAGATTAAAAGCCGGTATAGTACATAATATCATCTTCATTCTATTAAGATTTATTTTAAATGACAGATCTGTGATACAGAAAGCAGTCTAAAGCTAGGCCATCTTGAATGTATTGAACTTATCTATAATATAAAAAGCAAACACAGAATTATAAAATTGATTTGTTTCTGTTATAGATGTCTTCATTTGGCAACATTAAAATCGAGAAGGAATAATGTTTCAAATCTGTTTATTGTCTTCTTGGAAGGAAAAACAATAACGTTCTTTACCTCCCTTTGACTTGTAATTCAAATTTTGCATACTAAATACTTGCCCCCCTCCCTGCCAAAACCAACTAGATTGACTTACTAGGTAGGAAGCTGGATTAGGTGTCATTTAAGTAATATATAAATGTAAAAGTTGATTCCAGTGGTTGGTCACATAAGAAGACACTATAAGCCCTGAAGAGGAGCCACGAGGAGACAGATTGCAAGGGGCCTATGTCTCATCTTTGTCCTCTTCTTAGTTTAAATCCCACTGATCTGACAACATTAGGTTCCCCCTTATTTAGACATGCAGCGCGTGGACCATCCTGGGCTGTTGGACTGGATGGGGGGCCCATCAAGGCAGAGCTCACAGCACTTCATGTCCTGGTGATAAAGTTCATCACCACTGTCGACCCTGAAATCTTGACTCCCATCACTTGAGTCCCAGTAGCCTGGGTTCCAGCTTGTGCTGAAGAGAACCAGCGAGATTGGCTCTTCGTTTTCCACTCTTCTGTTGTTGGGCTTAGGCAGCATTTCCAGTGCTAACAGACTCCTCATGTCCCCCATACACTCAACGGTCTTATGAAGATCTTTGTTTTCTGCCATGTCCATTGCAAGCCAGGGCAGTGGTCCTCAGTGTGTGAGCAGAGGTTTCTTGAACTCTTCTGGGATCTTTCAGGAAATCAATGAAGTAAAAACGGTTTCATGTTTTTTGTGTAGGGTCTCATGTAGCCCAGGCTGACTTCAAACTTTCTATGTCACTGAGGATGATGTTGAACTCCTCATCCTCTTGCCTCAAGTGCTGATCAAAAGCAGGTATCATTTTACACAACAAAAACTACTCTTCGTTACTTCCCTGCCTCCTTTTTATTCTCTTGAATACACAGTGGAATTTTCCAGAGACATGACAGGTAGAACTGTAACTCATTGAATGTGAAAACAGATACGACAATCCAGCCGCATTCTATCCAGAAACTTCCTAAACTGTAATGCCAGTCTCCTTACTAAATTGTTTTATTTTTTAAATCAATCATAAAACTGGACTGCTTTTGCTCATATGTAATAAGCACGTATTTTGAATAAAACCAATAAATACACATTTTAATTTTTCTTAATTTTAATTTCTAAGAAACTAAATTTTATAGCTGTAACTTACCAAAAATTTATAGAGCCCTCCATAACGTTGAAGATTAACATAAAAGGATTCTGACACTAAAGTATTTGAGGAATGCCAGCCCAGGATTGTTTGAGACTTGCTGGAATACATGCAAATTACCTCAAAGTCAACCATCCTGTGTTCTCATTTCATTTCTGTTGCTGTGATAAAATACCCTGGCCAACTCCCCCCCTCCCCCAAAAAAAAAACCCCAAAAAATCATCTGGGGAGAAAGAAAAGTTTTAACTCACGGTTCCAGGTTGTTGTTCTTTCCCACTGGGAAATCATGAGCTGGAAAAAGCTGGCCACGCTACATCCACGGTCAAGAGCAAGAGGAAATCCACACATGCATTTCCATTTACTTACTCAGCTCAGTTTCTCCAGTTCTCTATAGTGCAGGACACCTGTCCTAGGGAATGGTGCTGTCTCCTAAATGCATGCCCACAGGCCAACCCACTGTAGACTAGTGGTTCTGGGTTGTATCAGGTTAACAAGCAAAGCCAACCTTCAGATTCAGCTCTCCACAATATCCCGTGTTTACTTCCTCTTGTTAACCGTCCTCACTATCAGAAACAGCAGTGTGAGGGAGGCTGAGAATTAGTTACCAAACAGCTCAAATTTCTTCTTGAACAGTAACTATGTTCGTGACCCTAGCAACATCTTTTGCCACTGAAATATCTCAGATATCACATCGATAAAAAGGCTATCTTGTAATGATTATCCCTAAGTGTATGACAGTGACACATGCTTGTGATTCCAGTACTTGGGAGGCTGAAACAGGAGCGTCGTGAGCTCAAGGCCATCCTGGACTACACAGTGAGACTCTGGTGCAAAAATACCCTCAAAGAAATAAAACCGTGAGGATTAAAAGAGAACCTACACATTGAATATTATCCACATAGATGAACTTTCTTTTTACGATGACCTAATCATAAAATTGAAAAAGTAAAGTGAATGTTAGCTTATTTAACTTCCTTGAAAAAGAGATGCCCTAAAGCTTAGTTCATGTTTGCCTTAAAGGTGCAGTAGATAAGAGATCATTTCGTCTTGGTCCCTTGAGCCTATCAGTGAAGTGTGTTGTCTTCTCATAGTTTATTGTCAAACCTTGCTTCCCTCAACTGAATACTCCCCTGCCACACACACACACACACACACACACACACACACACACACACACACACAGTGAACGAGATGACCATAGGGTAGTAGAATCAAAGGAAGCTGTTTCATCACGGTGACCACACCCAGGATTACAGCAAGAACGGGACTGTGGCGGTTTCTATCTAGTCTGCATGTGCGATACCTTGAAACCCTTGAAACCCGCTCTTACTCTTACTCCTTGCAAGGCCTGCCTAACAGCAGGTGCCCATGGAAGGTCGTGTTGTAGATCTGCTGCCAGGAGAAACAAGAAGTTCGAAGGACAGCCATCTCTTTTCTCTTTTCTCGACATTGGGTTTGATCCAAATACCCACTAAACAGATTTCTTTTCTAAACGTCCAGTGTTAATGAGCTTCATTTGATAGAACCTAATGAATGGGTTGTGGAAAATAAGAGTCTTTTCTTTTTCTTTTGAAATGGTCTCACTGTGTAGCCACAACCTGGCCTCGAAGTCACTTGGAAGCCTGTTCTGGTATTAAATGAGTTATCCTTCTGCCCCACTCTCTCAAGAGAATTGCAATCCTATTAGGTCAATTTCTGTCCTGGTACAGAAACATTCTGAGGATCCATTTCTCCTGCTTCTTGGCCAGCAGACTGCCCTTGTCCCTTGCCTCTGTTTACATCTGCTTTTGTGATATCAGCTCCCTCTTCTGTCAAAGACTTAAGTTACCTTCCAACTTCAGAGGCTGACGTGGGTAAAACTATGGAGGATCTACTAGTGTGTCTGAACTGCATACACACAGACGTTCTGTGTCGACACAAGAAAAGACTTATTTGTTGGTCCTGTACTTCTGACAATAGGCTTACTGCATAAACTGCTGACAGCCGAGCCCTATGTGGGGCCGGGGGTTATTTGCTATCCCCAGATTCCATCACTTATCTGTGGCCCAGGTCACACATCCCATCAATCAATCCTCTCATGGGCCAAGGGGAAGATGGTTATGTCCTTATGAATGTGGGCGGATCCCCCAATGGAGCCTTGCCTACCTCTTGGAGGGGTTTGGTGATCTTCCAGAGCTGGTTAGCCATCAATATTTCCATGCATTAGAATTCTGTAGCCCTCATCTAGATTCAGCTAGAGGGCGGTACACGTTTTGCTGTGTGGCTGGTTTCCCAAGTCACTCACTGACGCTCTTCCAGCAGTAGCAGTGACTCCCTACTTAGATGGTAATAGAAACTGCCAGAGTAGACATTTGACACCAATTCAAGTTTCCTTTATTCAGATCTCTCCAGTATTCAAGACTGACACTGCAGAGCCAAGGATTCTATCCCCCATCCTAGAATCAGTGTAGCCTAGCACTGTGGTCCAGAGGAGTCCTCGTCTCTGCTGGATGGCCTTGATTCCAAACCTGAAGAGGTCCCCATCTCTTACTGTATGTTTTCAAAACGTTCACTTACTTAGTCGTGTGTGTGTGTGTGTGTGTGTGTGTGTGTGTGTGTGTGTGTGCTTGCATGCCCGTGGGCTCATGTGTTCCAGGGCATCCATGCAGAGGTCAGGGGGCAATTTATGGAAGTTGTTCCTTTCCTTCCATTATGTGGGCCCCAGGGATTGAACAGATTATCAGGCTTGGTGGCTAAGTGATTTTATCTGCTGAGCTCCCAGAATAGAGCACTCCCAGATTATGCCTTTCCTGCCTCTACAGCCATTCCTTCACTGCTTATAATGATGAGTTTGAGTAATTATAGTGCCTGCCTGCCCTGTTTGCCCTTCTAGACTTCATGAATTCAGGTTCCCTTGGGGGCTCAGTGATTAACCATTGCCTAGCAGCTCATACCTAGGTTTGATTCTTGGCAGCATAGACACACACACACACACACACACACACACACACACACGCACACACACACTCCTTCTGGATCCCGAGTACTCACACAATAGGGATTTGATAAATATTTATTAGATGAATAAATCAACAAGAATAAATCCGGGAGAGTTATTAGTGCAGGCTATGCCAGCTGGTGACTGCAGATGTAGTTTTTATAATGCCATGCACTTTCAATAGCTGTATCACATTTGTGACAGCTAGACAATTTTCCCCTTCTGTGTGACATGCAGATATGAGACAGCTGCAGGAGTGGGTGGCTAGCTATCTAGTTCCTTACCTCAGTCTCTCCTTCCCCGTGACCCACCCAAAATAGATAAAACACATGCACGTGCACACGTGCACACACACACACACACACACACACACACACACACACACATGTTGGGGACTGTGGACCCTGAATTTCCTGTAAACAGCTTGTTTTCCTGTGCTTGTAGCTGCTCTGAGCACGAGACAGGGGGGTGGTTTCTGGTGGACTTGCTGCTGAAAACCCCGGAGAGTTGGGGCGTGGCCATTAGTCAAGGAGACCCTATATAAGCTGCCCTGGAACACAATAAAGTTAGCATTCTTGATTCAAGGGAGCATTCTTGGTGTCCTTGTTTCAAGAGTGATATCTGTGTGTGTGTGTGTGTGTGTGTGTGTGTGTGTGTGTGTGTGTGTAGCGCAATGCCTGCTCTACGTGCTATGGTATGGTCTGCGAGCCGGGCAAGACCTGGAGATTGACATACACACACACACACACACACACACACACACACACACACACACACACACACACCACACACGGGGGAGAGGAGAGGGAAAAGAGGCAGGAAAGGGAAGGAATGGAGGAAGGGGACAGAGACAGAGACCCACCCACCATCACAACTTGTACATAAAATGTAAAGTGGGTTTGGTACTCTGTCTTCTTGACTCCCCCCTTCCCACCTCGCAAATCTCAAGTCTTCTAGTTAGATCTGTTAATTTGCCTCATTCTGTTTTAAAAGAAAATAACAAACAAAAAAGAAAATAACAAACAAAAGAAGTCTCCTTTAAGATTGCCATACTCCTTGAAATTTGATTGTGTTAGTGTTGTTTTAGAGACAGTCTCGCTGACTAGTCCAGGCTGGCCCCCAGCTAGCCATTCTCTTGCCTCTGCCTCCTGAGTACCAGGACTATAGGCAGTGCCACCATGCTTAGGACCCTAAAGGACTTAAAATTCCCTATCAGGTTGAGGAGTAGATGCTAGTGATGGAGCATTTACCCAGCAAGTATATAAACTTGGATTTGCTCACCGGGACTGCGGAGAGCGGGGGGAGAATGAAAGAGGGGGAAGCGCTGGTTGTGAAAACTGCCCAGCTCCTGGAGCAGTTCTCCAAACACATCCATATATCACTACTTAACTTTTCACTTACATCTAGAGTTTGTTTTCTTTTTCATTTTTTTATTTATGTGTATATGGATATTTTCCCTGTATGTATGTATGTATGTATGTATGTATGTATGTATGTATGTATGTATGTACACCATTTATGTGTATTGCCTGCAAAGGGCAGAGAGGCCATTGGATCCTCTGTGGGTGCTGGGAATCAAATCCATGTCTTCTGGAAAAGTGTTCTTATCCACTGAGCTATCTCAGTCCCTAGAATTTGTTTTCTAAAAAGATCCTATGCTTTTTAGAGGAAAAGAAAGTGGTCCACAGAAGTGACAAGAAACTTACAGGCTGCCGAGAGGGCCACTCATTGTGTCTCATGGGGACCAGCTGTTTGTGAACTCTCTGTGGAAAATTCTTTTGTACGCCGTGAAGATTTGTTGCTGTGATTGGGTTACCATACAAGCTGACTGACCAGTAGCTGAACAAGGTAAGGTTAGGTGGGAAAGCCAAACTGAGAATGAAGGGTGAGGAAGGGTGGAGCCAGAGTTGCCAGCTGATGCAGAGAAGCAAGATGAGGGTGCCGTACTGAGAAAAGGTATGGAGCCACGTGGCTAAACATAGGTAAGAATTACAGGTTAATTTAAGTAAGTGTAAGAGTTAGCTAGTAATAAGTCTGAGCTATCAGCCAAGCATTTGTAAATAATATTAAGCCTCTGTGTGACTTATTTGGGACCAGGCAGTCAGGACAAAAAAACTTCATTTACAGAACTAGTGTGTGGAGAGGCCATCTAGATTCTACAATGTTCTCAAGCCGGGACTCAAGGGGTTCCCAGACGGTTGGATTCTGAGATAGGGTTTAACCCGGTCACATTTCCCTAAAGCCAATGCTCCCTTTCTCTCTAGCCTCCCAGTTACTGGCACATCATAGCAAGAGCTTGTCTGTGAATCCGCAGCAGACTCCCGGGCACAGGCCCGCTGGAAGGAAAGTCCAGCAAGACGCCATTTAAGTTATGCCCACCTGCAGCCATCTCTGTCTTCATCCTCATAGCTAATTCTGGGATCCTTGCTGCTGCGGGGAGAGACACCCTGCTAGGCATCTGTAAATAGATTCCCCAGGTGCCTGGCGTCTAGGAGAATGGCAGGTGCCAATCACATTTCCCGCTATGGAAGTTACAGACCAGACTGTCATACTCCTGCCAGCCGTGTCACAGGAGTACTGGTGGCATCTCTGCTCCCACCCACGTCATAGGCACACATTAACTAAATGTGCGCCCCCTCCTCAGAGTTTCAGGTTCCTACCCCAGAATTCCCTCGTCTCTGCTGCCCAGGAGTCAGACACGGTCTGAGCTCATGCAAGTGTCACCTTTCCTCCGAGACTTTGAGAAGGGGCCCTCACTCTGCCACATAGGTTTCAACTCTCATCAGAGTCCCTATCGTGCTGCTGTTGTCTGGATGTCCATGGAGTTAATAAATCATCTAATAAATCTTCACAGACAGTCTGCCTCTGTATCTCTATTGAGCCCTAAGCCTGAGACCCTTCACAGACCTCAAAGAGAAAGGTTTTGTGGCAGATATGAAGATATGAATCTGAGTCCTGTGTGGCATGAAAACACATAGATGGCTCAATTGGGGTCACGTGGGTCTTAGGTAGCACCCCACAATTTCCCTGACTCGCACTAGCAGTGGATTGGATTCTCGGGCAAGTCAGTAAACAGGGGCTAAGTAGGAAGATGGAGACTAGATGACAGAGGAGGGGACAACAGATCCTTGGGGACCAGATGCTTCATCTTTCAATACTGCTATCACACAAATTGAATATATCGCTTTGATATATATTAAGTAATTTAACTTGTTACCAGTTAGGGCGATAGAGTCTGTATATATAAAGAAAAACAGTGACTTTTTTTTTTTTACATAGGCTGATTTGAGGGCTGAAGTTTGAAGTCATTAAATAAACCCTTATTTCAGAATATTAATTTCCTTCATTAATATGTGTCATTAACATGTAGTACACACTCAAAGTATGCATTTTATCAATCAAATCCCTAGTCTGGTTGTACTGATATTAAAAAGCACTTTTTAAAAGATTTTCTTTTTTGTGTATTTGTGTGTGTGTGTGTGTGTGTGTGTGTGTGTGTAGCTCTTGTCTGCACATACATATGTGTGCCTAAAGAGTCAGATAGGAAGTTGGATCCCATGGAATAGAGTCACAGACAGTTGTAAGCTTCCAGATAGGTGCTGGGAATGAAACCCAAGTCCTCTACATGAGCAATGAGTGCCCTTAACCACCGAGCCATCTCTCTAGTCCTGGAAAAACAATTCTTAATGGTAAATACACATGGGTCTCAGTGACTTAGTGGGAGAATATGGGTGTCTTACTGAAAAGAAAAGGAGTCTGCGAAAAGCCTGGTGAGATAGCTCAGTGGGAAGAAGTGCTTACCATGAATTTATGAGAAGGTGAAGTTGCATCCCCAGAACTCACATATTAAGTCACATGTGCATAGTACCAGCATCGGTCACCCAAGTGCTCCTACAGGGAAATGGGAAACGGAGACAGGAGAAGCCACAGGAACGTGAGAGCCAGCTAGTCCCGTGTGTGCAGTGTAGAAAAGAGCAGGGACTCTATCGCAAACAAGGAGGAAGGCGAGGCGAGGAAGGACACCTGAAATAGTCTCTCACCTTTGTCCACACAGAAGCACAACTTCCACTTATAGTGGTATTGTATTTGTGTTTTAATAAATAAAGCTCGCCTGAAGATCAGAGAGTAAACAGTCACACTGGTCAGTCGTGCAGACCAGGCAGTGGTTGGTGGCACACACCTTTAATCCCAGCATCCACACTAGTTAGCCATAGAGGCTGGGCGGTGGTGG
>NC_022019.1:19058978-19063978 GCF_000317375.1 Microtus ochrogaster | reverse complement strand
CTGTCATAATGTTAGGACAAATATCGAAGTGTCACCTCAGCACTAATATGGGGGATAAAGTTTCCAGCATATGAACTTTGAAGGCTGCAATTAAATGATAGCAATCGTTTTTCTTCATAGGACAAAACTTGGAAGTGGAGCCGTGTCTTTCTGTAGTTAGCAACTTCGTCGGCTTGAATTGTGGTGATCCAGCAGCTTGCTACTTTGCTGCCTGGCCCTTGCCACTGGCAGAGAAGAGCTGAGCACGCAATGAGGGTGTTACAACGGGAGGCCAATACAAACATTATGATAAAGACTTTCTTTTTTTAAGCCTGCCTGTCAGCTTTATCCCTCTGTGCCCTTGAGATATGAGTTAGAGCCTATGTGACAACTAGATATGTTTGGATGTTTAATTTCTTCCCTCATAAGCTTTGAGAAATGTTTACCCTCTTTATTAGAGAGCTTAGAGTCCTGCCAACATTTCTTCCCCAAATGTTTTGAGCTGAGCTATATTTCCTCTAAATTCATAACGCTGGCATCACAACTTCTTTCGTACCTCAGAATGTGACTGCATTTGGGGACAAAGCCTTTAATGAAGTTAAAATGAGGTCACTCATTTACATATTTTAAAATTCTATGCCATGTGTCAAGGCCAGAGTAGGCATGGGAATACACTGTCTGTTCAATATAGCTGCAGATCTACCCTCATCAACCGGCTGGCTCTGGACACATTTGAGCTATGAAGTTATGTGGCACCTCAGGCTACAAAGATCATAGCATTATTTAATGCTCTGATGTCACATGTTGAAATCCTTAGATTGACACCCCTTAGATAGGGGTTCTGCCTTTTCATTTTCTCTGGAGCACTGGAGATGACGTAATTGGTACAGCTAGCGGAAACTGCACTTTTGAAGGAGAATCAATCATATTCTCCTGAAGTGTGTGAATTGGTGGCAGGAGAGGGGAAGTCAAAAAAGGGGCATGACTTTGACGAGGTGAAGACTACCACTCGCCATGGTGATGGACAGGGGTCCCATTGGCTGAGCATCCTCTGCCACCGCAGAATACATGACTATGCAGCAAGGGTTCTTCTTGCTTGGTTTTTGTTTTGTTTTATTCCCATCACTTTGCCCTATCCCAGCTCACCATTAACCTCTAGTGACGGAGATAAACCTGGCAGGTCTCTGTTTGAAACCTGAAAGTATCTCAGCAGCACATATAATAAAGGAAGTGACTCACGGGCTTGAATCCACCACCGGAGAGCTTAAGTCCTTCAAAGGTCAGTTGTTTCCCAGACTCTCCGCAAATGGACTGTTCATTCTTTTAAATCTCCCAATTGTTATGAACTGGTACTTTTAGAAAACAAAATAAAAACAAATTGTTAAGCTGGGCATAATTCCAGCACTTGGGAGGCTGAGGCAGGAGGATTGCCAGGAATTTGAGACCAGACGGGCTACATAGTGAATTCCAGGACAGCTCTGGCTACAGCGTGAGATCTTGTCTCAGAAAACCGCAAAGAATTGCCAGGAAAATAAAATGAAAACAAACAATAAAGACACACTAAATATAAACTTAGATTTTTTTCTCAGATTAACCAGAAATAAAATTACATTTCAATAAATATAACTGGGGCAAACATACAATGGGAAGAAAAGAACGGCAAAAACAACGTTATTTAATATGTCTAACAGACAAGTGCAGATCATGTGAGAAATGAACTGTACTCCTTGCTTGTCAAATGAGAATTTTTAGTTACATTTAGGTGCTTGGATTGATGACCTGCTGCTTGAAAGACAGTACATCGCTAAATTGTTTCTATATTTTATTTTAATAATGCTATCAATACTACAGAAACATTTCAAAGGTTTGAAGGGAATCAAAGAAGACATTTCAGACAATAAACTATATATAAGTCTACGGGTGTTTTGCCTGCATGTATGTTTATGTATGTACCATGTGCATGCCTGGTGCTTGCAGAGGCCAGACAAGGACACTGGCTCCTAGAACTGGAGTTATAGATGGTTGGGAGCAACCACATGGGTGCTGGGACTTGAAACTGGGTCCTTGGCAAGGGCACCAGTGCTCTTAATACTCTCGCCAGCCCCTGGGCAATAAACTTTTATTCACAAGGAAGGAAGCAATGCTTTATTTTTAAAATTTATCTTTAATCTTTTATTGGCATCCTGTTTCCAAAACTGGCTCACAGAATTAAAGCTACATTCCAGTTGTTTTTTCAGTGAAAGAAATGGATTCTGGCTGGGCCTGGTGGTACTCAGCTTAAATCCCAACACTTGAAACTCTGAGGCATTGGATCTCTGAGTTTGAAGTACAGCCATTTCGGATTCATGAATTTTTGTGTGTGAAGCTGATTTTGGTAGAAAGTAAATATTCAAAATGGTTAATCAAATTCATAACCAATATCTTCGTATTTTAGATACATAATTGCTACTCAGGTTTGATGTCTTTATTGTGATTGCCAAGAGGAACAAGCTAAAAACAAGCGAGAGACTGGCTTCATTTTATTTTGCAGTACTGGGGATTGAACCTGACCTTCACACACCCTAGGGAGTGCTCTGAATTGCACCCCCAGCCTGGCCTCATCCTTTTTTACTTTTTTTTATTTTGAGACAGGATCTCACCAAGTTGTCTGTAGACTCACTTTGAGCCCGTCAGCCTTGAATTTGGAATCCTTCTGTCTCAGCCTCCTACTATAAACAAGAGACTCCAGTTCTAAGTCCAGTCAGTGTGAACACCCTTAGGGCTTTAGTCTTTGCAGTCATTTCTGTGACTACTGTGTAATCTATTACTACTGTTCCTAACACATTACAGATGTGTGTCTTTTACTGACAAAGCAACACAAGTTTTGTTTTTCTTTTTACCTCTAAGAACCAAAATAAATGACAAAATTTTTACTTCATTTAGCTGTGACTTTCAAAAGTCAGGCTCAATTAAAAAGGAAAAGGACTTTAGAAATAACAGTAAATATTTACCTTTTTACAGATTCCTACTGATTCTGAGTAGCAAGAGACAACCGAACCTTACAGCTTCACTCACTGTCATACAATCCTCCAGCATGTGACAAAAACAGCCATCTCACCCTACAACATCCTATACAAGCCGGAGAGAATTGCTCTGTATTCTGTTTAATGAAGTGTTCAATCATCACGCTCCTGGATGTTTCCATGTGTCCAACTGCCACAAACACAAACACTTCGATTTTTTTTTCAAATTCTTTCCCCACCTCCATCTCTAGTACTGCACCCCTTCACCGTCCCCACCCCCACTCCTCTCCCACAGAGCTATAGCCCCAGCCCTGCCCCATTTATTTTTTTGAGACGGGGCTTTCACATTCACAGTAAAGATATCCATTTTTTTTTTGTTAATTGAGGAATCTCATTTGCAGTTGTATTGATGAAGTAGGTTCAAATAAAACAAGTCTTAACTACTCGTGAAGAGAGTAAATTCTCTAACCTTTCCTTGACTGTCATGTGATCTGTGCCCAGCACTCTACTAGATACTAAGGCTGGAATGATGTCCGAAATTTGTTCTCGTGTGTGTGTGTGTGTGTGTGTGTGTGTGGTGTCGTGTTCCTGGGTATTGAAATCAGGGCTCCTCGTGCTAGGTGAGTACTCTACCATCAAATTATTTTCACTTTTTATTACAAGACAGAGTCTTACTAAGTTGCCCCGGTTGGAGTTCAACTCTTTAGCCAAGTTAGATCTTAAACTTGTGATTTTCTTGCCTCAGCCTCAAAGTATTACGAGCCTGGAATTATGGGCCTGTACTACCAGGTCAGGTCTGTATGTTGAAAGGGGCTTATGGGAGAAATATTAGTCACGATGACTCCTGACACAAATAGCTGACCATCAGCATACTCGAGATCAGAACCAGCAGGTGACCAATTACCAGCTCTGTTCCTGTGTCCGAGGACCCAGGTTCTTTTGCCATTCTGCCTTACCCCAGAAGTTGCTTGCCACAGATCACCATAGTGACATCAACTGGCAAGTGTCCTAATTCTCCTGCTACTGTGTCACTTCTGCCTATCATCTGATCAGGCTCCCTGCAGTCTATCCCTCATCGCCCCAGCCCCAGACTTCATGCAGGCTGAGCTCTTGCCTCAATCTGGGACAAGGTGACCACAACTGCTCTCTTAATTCCATTCATTCTCCGGGGCGGCATCTGGGCCTGGGCTCTCCCTCCTGACAAACATTTGGCCCTGTAAAAAGGCAGGAGGGACAGCTGAAGGAGGCCCGTGTGTGTTGAGCCTTCACACATCTTTGCTCAGCTGCTCCAGGATGGTTTACACCAGAACAACTGCATTTTGAATCACCAGCACTTCAGGCAGGCAGTTGTGTGACAACCAACCATAAGGACTGCCAGAGAGAGAAATTTATGCTGATTGACGCGTGAAAAAGTAAACAGACTGAGCCACAGTTGCTGAGCCAGCGTTTAGCGGCGGCGGTTCTAGAATGCGCTTTTCTGCTGTCTGTGCTTTCGCTGCACAGCGAGTCAACTATTCCTTGGGTTCAAGTGTATTCTGCCACCCATCCCTCTGCTATGTGACATGGGCAAATGAACTCCCCGAACTCCCTTTTCCAACACGCCAAGTGGGAGGCTGGCACTCCTGGTTGGACGGGCTGGGTCTGAGAAATAATTATGCAAGGAGGCCAGTCCAAGCGCTTTAACGCGGTCAATTGGCCTCAAACGCCAGGTCCACCTCGCAAACTGGTTTGCAAAAGCTACTCTAGCGAGAAGAGCCATCCCGCTTTGGCAGTGCCTCCTATTTTCACACCAACACACTGCGTACTATTAACTCCCTGCGCATCGCCCATCTTCCCCGTCCTAAACCCGGACGACTCCCGAAGGCCAGTAATGGCTCCACCCTGGACCGCCCACCCCGCGGCCGAGCCCACCTCCGACTGGCGCGGCACGTTTGTTTTTGTTTTGCCGGCCGCGCGGGCCTGCCGAGGGGCGCGCCCTGTCCAGCGCTCGCCGAGAGGCCACGGCTCCACGGAACGGCC
>NC_022019.1:19038310-19058813 GCF_000317375.1 Microtus ochrogaster | reverse complement strand
CCGCCCCGGTTCCCCCTGACGCCCGCGGCCCGCGAACCTCGCGGACGTGACGCCGCGGGCGGAAGTGACGTTTTCCCGCGGTTGGCCCGGGCGGCTCGGTTGCCGGGCGCGTCCGGTTTTCCTCAGGGGGACGTTCCCATTATTTTGGTAACGGGAGTCGGCTGAGGACGGGGCGTGCCCGGCGTGCGCGCGCGCCCGCCTCCCCGCGCGCCTCGCTCGCTCCCTCGTTCGCCTGGCTCGTTCACTCGCGGCGACCCCGCGCAGCGCGTCATGCCGCCCAAAGCCCCGCGCAGAGCCGCGGCGGCCGAACCCCCGCCGCCGCCGCCGCCGCCGCGGGAGGACGACCCCGAGCAGGACAGCGGCCCCGAAGAGCTGCCCCTGGCCAGGTGAGGAGCGCGGCCGCCGCGGGAGGGACGGAGGGAGGGAGGGAAAGGGGCGCGGGCGCGGGGACGCCGGGCGCATCTCGGCGGGGCCGGGCTGACGCTAGGAGCGGCGCCAGCCCGGGGTCCCCGGGAACCCTTCGGTCCCCCCTGCCCCCCATCTCCGCGGGGTGGCGGCGGCGCCGTGACAGGGTCCCGGGCTCGCGGGCGATGGCGAGGGCATCCCGGAGGGGTCTGGGTTGCGGCTTGACAGGTGTCGGGCGGGTGGGGCTCCTGCTCCCGAACGAAGTGACAGGTGCAGGCTCCGCTCCAGCGACGACCAGGCGCGGAGCCGGAGGGTCACGGAGAGTCCCCGTCCGACGCAAGAACTTTGAAATAAAAATGGAAAAAGAAAAAAAAAAAAGAAAAAGAAAAAGGACCGGTGTTTGCTTGCTTTCTCCCCCCCCCTCCCTTTTTTTTTCCTTCCGTGGCGATCGGAGCACCCCGGCCAGGGTCGGCTGACTTTCTCTTTGCAGTCCTGAGATGCAACAGTTGGGAGCCTTTTCCTCTGGGCGTGCGCTGCCTTGGCAGTTCGGTCCTGGGAGAGGCCAAGAAAAGCCTCGTAGGCGAAGCGCAGGGTCGTGGGTGTCAATTGATCGCTGGGTCCTCAGCTCCCGGGCTTTGTGGGGGGTTGCCTTAGAACAATGCTTTGAGGCCTCGGGGATTTAAAGCCATCTGTGGCGGCTGGGGGAGCCGAACTCTTAGAAGAACTGGTATGTGGGCAAAAGTTTCCTGAGACATTGAAATGCAAGGGATTGCAGGTTTCCAAACTTTTCCCCCCCTTTTCTTTTCAGGGTAGCACTCTTCTTGCGTTCTGATTGGCCGCGGCGTGCTTCGTTATTTCTTGCCTTTTGCCTTTGAGCTTACAAGGATCGTGGTGTCGCTTCCCCTTACCCCGTTCTGGTCTTTTTTTTTTTTTAATTTTTTTTTTTTTGGTACCGGGTTCTCTCAAAGAACCTTTCTTTCCATTTGTTAAATGGAAGCTAAACTTAAAGCAAGTCCAAGTCCATGTGGATCCAATAGGAACGACAGAGAGATATTTATTGTATTTCAACATTTTATTTTTCTTGAGCGTGCTACTGTGTGATTAAGTAACAGAAATTGAAACAATATGAGTGTCGTTATTGTCAGCACCGGTTTTATTTTGAGAGCCATTGCAGAATGGGAATCAGTTCTGTCCCTCGCCGTCCTCTTTCTCCCATTTCTAGCCCATCATTAAGTCCTTGGCTTTTTTTCTTTTCTTTCTTTTGTAAGTGCTCTGGCTGTAGAGCTCAGACTTGCCTTGAGATCTCTATTCTCCTGCCTCCGCCTCCCGAGTGCTGGGAATATAGGCATACAGCACCCTGTCAGGCTACCAAGTTCCTCTATCTTCAGGAACATCGCGATTCTTTGTGTCCCCCATACTTTTAATAGACTGAACTAACTTTGGAAATGGCTTGTCTAAGTCTGTTAAAAATTCGCATGTTTAGATGGGTTGTCTTATGGATCAAATAAGAATCATATTTATTCGAAAATAAGTACAGAATGAAAACTGTTTGGAGAATGTTCCGGGGAAGATTTTGCTTTCGTTTCTAAATAAACTCGGATATACCCAGTGTGTGAAAGTTTCTTTTTAGAAAGAGCAGTAACATCTATTCTAAAAGATTCCATGCCGTTTACACAGATTTGGAAATATTCTTGATTATTCTAGAATAAGCATACATATTGCCTGGGGAAGGAAGAATCCCGTTTCTTTCCCTTTTGCATAGGAGTGACTTTGGGGGACTCTCACAAATGCTCCTGTGAAAATTGTACAAGGCAGTCTCTTCTTGGTTGCTTGTTGCCACAGAGGTTGCTCCTGTGAAAATTGTACAAGGCAGTCTCTTCTTGGTTACTTGTTGCCACAGAGGTTCTCATAAGTAAGCACTGACAGTTGATCTCTGAATTGCCTACAATCACATAGGGAATTGCTGCCTCCTCTGAACTGTGCCATTAAATGAATTCTGTGCGATCACTGCAGAGTGCACTTAAGTAAATACCGATGGCACATAGATCAGTCATTGTGCCGTCCTGCTGCAATCTGCAGAGGTGGTAAACCCTGCTGGTGTAAGAGGCTCCTACCAGTGTAACAAAGCACACTGTTAATACAGTAAACTTTATTTTCTAATAATAGAAATGCTGTAAAATATTGATAAAGCTATAGTACAATAAGCATACAAGCCAATAACATAAGCATTTATTTTCAGACAGTGTCCTGTTTGTCATTGTATATGCAGTCATTTTCTACAAGTGGCAATGTAGTAGGCTTGTTTATAGCAGCATCCCCCTAAGTTTTAGCAAAAGCAACAAATGCATCGTGCTGCAATATTGTGCAGGTTAAGACGTCTTCTAAGTGATGTTTTGGTTCCATTATAATCTTACAGGACTGCTGTTGTATACTGCCTTATTGACTGAAGTGTCATGTAGCACATGACTTCTTAGCAAGGATAAGAGGACTGCCTCAGTCTGAAGCTTAGAAGAATTGCTCAACTCAGTCCATCTGAACTTCCAATGATAGATAGTCTATTTTTACAGTTGAGGTGTTGTTTCTTTGTTGTCTCTGGCCTAAGTACTATAGATGGAAGCTGAGACAGGGGACTGCTAGCCACTTTCATTATTGAAATATGCAGAAGTTAATTATGCTGTGAAGAAGGAGTTGCCCAGCTGGAAAAGTGGTTAATGGCACGGATGATGGAGTCAGCCTATAGGGTTCATTATCCTGGTTCCTTCTCATTTACTGTGCTTCTAGTGATTGCTTTAATTTCTCTGGTGCGGTGAACATGTAAAACGTGAATGAGAATACTCACCAAGCATGGCTGATGTAAAACCATGCATGTGACTTTTTTATAAGATCATAGGAATTCCCTATGAGTTAAGAGTTAAGTTGTTCTTTATATGTTGTTATTATATTTCAAATACATATCAAAAGGAATTAGCCATTTAAAAGCTTATGGTTAAGAAAGGTCAAAGGGGAGGAGAGGGCTGGAGAGATAGCTCAGAGGTTGAGAACACTGACTGCTCTTCCAGAGGACCTGGGTTCCATTCCTAGAACCCACGTGACACTTCCGGTGAACTCCATTCTGATGAACTCACCCTTCCTCTGGCCCCTGAAAGCACCAGGCGCACACACGGTGCACATACATACATACAGGCAGAACACTCATACATATGAAAGAAATAATTAGAAAAAAAGAAAGGTCAAAGAGATAGGAACGAACCATGTGATGCAATAATCTCTGTCAAGTTCATCGTCATCTAAGAAATGAGAGAACCGGCGACACAATGAGTAAGGCTACAGTTTGCTCCTCTTGCCGGAACTGAATTGACTGCAGTGTGGTTTTTCTTCTTGCCGAGGCAGTTGCCCCATCTTCCCAGAGTGCTCCAGCTATTGCAGCTATTACTGTCTTTCCCAGAGCTATTTGCCGCTCTGGAGTATTTGGTTCACCATACTAGCAGCCGTTTTTCACCTTGTGGTATTCTTATTTTGGAAAGACCATGAAAAAGATAAGCATATGTTTAAATGGTATGCAATGTTGCTCAAAGATAAAATAAGACCTTAAAACACTTAGAGATAATCTCTTTCAAAACAGTGCTGATATGTGCAAACTGTAGAAACAAGTATTTGCTTAATTGGTTTGATTTATAAGTGTATGTATAAGTGTATATATTCTGTAATTGTTTTCAATTGGTAGGCTTGAGTTTGAAGAAATTGAAGAACCCGAATTTACTGCATTATGTCAGAAGTTAAAGATACCTGATAATGTCAGAGAAAGAGCTTGGTTAACTTGGGAGAAAGTTTCATCTGTGGATGGAATTCTGGTAAGGATGTTTTTAAAGTTCTATTTGTTTATTTATTTTGAAAATCTAGAAAGTAGAAAAATATAAAGTAAAAGTTAGTGATAATTTTATCACCCAGGAGTAGCCTCTGATGGCACTAAAATGCTTTCTATTTTCATGTTTTCTTAGGCTGTTTTGTTGTGGGGTACTCTGTGTCGCACTCTGACACTCCCAAGACTGCCAGTAAAGTTTATTTTGAATGATTGGGTGGATCTAGCTTCTAGCTGACCAAAATTAGTCATAGGAGTTTTGGAGTACCGAGGACACAGAGACAGAGGAGATAGTAGGTTGGGGCTTAGAAAGATTCTTGGCCCTCCTGGATCGAGGAAGGAGAGGAAATAGGAGGTGCAAGAAGAGAGGTAATGTCACATGGCAGAAAGTAGATAATATAAATGGGTAAATTTATGTTATAAGAGCAAATTGAGACAAGCCTAAGCTAAAAAACTTTTATAATTAATTATAAGCCTTCATGTTTTTATTTGCGGACTGGTGGTCCCGATGAATGAGTATTGCTACAATTTCTAATTTTTATTTTAAATTAAAGTTTATGATGATGATGACTATGGTGTGTCTGTGTGTCTATATGTCTGTGTGTATGTTCCTCCTTCTAATTTTACGTGAGTTCTTGGGGTTGAACTCAGGTTGCCAGGCTTCTAAGATAAGTGCTCTCAATCATTGAGCTGTCTCACTAGCTCTGTTTTTATTTTCATTTTAGTTTGGCATACAAAGTAGTGGGTTTCATTGTGGTGTTTTCATACTTAGACCTACCTCCTTACTGTTTTCTCTATTCATCTCCCCCCCCTCTTCTTTTTCATCCTTCTGTCTTCTTCTTGCTGGCTCCCTTCCACTTCTAGATGGCTTCCCTTGCTTCCATGTCACATGTATGCCATTGCTCTTTTCCCTACATTTTATTTTAGGGTCTTTTCCTCCTTTCTCAACTCTCACACCCAACTTTCGTGAACCCCCCCCCCCCATATTTAAATCTAGGATCTTAATAGGAGAGAAGATAATTTGTCTTTGAGTCTGACTTATTTTGGTTAATATGATTTATTTTCTACAAATCTATTAATATGATTTTTCTTCATTTGCATTTATTTTCTACAAATAATCATGCTTTCATTTTTCTTTGTAGATGGATACAATTTTATTGTAATTATGCACTGAATTTTCTTTATCTGTGCTTGGATTGATGAACATCTTTCATTTGTTCTATTTCTTAGCTATTGTGAGTAGTATCAACAGGAAGTATGGTTGTGCAAGTGTCTCTTGTGTTTGGACTTTTAGTCTCTTGGACATATTCCCAGTAGTAGAGTTACAGTTTTAAGGATTCTTACACTGGCTTGCATAACAGTTACACTATTCTACCTTACCACTGGCAGTATCTAAGGTTCTTCTTTGCTCACATTTGTGTTTGTGATGTTAACCATGCTGACTTGGACAAGATGGAATGTCAAAGCAGTTTTAAGTTTCATTTCCCTGATGGCTGAAGATGTTGAACGTGTTTTTAGTGCTCATATATATCTTCTGAGAACTGTGTGCTCAATTAGTTCATCGGCCTATTTATTGAGTGAATGCTGTTTTAATAATATTTAGTTTTTGAAGTTCTTTATCAGTTTTACATATCAATTCCTTCTAATGTATAGTTGGTAAATACATTTTCTCTCCCTTCCCCACCCCAGTCTGTATGTTTTGTCTTCACTGCTGACTGTTATCCTGTGTCATGCAATCCCACAATCAACTCTTCCCATATTGGAATCATCTTAGAAAAAACTTCTTTGTGCCTGGGTCTTCAAGTGTTTGTATGTATTTCTCTAGTAGTTTCAAGATTTCAGTTTGTATTCTCTAGTAGTTTGAAGATTTCAGTTTGTATATTAAGTCTTTGATTCATTTTGTATCATTTTTCTCCGTCTTTTTTGAGATAGGGTCTCACTGTGTAGCCCAGGCTGGCCTGAACTAACTATGTAGATCAGGCTGGCTGCCAACTCTGTTTCCCAAAGTTTTATAATTAAAGGTGTGCCCCACCACACCCAGCCTTGTATTGGTTTTTCATTATAATTTAGTGTGTGTATGTGTGTTTATGCATGCACATGGCACAGTGCATGTGTGGTGGTCAGAGCACAACTTTCAGGAGTCAGTTCTTCCTACCTCATGTGTTCTGCTTTATGGGATTAATGGAGGTTATCAGGCTTGACACATGCCTTTACCCACTAAACCATCTCACTGGCCCAGCATTGGGATTGAGTTACACATTCTTCTGCAGGTAGATGTCCAGTTACCTCAGCATCTTTTCTTTTTTTTCTATTGTTTTTTTGAGACAGGTTTTTTTCTGTGTAACATTGTCCTGGAACTCACAATGTAGACCTGACTGGCTTCACATTCACAGAGGTCCGCCTGCCTCTGTCTCTTGAGTGCTGGGATTAATGGCATGCATTAGCACTGCCGGGCACCCAGCATCATTTGAAGAGAATTTTTTCAATGTCAAAAAATAAAAAATAGATAATTATAACTGTGTAGGTTTAATTCTGAATCCTCTGTTCTATTCTGTTGGCCTATGTCTTTTTAATACCAGTATCATACAGTTTTTGTTCCTGTGGCTTTACAGCATTGCTTGAGATCAGCTATCCTGATAACTTGCTTATAGTTATTTGTGATCTTTTGTCCGTCCATAGTCTAGTTCCATTTCATGTCTTTTTTTAAATTTAGCATAATTTCTTTATTGAATCCTTTGGAATTTCATATCATGCACCCTGATTTCTCTCACCTTCCAGTCCCTCCTTATCCTCCCTTGCAATGCCCCCCCCAAACGAAAATTTCATTTTAAAAATAAAAATCAAAACAAAACAAGCAAACAAACAAAACTAAAAAACAAACAACCTCTCACCCTGAAAACCAGACTAAAACCAACAAAACAACAACAACAACAAAAATCTCTTCATTCCTCCATCTTTTCTGCTTCTCCAACACATCTTCTTTTGTCCTGGTGGCATTGGGAGTTGGGATGTGTCACACAGTATATACCCTTTGTCCAATCAGCTTCACTTGCAGATATGTTCATTGCAATGAGTTGTTGGTCTGGTTCAAGGCATCTGGTTTCCGATACACCATCATTACTGGACTCTCACTGAAACTCCTCTCGGACATTCTGCAGTCACCCTGTGGGTATCATTTCATAGGAATACCCTGCACGAGCTCCATGCTGTGGGTCTGGGTGGCAGTTGAGCTAGTCAGGCCAGGCTACTGTGGTGCCCACCCTCAGGCAAAGAGTGGTACCGTCAGGATCACTCCTCCTCACCTGTGATAAGTGGTGGGGGCACAACAGACAGCTCTCACAAGAGGGTTGGACCAGCTCTCTTGCTACAGAGTCCAGCAGAGGGCAAGGCCAACTGTCCTAGAGCCTGTGAAGGGCGGGGCCAGCTCAGCATGACCCTCTTGATTTCATCATGCATGGTTCCGATGATCCTCTGAGGTGACATGGTCCATAGACATCAACACAGACCCGCAGCTGCAGGAGGACCATTGGCCCAGATATGGCCCTCGGCAGCAGCTTGGGCCCCGATGACATCTTGGCTCTGGGTGGATATACAGGCAACTCAGATCAGGATGGTTCTGGTGGTAGCATGGCTCCCAGATACCAACATGGCCACAGGTTGTGCCCAGATCATGAACTTCTGTGTAACCTTTGGTGGCAACTCGGGCTTCCAACTTCAACACAGACCCCAGCTATGTTAGGACCATGGACCCAGATATGCTCCTCTGCAGCAGCTGGGTCTGAATGTCAGTATTGCCCCAGGTGGCAGTACAGGTTTCCCAGATTGGCACAGGCTCAGCAGCAGTGTGGCCCTCAGACACTAACATGGCCTCGGATTTCAGGCATCCACATAGCCATGAATGGTAACAGGAACCTCAGACATCAGCACAGACCCTGGCTGCAGTATGGCCTGGTCTAGTTTCATTTATATTGTTGTGATAAAAACACACCTTAGGAGAGAAAGGGTTAGGTCACATTTCCAGGTTACAGTCCATTATAGCAGAGAAGTCAAGGAGGCAGAGACTTAGGACAGCTTGTCACTTCACATCCCCAGTAAAGATTAGAGAGAGTTAAATGCATGCATGCCAATGCTCATATAACTTTTTCTACTCTGACTTGTGTAGTGCAGAGACCAGAACCCTAGAAAAGTGCTGTCTACTTTCAGGCTGGGTCTTCCCATTTCAATTAAGAGACTGGATGGGTCTTCTCCTAGCAGTGAAGGTGCCCACAGTCCAATTTGATGTATATAACTTCTGGAGCCTCCCTCTGCAGTGATGCTACATCGTGTCAAGTTGGCAGTTCAAGCTAACATACAAACTAACATTATCCTAGTTCTGTGAAGAATATCACTAGAAATAGGGCTGGCATTGTATTGAGTCCATAGGTATTTTTAATAATAAAGCTATTTTCACAGTATTCATTCTGCTAATCCAAGAACATGAGACATTTTATTGTTTGTTGGTTTATTTTTTTTTAATCTTCTAGCATCTTCATCTTCCTTAAGTGTTTTAAAGTTTTTATTATAGGGGTCTTTTACCACTTTTGTTAGATTGATTCCTAGGCATTTTATATTTTGAAGCTATTATTTTTATTTTGTTTTCCTGTCTGTTTGTTTGAAATAAGGTATTATCATGTAACTGTAAATGATCTGGACCTCACCATGTGGACCAGGCTAGCCTTGAGTCACAGAGATCCACCTGCCTCTTGTCTCCCAAGTTAGTTATTGGAAAGTTATGTAGAAAGGTATTTACTTTTGTGTGTTGACTTTATATTTTGCTACTGTGTTTAAAGTATTTATCCCATCTCAGAGTTTTCTAGTGGAGTCTTTAAACTATAGTGTCATATCATTGACAACCAGTGATACTTCTGTTTGTATGACCCTTATTCCTTTCTCTTGTTTTATTGCCCTAGCTGGGATTTCAAACGCTATATTGAATAGGCGCAGTAAGAGTGAGTAACTAGAGAGGAAATGCTTTTAGTTTTTTCCTCATTTAGAGTGGTGCTTACCATAGGTTTGTTGTATATAGCCTTGATTGTATTGAGATATGCTTCTTCTAGTTCTAGTTTCTCCAGGGTTGTGTGTGTGTTCATCTGCATATGCATGTAAAAGCCAGAGGACAGATGCTTCTAGCTTCTTCCTCTTTTTTTCTTTTTTGTCTTCTTCCTTCCTTCTTTTGTTGTGTTTTGTTCTTTAAGACAGGATTTTTCTATCCTGGAACTTGCTCTGTAGACCAGGCTGGCCTTGAACGCACAGAGTTCCTTTTTTCTTTCTTTACATTTTTTTTTTTTTGAGAAAAGGTTTCTCATAGGCTTGGAGTTCACTCAGTAAGTAGGATAGACTGGATGGCCAGTAAACCCCAGGGATCTGCCTGTCTCTGACTCTCCAGTACTGGGATTTCAAATACCTGCTGCATTCATCTTGGGGTTCTGACTCAGGTTCCCATGCTTATAAAGCAGGGACTTTACCAACCGAGCTATCCCTTTAACCTCTCTTCAGAACTTTATCAGGAAGGGATGTTACACTTTGTCAAAAACCTTTTCTGAATTTATGAAGATAATCATGACTTTTATCATATATATATATATACACACACACACACATACATACATACACACACGCACACATATATATGTGTATGTGTTATATTAGATACCAGTTTTCATATATCGAGTCAACTTTGTATCCCTGGGATGAAACCAGCATGGCCATGGTGAATGATTTTCTTTATGTGTCTTAAGGATTTGATTTGCAAGAATTTTATTGAGAATTTTCACAGGGAAATTGATGTACGGTTTTTTTTGTTGTTGTTGTTGTCTTATTCTTACTTGGGCTTGCTACTAGAATACATTTGGTTTAGTGGAGTGAGTTTCATTCCACTTTTGTTCCCTTTTGTTATGAGGAACAGTTTGCAGTGTTGTGTTAGGGCTTTCTGGTGTTAGTGTGGTGGAGACTGGCAGGGGCTAGGTCCCGGCTTCTCCTTATGGAAAGATTTTTACACTGCTTTAATCTCCTTGCTTTCTATGGTCAATTTTACTTACACCTTTTAAATTTAGTTTTGGTAGCTCATAGAGCTCTAGAAATTTATTCATGTTTTAGATTTCCCAGAGTCTAGGGGAGAAGCATGTTGTTGAAGCAGTCTCCTTTCTGGATTTCATCAGAATCTATTGTAGTTTCCTTTTCATCTTTATTTTTAATTTGTGTCTTCTCTCTGTTTCATTTGATTAGTTTGTCTGGGATTTTGTAAGTTTTATTTCTGTTCTTTCTTTGTTTTTTTTTTTTTGAGATATGGTCTCATAGAGCTCAGACTGACTTTGAACTCGTTGTGTAGTAGCCAAGGGTGACCTTGAATTTCTGAGCTGTCTTCAAGTGTGAGTTACAGGGTGTGTCTTCCAAGCCCAGTTTCTCCTACGCTGGGCTCAGGTTTAGGGCTTCAGGCATGCTCAATCATGAGCATTTTTTTAGGTTATTCGTTATATGCATATACAAACTTTATTTGTTAATAAAGTTTCTAGTGGTAATATAATATCTTAACTACTGTTTTTTTAAAAAAAATCTTAATTGATTTTTTCTGACTTGTTCATACTATAAATATATGTACACCCTTCTTCATAGGAATAAATTTTGCATAAAGGAAGTTTGATAATTAATGGGTCTCTGATAATTTTATTTGAATAAATTCTCACAAGTTAATTTACTGAGTCAAAATCTACAAACTTTTAAAATTACCCAATACAGCTGGGCAGTGGCGGCATGTACCTTTAGTCCTAGCACTTGGGAGGCAGAATTAGGCGAATCTCTGAGTTTGAGGCCAGCCTGGTATGGAGTGAGTTCCAGGGCAGCTAGGGCTACACAGAGAAACCTTGCCTCGAGAAACAAAACAAAATAAAAAGTTCCCAATATTATCTTTCTTTGAATTTGATTATTAAAGAGAAAGTGTCTTTAGTTTGGAATTTAGTTGTTTTTTTCTTAAAGCATTTAAAACCTCCAGGTTACTCTCCACATGATCCTAGTTTAGCATAGAAACAAGTAGAGGCAGACATGGTGCCACATTCCTTTAGTTCCAGTGTTTTGGAGGCAGAGGCATGTTGATTTCTTCCAGTTTAAGACCAGCCTGATCTGCACAGCAAGGTCCAGGCCAGCCGGGGTTACACAGTGAAATCCCTGTTTCAATTTTATATATTTATGTATATGTGTTTGTATGGACTGGAGATGGTTCAGCAGTTAAGAGTGAGTACTGTTCTTACAGAGAATTCCCACCTATGTCGAGTGGCTCACACTTACCTGTAACTCCAGATCCAGGGGATTAAAGTTCATGGGCACCTGCACTCATGTACATTCCCCTAAGCAGACACACATGCATGTTCTTTATTAAACATAATAAGATAGGGGTTGGAGCAGTTAAGAGCACTGCCTTCTGTTCCAGAGGGCTTGGGTTCCGTTCTCAGTACTCACACGTTGGCTCACAGCGTTAGTAACTCTAGCTCCAGGGTATCTGCTGGCCTCCTCTGGCTTCTCTGGGTACTAGAGATGTACATTTAGTCAAAACACACCTGTACACATAAGATAAAAATAAAGAATAATAACTTAAAAATAAATCTTTACAAAATAAATTGGTACAGATAGTAATGGCCCTGGAAATTCCAGGAGTAAGACTCCTCCTTTCTTAAGAAACATGGCCAGATCACTGCTATAAACTTGACTGTAAACTACTGAAAGCAGAACTTAACCGATAGGGAGTTATGTAGAAACTTTGAAGTTAAATGTTAATAACATGAACCTCAACAATATAATTTGTTTATATACACTAATCAATAGTCAACAAACTTGACTATGAAAATACCTTGGGGAGAACTAGGGAATGATTCAGTGGGTCAAAGGGCTTGCTGCACAAACATGAGGATCTGAACTTGAATTCCCAACACACAACTTAAAAAAATCTAGGTGTGGTCATTTGATAAAAGTGTTTGCCCCACAAGCCTGATGACTTGAGTTTCGTTACCAGGGGATCAATATAAACAGGGGAGGAAAGACCTGAATTCTCAGTGTAGTTTTCTGGCCTTCATACTGGCCACATTGTGTTTGTACACACATAAACACACACACACACACACACACACACACACACACACACTGATAATCTTAAATTTTTAAATTAAAACTAGAAAATGCCTTTATAAATACAACCCAGGTATTTGGGTTATAAGACAAGCTATTATTCTTTTTAAAAAACAAACTGGTTTGTTTATGTGGATCATGTGGGTACGGGTGAGGGTGGACATGCATGTGCTATGGCATGCATTTGGAAACTCTTAAAACAATTTGCAGGAGTCTTTTTCCCCTTCTACCTTATGGGCTCATCTGGGGGATTGAATTAAGAATATTAGGCTTGGTGGCAAGTACTTTGTACTGAGACAACTTGCTGTTCCACCTTTGCCTTATAATTGCCACATATTCATTGTATATAGTAATGGATTTCATAAAAGTGATTTGTTTCAAGTGTATCATATTCTTTGAGACTGTTCAGTTCTCTGTGCTCTCCCCTTCTTCTCTCTGCCTTTCCCCCCAATTCACTAGTCTTTCCTCCCTTAATCTGTTTTCTTATTTCATATTATGCATATATAAATAAGTAGCTTTCTGTATGTATGTAAAATCTAGGATCCACAAATGAAGGGAAATATAAAATGTTTATATTTTGGGGTCTTGCTTAATTCTCTTAATCTGATGATTCAATTTCATCTAGTTTCAGCAAACAACATGATTTTGTTAACTAAAACTCTTCTGTGTATGTATACTATTTTTGTTTGTTTGTTTTTTGAGACAGGGTTTCACTATATTGTATAGTCCTGGCTCTCCTGGATCTCACTTTGTAGACCAGGCTGGCCTTATAATCACAGAGATCTGCCTGCCTCCGCCTCCCGAGGGCTGAGATTAAAGGTGTGGACCACCACCATCATCTGGCTAATATACCATTTCTTCATCCATTCACCTCTTGACAGGCACATTGGCTGATAACATACTGTGGCCTCTGACTAGTGCTTTCAGTAAACATGGATGTGCAAGTGTATTTGTAGTATGTTGACTTTGTGTCCTTTGGGTGTATAACCAGGAGTGGTATAGCTGGGCATATCCTGTGGTAAGCCTTGTTGGGCCAGTTCACATTTTCACCTGCAGTACATTAAAGTTCCCTAGCAACAATAGACTAGTGGAAACCATTTTGGGCTGTAGAGTTAAATATGTACAAATAAATTTGACTGCTTTCTTGCTTTAGCCCTTTCTCTTCCTGACTTTATTCCTACTTTTCCTTAGAACTAGCATAATTTAAAATCTTCCTAGTGGAGGTCGTGATAGGAACTAGAACATATGAATTCATTCCTGATTGTGTTGGGGAGGAAGACAATAGAGGACTTTCTATTACTTTTAGGAGTTGATACATTTCTGGAAGGTATAGAAGACTATTCTTTTGTCCTGCTGTAATTCGACAGACCCTTTCTTCACAATATTTTGTTTAATGTTTGAGGGTTGGCTTGAAAATAATGACATATGTTCTGCAAAGCAAATGCAAAGACAGAATGAACCTGTTTGTGAAGCAGCTGTTGTGGTCCCAGTTGTCTGTTCATGAAACAAGAGGAGTGTAGTAACCTAGGGGCACCCTTTCTGGCATCTGGGAGTGGAAGGTGTTTATTGAGAGATTTCTAGTCAAAATGAGCTGTTTCAAGTCTGAAATATACAGTGTAGTAACTCCACACTCTAGAACAAATTTCCTAAAATCTTCCATTCTTGGTTTTCTCAGATGTAAAATGGGTTATCAGTAATTTCTAGATCTTGGAATTCTTGTGAGTATTAAATAAATAAATTGACACCTATTAAGTACATACAAGCTAATTTACTGAGTCAATCTTAGCACCAGGCTTCAAATGTTCAATGTTTTTGTTGTTCTTTTTTTTTTTTTTTTAACAGCCTTGTAGTTTTGTGAAATGCTACTTTGTGGGCCTGACAGCCAGTGCAATCATGATCTCCCAGCAGCTGTCAGCATGGGCCTACACAGGACTGGGCTTGTCAACAGTCAATCATAGGTGGGTGAGAGGCCCATTTGGCCCTATCCCTCTCTGCTGAAATATGAGCTATTGATGGATTCTGGGGGGAGGGGCAGACATTGTCTTTAGTTGTGTACCCCTGATGAGCTCACCATGCTCCAGTGAATAAGTAGCAAACTCATGTTGTACTGACAGCCCTTGTTGAGCTCAGTGGGTCACAAACAGAAAGGCATGAGTGTGAGAAAGGGACGCCCCAGGAGGGGGGTGGAAACGAGAATGTGAAGGTGCGAGGAGTCAGAATACACTGCATATATGTACAGAATTGTTACAAGAGCAAATTTAATAAAACATCCCATTTTATTTTGTTTTTGATTAGTACTTCAGAGATAAACCATCTTGGTGGCTTAGTGGGTAAATTGTTTGCTATGCAAGTGTGAGATCTGAGTTTGTCTCCTTTGCACCTGCCTACACTCCTGGCACAGCTGGGGTACCTGTCTGTAATCCCAGAGCTGGTAGATCTCTGTCAGAGCCCTTAGGTGGCCAAGTACATTTTCAGTAAGCAGAAATATTTTAAAAAGATTTTCTAGTCTCAGCTGTAGGTCTTCAGATTTCAGCAGCAGGCTTCAAATGTTCAATAAGCCATGTTGTAAGCACATGTGCTGTCGTCCAGGCTTTGTTCCGTTTGTTGGATGGTTAGTCCAATGACTGTCTCTTAAAGGAAAGGCGAAGAATCTGGTAGTTGTTTAGTCCATGAGGCTGGGTTGGATGTTTCAGCTGGTCTTCAATCTAATTTGGGATCTGGAAGTAGGTCCTGATACCATTAAAGTAATGACTCAGCAACAGAATAGATGAACTTGCCAGGGACAAAGAGGGCAATCAGGCAAAATAAACAAATAGATAAACAAACAAACACCACCTCCCTTCTTCTATGTCATTTTATGTGGGCTGCCACCAGAAAGTGTGGCCCAGGTTTAGGGTGGGTCTTACCTCAAATGATCCAATCCAAAAAATCCCTGGGAAGTGTGCCCAGATGTTAGTGGGTTTTTTGTGTTTGTTTTGTTTTATTTTATTTTTTTTCAAGACAGGGTTTCTCTGTGTAGCCTTGGCTGTCCTGGAACTCTCTCTGTAGACCAGGTTGTTCTTGAACTCAGAGATCTACCTGCCTCTGCCTCCCAAGTGCTGAGATTAAAGGCCTGCACTACTATACTAAACCAACCAAGCAAAAATAGTATGAAGCAAGCACATTCTATTGGAACCGTGTTGCCAGTAGACTTGTTTTATGGGTTTGCCACAGTTGTAAAAATCTCTATAAGTATGCCTATAGAAATTTTTTGGCTCATGGTTGGAGAGAGAGGAAGCCTAAAATGTTCTGTGTCTTAGCATGATTAAAAAGCAGGAGGAACAAGAGCAGGCAGAAGAGAAACCCTGAGGGTTTCCCTCACTGTCTGAGAACCCACTCTTTTGCTCACTCATGCAGACCCATCGAGATAAGAACAGATTCTCACAGTAATGTCATGTATCCTTTGAATGCCTTAGCCACCTCTTAGCATCCCTACCTCCCAATACTGCCATGATGGCCATCAGATTTCAGGAAGTGTTTCAGACAGGATAGACACTATTCAAACTACAGCGACTCTCCTGTGCTCTCAGCTCTGTCTAACTCGTTCTTGAAGACATTGCTTTCTTGTTTCTTACTGCTTGTTCTGCGGCCTGTAGTCATTCCTTAGCAAGCTAACTTTGAGCATTTGTATGATTCACACTTTAAGGTTCCTGTCTTTTAGGGGTCAGTGTCCTTCTCTGCCTAAGCTTTAGTGTCTTCAATTATTTTTTCCCAACATTTTAGTTTCATGCCAAACAGTAGTTCTGATCACTATATTTTTGTGCCTTATCCTTCTTAAAATTCCTATCAGAGTATTATATTTATTAGTTGATGAGTTTATATTGGCCCATTACTTCTAAGTCCATGGTTTACACCAGGGTTTATTCTTGATGTGAAATGGTCTATTGACTTTGACAGATGTCTAATGGTATGTGACTGCCATTGTAGTGTATATAGAATACTTTCATTGCTGTACAAATATTCTTTCCTGTTCATCCTGCTTTCCTTTCAACCTCTAGTAACCACTGCTCTTTTTATGTTTATCTTATTTTCCGTTTTCTAGAAATGTTTCTAGCTAAACAGTACACAGTCTTCCAGATGGGCTTCTCTCACATAATAATATACATTTAAGCTTCTTCCACATCTTCTCATGATTTAATGGCTCATTTCTTTTTAGTGTTGAATAATATTGTCATCTGTTTGTGCCACAATTTATTTATTCATTTTACTTCTGAAGGGTATTTTGTTTTCTTCCATGTGTTAGCAATTATTAACAAAGCTTCTGTAAATATACATGTATAGATTGTTGTGTGTATGTGTTTATGGATGCATGTGTATGCATAGATGTGTATACCCACACATGTTCATATATAAGCTAAAGGTCAACCTTGGGCATTGTTCCTTAGGCTCTGTTCACCTTCTTATTTGAGACAAGTCTCTCACTGGCCTGGAATTCACCTATTAGGCTAAGACTGGCTGGCCAGTAAGCTCAGGAGTCCATATTTATATCTTCCCAGAATTGGGATTTCAAGTATGCACCATCATGCCTAGCTTTTTAGTGTGGGTTCTGGGGATCAAACTTCAGTTCTCATGCTTGTGTGGCAAGTTACTTCATTCACTGAGCCATCTCCCTAGCTCACAGGTATTTTGTCTCAAGACAGAATCTTGGTAAATTGCCTAGGCCGGTTTCACATTCACCGTGCAGCCCAAGCTGGCCTTAACTCCTTATCTTCTGCCTTAGTCTTCTGACTGTTGGAGTTATAAGTGTGTGTTACCGTGCCAAGGTTGTGGTAGGTGTGTGTGTTTGCGTGTGTGCAAGCGAGCAAGTGGTGCTTGCACGTAAATTATCTCCTTGGAATAAAGACTGTGCTGGCTAGTTTTTTATGTCATCATGATCCAAGCTAGAGTTATTTTGGAATACAGAATCTCGATTCAGAAAACGTTCCCACCAGATTGGTCTGTGGGCAAGTCTGTGGTGCATTTTCTTGTTTGATAATTGATATGGGAGGGCCCAGCTCACTGTGGACACTGCCACCACTTGGCTGCTGCTCCCCGGTGCCGTAATAGAGCAGGCTGATGAAGAGCGAGACAGAAAGCAGCACTCCTCCAAGGCCTCTACAAGCTGTCACCTCATGTTCCTGCCCTGTTTGAGTTCTCGCACTGTCTGAGCTCCTGTCCTGACTTCCCTCTGCAGTGGGGTGTGACTTGAGAGCTGTAAGCTGAAATAAACTCTTTCTCCCCAAACTGTTAAGGTCATGGTGTTATCACAGCCCTAGAATCCTCAACTAAGATAAACCAAGGAGTAGAGTTGCTGGACATGTGGTAAGGGTATGTTTAGCCTTGTAAGAAACTACTGAACAGATTCCAAATGTTAATCATCTTATATTCCCAAGTCAGTTAGTGAATTACCAGATGTTCTCACCAACATTTTGTGTTGTTAGTGTTTTGGATTTTCTTTTTCCATTCTAATAAATGTGAAGTGGTATCATATTTGAAAATTCTAATAGCATATACTGTTACCATTTGTATGACTTCTTATACCTCTTCAGAGTTTTCCCTATTTTAATAGTTATTTGTTTTCTTATGTTGAAATTTGCATTTTTGGATAACTTTTTTTTGATTAACAGTATTTGCATTTTTTAGATAACAGTTTTTTATTAGGTATATCTTTTATATATATTTACCCCCAGCTTGTGGCTTATGTTCTTAATCTCTTGACAGTGACTCTGCAGAATAGAAGTTTATAATTTCAGTGCAGTTCAGCACATCAGTTTTTTTCTTTCATGGAGTATGCCTTTCGCTTTTTATCTAAAATGTCTTATCTCAATCTGAACCTATATTTTCTGCTGTGGTATAAATGCCCCCCCCCATGTTTTTTTTTTTTTTTTGGTGTGTGTGTGTTATTGGAGATTGAACCTAAGGTTCATGCATGATGGGCGTACACTCTACCATTGTGCTACATTTCTAGCTCAGTTGCATTATATTTTACTTCTCAGTTTCTGACACATTTTAAATGAATTTTGTATGGTGTCGAAAGGTTGATTTTTTTTCTCTTTGTATGTAGATGTATAGCTGCTAGCTCTGTTTGCTTGGAAGGTTTTTTTTTCTACTGTATTGTGTTTTGCTCCTTTTCTAAAGATTATTTTACTAGACGACAGTTATGTGTTTCTTTTTCTGGCCCCACTATTCTCTGCTGTTCCTTTCTGTTGTAGTCAGTGTTCTATTGCTGCAAAGAGACACAAAGATCATGGTAACTCATACAAAAAAAAGGCGTTTAATTAGGGCTCAGTTACAGTTTCAGAAGTTTAGTTTATTTTCCATGGTGGGGAGTATGGCAGCACACAGGAAGACATGGTGCAGGAGATGTGGCTGAGAGTCGTATATCGGGATTCACAGGCGACAGGAAGAGAAAGAGAGTGAGGGACACTGGCTTCTGAAATCTTAATGCCTACCCCTAGAGTCACACGTCTTCTAACAAGGCCACACCCACTAATCCTCCTCAGTAGTGCCATTTCTTGATGACTAAGCATTCACATAAAGGAACCTATGGGAGTCATTCTTACTCAAATCCCATATTCCATTCTCTGACCCTCATAGGCTTACGACTATATCATAATACAAAATGCATTCAGTCTAACTTCAAAAATTCCCATAGTCTATAACAGTATCAGCACTGCTTAAAAGTCCAAAGTTTAGAGTCTCTTCTAAGACTCAAGGAAATCTTTGTAACCCCTATAAAGTCAAAATAAAAATTCATTTCACATACTTCCAATATACAGTGGCACAGAATATATACATTACCATTTTAAAAGGGAAGAAAGGGAGAATAGTGAGGAAATACTGAACCAAAGCAAGAACCAAAACCAGCAGGGCAAAACTCCAAATCCTTCATCTCCATGTCTGATATCAAAGTGCTCTTCAGACCTCCAAATATATTCAGCTTTGTTGACTACAACATACTTCTCTCTCTTAAACTGGTTCCACATCCTGCCAAGCTGGCAGGTATCCCACGACTTTGGCATCTCCTCTATCTTGAGGTTTCTAAGGTAATCCAGGCTTCATCTTCACAGCTTCAATCAGTGGCCTCTCTGGGTCTTCATGCAGGTAAATCCCTGACACACAGCTGGATTCAGTGGCTTTTCTTAGCCTCTGAGAGGGATTCTGCAACCCCTTTTTTGTATTTGTGACTCTAAAGTCATAACCACGTGGCTATAGCTGCCAACTTCTGTTGCTTCTGGGGCTGGAACATGGCTCGTTCAGTTTCACTTGAATGAATCAGCTTTTGGCTGTTGATGGTTTCCTTCACTGCTTAAGCTGTTATCTAATTTCTTTTCACAAGTTAAAAGCTTAGTTGGGGGAGGTCTTACCCTGAGGTCAACGTTTCCTTTATTCCATTTAGCATTGGACTTTTCTTTAAACATTTTATCTCCTTCAGCCCTGCCACTTGACTCCAACATTATGTTTCCTGATGCTCCTTTTCACCTCAAGCTGTGCATTTTCTATTTTTCCATGCTCAGCTTGATCTTTTTCATTATAAATCTGCATAAAAGTAATAACCACTAATAACCAAGCAACAGAGGCAAAACTAGGCTGTCTTGAAATTTCTGCCAATATGATTAACCTAAAACTCTTCAGTTTAGCCTCAGGCAGATTTTTTGGACAAGATCAAAGAACAGCCACAATTATCTTCAAAATTACACAAGGCTGGTTTCTATGCTACTCAGTAATATTATTCCTCTTTGCAACCTCTTGAACTGTGCCCCCACAGTCCTCAGCACCACTGTCTTCCTTGCTCCTACTAGGATAGCTCCTGCTTAAAATATCCAACCATTTTTCTAGTTCAAAATCCTAAAATCTTCCATATTTCTCTAACAAATATAATGGTCAGGCCTGTTACAGCAATACCTGACTACTGATACCAATTTCTTTCTTATTCATTCTTCTGTTGCTGTGAAGAACAGCATCTTGTACAAAGGAACTCTTTCTTTCTTTCTTTCTTTCTTTCTTTCTTTCTTTCTTTCTTTCTTTCTTTCTTTCTTTCTCCCTTCTTCCCTTCCCTTCCCTTCC
>NC_022019.1:19013126-19038210 GCF_000317375.1 Microtus ochrogaster | reverse complement strand
TTCCCTTCCCTTCCCTTCCCTTCCCTTCCCTTCCCTTCCCTTTCTTTTCTTCCCTTTCTTTTCTTTTCTTTTCTTTTTTTTGAGACAGGGTTTTTCTGTAGCTTTGGAGCCTAACCTGAAACTAGCTCTTGTAGACCAGGCTGGTCTCAAACTCAGAGATTCTCCTGCGTCTGCCTCCTGGGTGCTGGGATTAAGGAAGTGTGCCACCACGACCCGGCCACAAAGGAAATATTTAATTGGAACTTACTTACAATTTCAGAGGTTTAGTTTATTACCATCATGGCAGGGAGCGTGGCAGCATACAGGCAAACGGTGGTAGAGAACTAGGAGAGTTCTACATTTGGATCTGTAGGCAGCAGGAAGAGAGGGAAACTGAATGCAGCTTGGGCTTTTGAAACTTCAAAGCCCACTCTAGTGACACAGTTCCTCCTCCAACAAGACTACACCTCATAATCCTTCTCAGTAGTGCTACTCTCTGATGACTAAGCATTCAAATACAGGCGGCTATGGGGGCCACTCTTATTCAAACTGCCACTCTCTCCATTTTTCAGTGCCTACATCTTTACTGTTGAGCTTTATTATCAATCTTAGGTGATGTCTCTCTCAATTTTATTGTTCTTCAATATTTTATGGGCTAGTTTGGATCTTATGTGATAGTCATCTTTCTGTCTCTGAGATAAAACATATGAGAAAATCATCTCAAAGGTGGAAATGTTTGCTTTGGTTTATGATTTCAGAGACTTCAGTTTGTGATAGCTTGACCCCATCACTTCTGGCTGAGCCAATACTGAACATGGTTCAGAGTAGAGAACACAGTGCACCTCTTAAGCTGACTATGGAATGGAGCAAGTGAAAAAGAGCCAGGGGCAAGAAATATACCCTTCAGTGGCTCTCCTCCAGTGACGTTCTTCCTCAGCTAGATGCACCTCTGACAGTTCCCACCACTTCCTGATGGACCATTGAACTGAGCCCATTGACAGATTGTCATTCTTGGTCCAGTGACTTTCTAAAAGTCCTGTCTCTGAACATTGCTGCCTTAAGTACCAAGTCTTTAGCGCATGAACCTTTTAGGGACATTTCAATCCAAACTATAATACCACTTTAATTTTAGAATCATTTTACTGAATCTATAGATCAAACTGAGAATACTGAAAAATCTTGACAATGTGACTTATGTTATTTTTATTATTTAGTTCTCATATTTTATTAGAGTCTTATTGCTTTCCTCATGTTGATTTTGTATATACTTTATTAGCTGCTTTATGTATAACTTTAAATTTTGAATGTTCATGTATAAAGTGTGTGTGTGTGTGTGTGTGTGTGTGTGTGTGTGTGTGTGTGTGTGTGTAGAGACATGGTCTCCCTATGTGTCCCTGGCTGGTATGGTACTCTTACATAGACTAGACTTGGTGTGAACTCACAGAAATTAAGGATTAAAGACATGTGCCACCACACTGTGCTTAACTGTATTTTTTTATTATTATTTTGGAGTCCATTCGTTGCTCCTTGTTGAGCTATAGCAAAGCAGTTGAGTTTTATGTGCTAACCTTTTTTCCTGTATTCTTGTTATAACTTTAGTAGATCTCATAGTCTATTGATTTTTGGGATTTCTGTATAAATGATCAAATAATTTTAGACAAAGGCATTTTTATTTCTATTGTGTTTCTACTCTCTCATCAAAAATATACTAGCTATAGGCTTTTTGTGAATATTCTTTTTTCTTTTATTGAAAATAGATTTTTTTCCCTCACATAATACATCTTGATCAGGGTTTTCTTTCCTCCTCCTCCCAGAGCCTATCCTCCCATCCAGACCCACCTCCACCCCCTTTCTGTCTCTCATTAGAAAACAAACAGGCTTCTAAGGGATAATAAACAAAAACTAATACATCAGAATTGGACAAAACAAACAGAAGGGAAAAGCCCAAGAGAAGGTACAAGAAACAAAGACCTATCACTGAGGAATCTCATAAAACACTAAACTGGAAGCCATAATATATACATAAAGGACCTAGAGGGTAAAAAGAGAGAAAAAATAAAATGAAATTATAAAATAAGATTAAAGAAAGAAAAAAAAGGCCTGGCATGGCATTATGAGATAAGGAACCTCCAAGGGTGACATTAAGTTCAGTTCTGTTGGTTGTCTACTGCTGGGCATTAAAGATTAGGTAGTTTCCTCAGTAAGACTCTTGGAGGAAATTAAATTTTCATTTTCAGGTGTTTATTGATTGGAGATTGAGCTGGGTTAGGAATGAGGGCATGTGTCCACTTCTTTCAGCTCTAGGTCCTCATCTTTGGAGAGGGGATAGCCCAAGAAAAGGCTCAAGAATCAGAGATCCACTTGTTCGTTCACTCAGAAATTCCATAAAAATACTAAGCTGAAAGCTATAAGATATACACAGAGGACCTGGGACAGACCTGTGCAGACCCTGTGCATGCTGCTTAGATCATGTTGATTTAGAGGGCCCTGTTTTCTTGGTCCTCCATCCCATTTGGTTCTTAGACTGTTTTTGCCTCCTCTTCTATGGGGTTACCTGAGACCTAAGGGGAGGGATCTGATGGGAATATCAAATTTAGAGCAGAGTGTTCCAAGGTCACTCATTCTCTGCATAATATCTGGCTGTGTGGGGGGTCATCTGCTGCAGGAGGAAGCCTCTTTAATGATGGCTAAACAAGACTCCTATCTATGACTACAGTAGAACGCCATTAGGAATCATTTTATTGCTATGCTCTTTTAGTAGAACAGTAGTATTTGATTTTTCCTCTAGGTCACTTGTCTATCTAGTCTCAGGTTCTTGGTCACCCGTGCAGTGTCAGATAATGGGTCCCATCTCCTGGAGTGGGCCTTCAGTCAAATCAGATATTGGTTGGTTACGCCCACAGACATTGTATCACCACTGCACTAGCATCTTGCAGGTAGGACACCATTGTAGATCAGAGGGTTTGTGGCTGGGTTGGTGTTTACATTCTGTTGGTGGTGTGCAGAGTACCTTACTTTACCAAAGATGCTAGAATGTAGACATGAAGACTATGTAGGCACCCGCTTAACTTCATCATGTTCAGTGAGTTGTGTAGGTGTTGCTTTCAGCAATGGCCCTTGCCGACTGTTTGTGGAGAGCAACCTAGAGTCTTGGCAACAGTCTGGGTTGTTTGGGGGATTCCCACGGGACCCCCTTTGGCCAACAATTCAATTAAATGTAACCTAATCTTGATACTAGATGTTTCATTTGGTAACAAGGGATATAGAGTTGGGTCTCTGTCTCCCCCATTATTTGGCAATTTTATTTTGATTACCATTATATCTGTATATATTTTAGGAGGCGTCCATAATACCCCTCAAATGGCCCTTAATTTTAGCTGTCTCTAGATACATGTTTTTCTGGGAGTAGAGTTAACTGCCCCCTCAATCGTATTATGTACTAAATGGTTGATTCACCTGGTGTTTACCCCAGCATGTCGTATCAAAACAGTGATCCTGGCAGGTTAGCTGTTACCATTCTTCGTGACTCTGCCACTCCTGCATGATCTATGCACATCTACGAATGTCCTTAAGACTGACGACTGCCCCCTCAGGCTATACAAGTAGGATGAGGTTTCCTGACATATTTATATCTTTTTTTTGTTGTTGCTGTTCACATAGAAAACCCAGGTGAAGAGGAAATCCAAGCACAGGAGAAAGTAGCTCTTTTGTTTCAAGACTTTGTATAGCACACTTAATACTTAACAGAATTTTACTGTTACTAGAGATAGATTACATATTTCTGGTTGCCAATTTTTATATTTCAAAAAATATAGGCTAACAAGGACACTGTTCTGTTTTTATTAAACTTTATTTATTGTGTATGTGAAGGGGTGCATGTGTCATGACATGAGTGTGGAGGTCAGAGGACAACTTCCAAGAGTAATTTTTCTCTTTCTACCATATGAATGCTGGGGGCAAAACTCAGTCAGTCAGTCTTAGGCATGAGTGGCTTTACCCATGGGCAAGCTCACTGTTCAAGGATTTTTTTTTAAACTTGTGAAATTGTAATCAGTTTCACAGATTTATGTTCTGATAGCTTAAATTGTAGGTTTCTCATACTTTAGTTTTATTTTCAAGATACTTATTGTCACCACTTGGTGGAGCTCTTTTATAAGCTAGAATATTGTCAAAAGACAAGCTCAAATAAACTGTTACTAATTTGGGGTTGTCATTAGGGTGGTTCAAGTGAACACAACTAAATAATAGTGTAATAGATAGTTATGTAAAGTGTTGGTTGTATATTTTGATTTAATTTTTCAATATGTAATTGAAGGTTTGATGTTTTCACAATTTTTGTTATACAGTTCTAATTTTTCAATGCTGCTTTTCATAAATTTAGCAGTTTCTATTACTTTGTTTCCTATTTTGCAGTTAATGTTAATTAAGAATATATTTGGTATTAATGAAGAAAATGAAAACTGCTTATGATCCTAATAGCTTTAGAGATAACCCACTTAAGAGATTTTGCATTACTTTTCTTACCTTTTCATTTGTTTGTTTCTACATAAGTGGAATAAAAATGCAAATAATTTTGTAATTTATCTTTTCTCTTAACTGTTGTATCTTGGACATTTTTCCCTTTGCTTGTACTATTCTTTAAAAATACCTTAGGATTTTGCATTATTCATAATATAGCTCTAGTATGATTTAGCCATTCATTTTAAGATATTTAGGTGTTGGCCACTGTTTGGGGTATGTAAGTAACTATTACAACATTTGTTACAAGGATCTTAACCCAACTCTCCAATTACTTCCACTGGATGAAGTCTTAGCTGTACAGTAGTACAATGGAGGACTTCTAAGGATCCTGACATATATTAATGACATATCCTTTTCTTGACTTATTCTAAGAATAGCATACCCAGAATCTGGTTTTTGAAAGGTACTTTTTTAAATTTTGCAAAGTGTTTATCTATTTTCCTCCACAAGTTTTACCTTTTTGTGTGTGGTTGTTTTGATTGAGAAATGATTCTTTTTTGTTTTAATAATTTTTAAACTGCTGTTCTATGCCCCCTTTTAATAATTTTAAGCATTTTTTTTTAAAGTTTATGTGTACGTGTGCAAGTACTCATGGAAGCTGGAGGTCAGAGGTGTCAGATCAGTGGTTATGAGCCACCTGATGTGGGTGTTGGGAACCAATCTTGAATTTTCTGCCAGGGTGGTATATACTTATTTCATCCTTTTTACAATTTTCAAGAAAAAAATTTTATTTGTAAGTTTTTCATAATAAGGTTTATGGAATTATAACAAAACAAAATCAGTTTTAATCTAGATTGTAAGCTGGATTGGAAATAATGCCTTGACCTTAACAGACCTTAAACCCACCAGAATTCACTCCCCTGCCATCAGGAACTCATGAGGGTCTCATGCTCAGAGCAGCTGCAGGCATAGGGAAACAATTTGTTTCACTCCAGCAGGCAAAGGGTCTGAGACAGACAAAGAAAGTCAAGGGACCTGGGGTCTGCAGCCCCCAACACAGTAAGTACTAAATAGTCATCCCTGAAAATATATACTTACAAGCAGAGGGATAGGGATACAAGGGAGGGTTTGGAGGGAAGAAAGGGGAGGGGAAATGATGCAATTACATTATTATCTCAGAAAATAAGAAAAGTAAAAACATAGGCAAAAGTTGATGTTTTATTTTCTGAGAATATATCATTGTCGTTGTAATGGGGTGAATCAATATTGTTCAGTTTCAGAAATGGAAGTATGTAACAGCTTCCACATCAAATTTATTGTGTTAGTTTTCTTACATTAAACTATATCAGTTTAAGCACATAGTTCAAAAAGTTGATGGATGTATTTACCCATGTAATTACCACCACCAAGGATTAGAACTTTCTCATCACACCAGAAGGTTCTCTTGCCATCTTTGTATTTGCTCCCCAAAACACCCCCTTGTCCCTGGGTAGCTGCTGATCTAGTTTCTGACATTGAAGATGAGTTTTTATGTTTTCTGGAACTGTGTATGGCAGGATATGCTACTATTCTGTGTCTAGCTTTTTTCTCTCTCTCTCTCTCTCTCTCTCTCTCTCTCTCTCTCTCTCTCTCTCTCTCTCGTGACTTTTTTCTCAGGGTAATGATTTTGACTTATCTTTGTTACTACATTTATTATGACTTCCCTTTTTTGTTAGCATCTGTTGCATAATTCTATTACAGTTTGTTTATAGAGTTACCTATGGTTATTTCTGTTTGGTTCTATTTCTGTTATATTTGTTTTGTCTCTAGTGTGGGGCTACATTCATTAGTAGTGTTTTAATTTCTTCAGGGCATAAGTATTGGGAGTAGAATTGTGATGTAGAAAGTGTATGTTTAAATTTACAGAAACAGACCAAACTTGTTTTTCAAAATGGTCATACCATTTTAAACTGTATCATTGGCATTCACTTGCACATCCTCCTTAGTAACCATTAGTATTGTAATTCTTTTTAATTTCAACTAGTCTTATGGATCTACAGTTATATTTTAAAGTATTTATATTAGAAGGAAAGGTTTATAGTTGGATAATGGTGAATTATCTATTACCTGTAATCATTTGATAGTCCAATACACTCCTTCTTCAGCTGGTACCTGAGAGTCCAAATATGTAAAGTGTGTCTTACATCTGTCCTCTCAGCAAATAGTTCTGCCTGATTATTAGACCATTAGATAATATGACACTCATTTTATCTTAACATGATCCAGATTTTACCTACAAGATATATACATTTAGAAGGTGGCATATATTGTTGAGGGGAAAGGATGCTACTAAGAAAAATAGTCTACTTACAGTGTTAGCCATTTCTCATCAGTTACTAAATGTAAGCTGGACACTATGCTCAAGGCGTTAAACATAGTCTCATTTAGTTCTTATTAAGTGAGATTTGCATTCAATCCATTGTACAAGTGGGTTTTTTAAGAAATTGTACAAGGCCAGAAAATACCTGAATGAACAAAGGGAAATAAAAATGGATAAATTAGAGCAAAAGAAGTATAGTCTGATAAATAAGGTAGCTTTTTTGTTTTTCTTGGAAAAAAAGTTAAACATTCTAGAATCTTTTAATGTTGCTGTAATGATATTGGGCTACTAAGAAACAGTTTAAAAGAGCTGACTGACTCCGAGTTTCCCAAAGTGGTTTAACCTTTTAATCCTCCTTGTAATTTTTTGCCTTATAATATAAATTTTGAGTGTTATATTAATACAAAATGAATTATTTTTAAGTATATACCATTATAAGAATTAAAAATACATATTTTGATGTTTAATAAGAAAAATCATGTAATTCAGCTTTAGTGTGGTATTAAGTATGTGAATGATTTAATAAATTTTTGACCCTCTTTATTCCTAGGAAGGATATATTCAAAAGAAGAAGGAACTCTGGGGCATCTGCATCTTTGTTGCAGCAGTTGACCTAGATGAGATGCCATTCACTTTTACTGAGCTACAGAGAACCATAGAAACCAGGTAAGAACTCTGTCATAAAAGCTCTGCCATTTAAAAAGTGCTTTTATTGTTTTGATACACTTTAAGAAATTGGTGGAAATGCTAAAATTAAATACAACAAATTTGGGATAAATAGTGAATTGCCATTCTATGATAGGGTTGGTTAAAGTTTATTTAGTTTTTAAAAAGAACTTCTTATTATGTTTTGCCTGCATGTAAGTGCGCCATGTGCAGTGCCTGAAGAGAGCAGCAGTCCATGTGAGTCATCATGTGAGTGCTGGGAACTGAACCCTGCTCCTCTGGTGTTCATGGGCACATACATACCCTACAGAGACATGCGCGCACACACGTGCACACACAACTAGAAGTAAAAAAAGTCTACAAATCATTAAACAGGTAGTGAGTCTATCTTAAATTTAGATAAGATTTATTTAACTTGAAGACTTTGGCATAGTAGATGTTTTAATTACATACATTTAAAAGCTACTATATATTTAGTATTGATTATGATACTTGACCCAGAAATTCCTCATCATATGTTTTTTGAACTTTAAAAGTATATTAATTTGTTCTCAAGTTATTAACAGATTTTGTCTTAAATTAACTTATAGGACTTCTGTTATTTCCTTTGTAGTATATTTACATTATTTCCTTTGTATTATATTTACAAAATACAGCAGTAAATAATTTTACCAGATTGGTAAATAAACATATTTCTTCTTAAGTGAGATAATCTGTAATGAAATATAATTAGTGTTTTAGTTAAATTAAGTAGATTAAGTGACTACATTTTATAGCACTTTTCTTACTACCTTTAAATAAAGTCTGGAAACAGAGGCTGTGTACAAATAAATTAATATATGCATGTATGTCTAAAAAGCACATAAATAGCCTAAAGAGTTCACAAGAGTCAATTCCTGATATAACAGGCACTATCCCCCTCATCCCTTCTCTTAAATTACCCTAAAAGAAGACAGCTTTGTTAGAGCAGCTTTCCATAGTGTGCATTTTCTCTCAGGACAGGTATTGTTTTCTGTAAACATGTGGACTGTCCTTGTTGGGGAATAGAAGGCTTTGGGTGAAAGATGGCTGTCTGTTCTAAGAATAAATAAATGAGAACAGTTTTCAAATAGGAGAAAGGAAGCACTAGAGTGAAAGCGAACTGCATGGTTTTGTGTTGGAACTGAGTGACTCTATGGGAACTTATTTAAAAACATGCAGATACAGATGACTGTTTAATAATAGGTACAGTGTGTTTTAGAAATCCGAAAAGAATGTATTTTAAATGTTTTGCTGTGTGCAGGTAGTAAATACTTGAGGAGATAGATATGCTTACCTTCAATATACAGTGCTTACATCCATGAAAACATCACATGGTACTCCCCTAAAATGATACAATTCTAGGTCTTTTATTTCAGTGAAAAATAAATTTAATTTAAATATCCATACACATTATTTAGAAACAGATATACATACTTTTTATGCTTCTGCTTTTCTTGTTTTTTTAACTTGAAGTGGATATAGTCAGGAGTAGGTAGGTATTGGGCATGGGTTGCTTCTAGTAAAATGAAAAAACAAGTGCAGCCCTTCCAAAGGACACACAGTGATTTAGTGTAGAGCTGGAATATTCTGAACTGAAATATATATGCTTTGAAAATTAAATAACAAATTTTGATAGCTATTCATGCATTCTTTCTCTATTCTTCATAGTGTCTATAAATTCTTTGACTTACTAAAAGAAATTGATACCAGTACCAAAGTTGATAATGCTGTGTCAAGACTATTGAAGAAGTACAATGTGTTATGTGCACTCTACAGCAAATTAGAACGGTAAGATAAAAGTTTTATTAGGCTTACATATTAATTTTTTGTTTTTTATTTTTATAACCCATTTTCACATTACTGTTTAGTTAGATTTAATCTGGGAACTGTAATGTATTTAATGGAAGTATTAAGTATTATTCTGCAGCCTTATCCTTTTTGCTATTTTTTATTAGTTCTTAGGTAATTTATCTATTCATAAACATTCTGAACACTTGCCCTAAATTAACTGTTTTTACTAGCCTTTCCTGTCATTCGCTTCTTCTGATGCTGAGCTTGCTTCCCATCTTGCCTAGTAGAACTTATAGTTCTGAATAGTGATCTAAATTTTAACTTTTTCCAGCTTAGAAAGAAATAATATTGTCAATGGAAGGTGTGTGACCTGTGTTATTAAACTGTGTTCTGTACTCCAAGTGGTAGTCATGAAGACTCCACTTGCACCGTTCAACTGGAAAATCTTGACTAAGCATAGCTTACACTTTTTAAATTGTATTTTTCAAACAAATTATAGTCTTCTAACCCAAGTATTATAGTCTTTAATATGACATATATCTGCTACTGTTTTGGTGCTCACTGCATTTGTGCAAGGACATATGATAAGGAACGTTTTAGCTACATAAGCCACTTTGTAATAGGATGGTAAAAAGAAAGGAGGAGGCAGGGTATGGTGGTACACACCTTTAACAACAGCACTCAGGAAGCAGAGGCAGGCAGCTCTCTGTGAATTTGAGGCCAGTGTTGTCTACACTGTAAGTTCCAGGACAGCCAGGGTTACATAAAAAGATCCTGTCTCAAAAATAGAAGGGGTGCAGTCCTTAGATCTTCTGGGGTGAATGGGGATAGGGACAGCTAGAAATAGTATCTTCACCTTTGCTATTTAAGTGGTGTGTTACTAAATCTTGAGAGTTGTGATGATGGAAGTGAAAAAAGGTCCCAAAGGTTGGCCTAGGGGTTCGCATAGGGTCTCATATATGTAGGACTACACTTAAACTCATAGAGTCCAGGCTACATTCCCATCCTGCTTATTTTTTGAGACAGACCATCCTACCCTGGTCTTGAACTCATGATCCTACCTCAGCCTCCTAGATGCTGGGATCACGGGCATGCACCACCATTTCTAGATATGCCCTAGAGCTTTTGAAATAATGCCTTGCTTTTTCTTTCTTCTCCCTCCTCTCTCTTCCTTTTCTCTCCATCCGTCTCTCCCTTCCTTCCACACTTACAGACTTAAATATATAAATCAGTATATACTCTGCTTGTGACAGTGCACAAGGGAAAACCAAGGCAATAGTGCATAGCTTGCTAGAATTGTGGTAGAGATTTTGTATCCATAATAAACAAAGTAAGCAAAATTTTCACTGAGCCAGTTGTTAAGGAAATGATAGTGGGCTGGAGAGATGGCTCAGGGCACAGCATATACATGTGTGTAATCAACAGAGATACACATGCATAAACATAAATAAGAATGAAATGAGCAAAAGAAAATTCTATACAAATCAATATTAAAACCAAACAAACAAAAACAAGACCATCAAATTATTTCAAGTTCTAGAATTTGAGGGCTTGAAGTCATCTGGGGTGGTACAGTAGCTTTTTGCTATAATAATTTTATTCTATTTTTGTGTTTAAAGTATTATTTTCCCCCTTCCTTTTTCTTCTTACTCCTCTCAGACCCCCCACTCTGTGCACCTGCTTCCTTTTAAATCCGTTGCATTTTCTTTATTGTTGTTACATGTACACGAAATCTGCAATCATAACCTGCTGAGTCTATTTAGTGTTACTTCTTTGTGTATGATTTTAAGGCTGACCATTTGGTATTGGATAACCAGTTAATGCGGGACGATTCCTTTTCCTACCACTGAGACATCTCTCCAGCCCTTAGTGTTACTTCTTTGTGTGTGATTTTAAGGCTGACCACTTGGTATTGGATAACCAGTTAATGCGGGAAGATTACTTTTCCTACTCTTAGCATTTCTTAATTGCCTAGAGTTGTTTGTCTAGGGTGGGGCCCTGTAAGATTTCTCCGTCCACATTTCTATCATAATTTTGATTGAATACGTCCAGGTAGTTTTAGTCTCTTGTCTGACATCACTATTCTGCTTTGATACTAGTTTCTGTTTTTAAGTTATTTATTTATTTATTGTACTTTCCATTTATAAATTGTAGTTGATATCCTGGGAACTTAGAGAGAAGTAGACAAGGATATTAAAAGGGGAATAGTTTTCAGTGACTTTTTAGGCTTTACAGAATATTTTGTTTAAGTGGCTTGCCATCTTCTTTTTCTCTAAATAGAGAACAGTGAGTGATCAATAGAAATACCGTGAAACCAACATTTTTTTCTCTCATATAGTAATCTTAAGACCGCTAAAGTAAATTTTCTTGTGTTTACATTTTGAAGAGTAACTATAAGTAGTTTGGAAGGGTATGGAGAAGAAACTTTCAGGTAATTTTTTAGATGCCAGAAAATTCAGAGGAGAAAGAAGAAAAGGATAGTGTATCTACTACATATTGAAATTCAAAAGCTTTAGAAGTTATGTGGGCAATTTTGAAGTGTTCAGGATCTTCCTGTATCCTCTTTCCTAAGGACCAGTATCAACAGCAGTATTTCCAGGTTAGTTAGTGGGATCCAGGACAACAGTTTCACAGAATTTTCTTCAAGCATAACTGGAATATGAGAGTTAATGATGATTATTGACACAAACATCAGTGAGCAATAGAATTTGGATCTTTAAGCTGTGCTTCACTTAGAGAATCATTGATCTGAGAAACCACCAATTAGCTCCCAGAACCCTTCCCTGTCATTTATAGTTAGCAAACTGCACAGGAAATGGGAACAGTAGCAGTCAGTGTTCCAAAGCTAGCCCTGTCACTGTGGCCGAGCTTGAGATTCTTGTGATGGTCCTTCTCTGTCTTCTCCTGCAGCTTGCCCTTATTATCATCTCTCTGTGTGAAGCTGGGTTTGTCTACTCTTAAGGTTGTTGAGCCTTCTTGCATTCCTCTGAGCACCACCTAGACTGGGGCTATTCAACAAACTAACCATTAAAGTATCCCATGATGAGCTGTTTACAGAAGTATGTGTAGATTCCTTTCTACATTATGAAGTACAAATGTGCTCTTATAACAGAGAAGATAGATGTTCCTATCTATCCTTCCTTTCCTCTATCCAAAGCAGTAGTTGGATGTTTCATCTACCAAAAAAGGAGAAACTATAGGAGGGCTTAGTGGAGAAGTAGTCACACAGATCTGGATTCTAACTTAATCATGAGCTTGTGCTGTGTGATCTTGGATAAATGAGTTTCCTATGTTGGATTCCTTGTTTTCTAATGTCTAAAGCTAGTGAGAGTACCTATTAGTCAGGTTCCTCTAGAGCAACAGAACTAATAGAATGAATTTCTATCTCTCTCTATATATATATAGAGAGAGAAAGGGGATTTATTAGAAAGACTTGCAGGTTGTGGTCCAGCTAATCCATTGTTGGAAAGTCCAAAAATCTAGTAGTAGTTCTACCACTAGTGGATGTTTCTACTAGTCTTCAGTGTATGCTGGAATCGTGAAGAAGTCGGCTCTAATGCCAGTGAAGGAGTGGACTTGCTAGCGAGATGAGAAGTCAGACAAAGAGTAAAAGCTTCCTTCTTCCATGTCCTTATGTAGGCTTCTAGCAGAAGGCACGGTCTAGATTAGATCTGGATTAAAGATCTGCAAAGTGTGCCTTCCCTCCTTAAGATCTAGATTAAAGGTGTGTTTTTCTACCTCAAAGACCCAGATTAGAAGTAGACCTTCCCATTTCAAATTAGGCAGAAACCCCTCACAGTTGTATTATTTTTGGGTTTTAGTTATGTAGACAAGTTGACAACCAAAAATAGCCATCACATACCTGTTAAGTCTTTAATATATTAAATACGGTAATACATAAATAATGCTTTTGTTCAGTGACCTTGTATAAACATATTAAACTTTGCGTGAATATTAGCTTTCAATTTTTATGTTACCATTTACTTACTGTATATGTGTATGTATGTGGGAAAGTGTGTACCCTGATACAGATATGGAGGGTAAAGGGCAACTTGGAGGTATTTATTCTCTCCTCCTACCATCTGGGTTTCAGTTTCAAATTTTGGTTGTCAGGCCCAGCAGCAAGCACCTTTACCATCTGAGATATCTCACAGGCCCAAATATTAGCTTTTATTTTTATTTTTTTAAGATTTATTTACTTATTTATTATGTATACAGTATTGTGTTTGCCTACAGGCCAGAAGAGCACACCAGATCTCATTACAGATGGTTGTGAGCCACCACGTGGTTGCTGGGTACTGAACTCAGGACCTTTGGAAGAGCAGGCAGTTCTCTTAACCACTGAGCCATCTCTCCCCTTATACAGTCACACAGTACCAAGGTGATGCAAGGTGTAGAGATGTTTGATAGAATAGATCTGTTTGATTGAGTTCAGCATTTCCTCAATGGGTTATACATACATTTGTCTTTCTGTTGCTGTGATAAAGACCCCCTACAAAAACAATTTGAGGGAGAAAGGAATTATTCTGATGTACAGTTCCAGAGGGATACAGTTTCTAGTGGTGAGGAAGATGTGCAGTCCCAGCAAGCATGGTGGCAGGACATCCATAAAAGGAAGCAGAGCACCTGAACAGGAAGTGGGTCTGGCTATTAAAACTTCAAGGCCAGCCCTAGTGACGCTCTTTCTCAAGTATGATCCTGTTGGGAATATTTCACATTTGAACCATAGCCACATTTAACATAAATTAAGATCTTATAAGAGAAGTATTTTATGGAATATACTTTAAGAAACTTTATATTGTCAGCTGTTTTGTTGCAAATAAACTAACAAACCGTATTAAGAATTAACTGTTAGTATCCTACTATATCTAAGAGCTCTGGGTTTGATTAAGTGATCCTTCCTTAAAGAATAAGATGAAGTTTTTGATCCTACTGCACATACTGGCTTTGGGGGAGCCTAGGCAGTTTGGATGCTCAACTTACTAAGCCTGGATGGAGGTGGGCGGTCCTTGGACTTCCCACAGGTCAGGGAACCCTGATTGCTCTTCAAGCTGATGAGGGAGAGGGACTTGATCAGGGGAGGGGGAGGGAAATGAGAGGCGGTGGCGGGGAGGAGGCAGAAATCCTTAATAAATAAATAAATTTAAAAAAAAAGAAAGAACATTGAAGAAGATTCCTGACCTCAACCTCAGGCTTCACGTATATGCACATATGTCCACCAAACCAAACATGTATATACCACAGCATGTACACATGAAAAAGAAAATTAATTCAATGATAATTACGATGCTGTATTGTAGAGTATTGTATTTGAGTAGAAGTGATGCAATACATTGTAATCTTAAGTAGGTGAGAAGGGTAACCTCAGTTCTGGTGATTTTGACTAGGGCAAAAGGCTAGAGAAGAAGAAAATCCTGAATAGGGATTAGAAATAGAAATGTATCAAGCAAAATGAATGGGGACTGGAACCAGGGATTCTAAACTACGACAAGTGTGTGTACAACACCCAAACATTGTAGGTTGTATTTTGAGCTGCTAAGTCTAAATGTCTGGAGGTTAGGAAGGAAGGAGTCTGATTGGTAGTGAACTAGGATTACCCTGCAGGCAGTGGAAAGCTGACGAATGATTTTATATTGGGGAATGGCGTAGTCTGATTTGTCCTTAAAAGATCACTCTGGACTTGGTAAAAGGAATTTATGTTTTTTATTGACTAGTTTTAAGGAATAATGGAATAATTTAGCTTTAAGGTTGCTAGTCCTGGATCAAACTAAGTTTTATTTTCCTCTTATTTGTATGACTTCCTGGAGTGTGAAGATTGTGATGCCAATGCTTGTTTATTACAGGATGAACTATATGGATATATATGACTTACTGGTTAGATGGTCATTAGTTACCCCCTGATCTAAGATTCTGGTTTTATCATCAGTTTTGATTTAAAAGTGAGTGACAGAAGCCTTTGTAATTAGAACATGGTAATGTGAAATGTCACTTTGTAGTGGGTAGATAAATTTTAATTTAGTTTCAGAATGCTCATGATTCATGCTACAGTAGTATTTCAAAAGTTACTTTCTAAAAATCATCATGCTAATGAAATTGTTTGTCCTTTCAGGACGTGTGAGCTTATATATCTGACACAGCCCAGCAGTGTGTAAGTAGTTTAAAGCATGTTACTTTTCATTAAACACTTTTTATTTTCTGAACTAATCTCAGACGTACTGATTCAAGTAGGCTTACTTTGGGTTATTAAAAAATATACTGCTTTATACTTACAAATCCTGAGGTGATAAAATCCTGTTTAGATTGCTCTAAAGATACGTGCTTTATATTGCAAAGAAGAGCTAATTAGCTCAGAATTGATTCGGTGTTCTCTGTCACTATTCTGGGGAAAATATAGTTCATTCATTAAATATTTATTGAGGATCTGCCACAAGGATTGTATTAGCAATGCTCTGCATATTTTTATATAAGAACAGATACATTCTAAATTAGGGGACTTGAGAGAAGACTCTGCTTAAGAACACTCCTTCTTCCAGAGGATCCAGGCTTGATTCCCAGCACCTGCATGGTAGCTCACAGCTGTCTGTATCTCCAGTTCCATGACATCTGATGACCTCTTCTGGCCTCTGCAAGCACCTGTCACACAAGTGGTGCACAGACACATACAGATAACACACACACACAAACACACACATAAACATACACACACAATCTCAATTACAAATCCTAAATTATTTTGAAAATGCCTACCACTAGCTAGAACAGTACGCCCATGTTCTTTTCTGGACACCTCAAATAGTCCTGGTCATTTTCTGCCTCATTAATGCAGTAGAATTGAAATGCTTGTTGGAATGCACATTTATCGATTTATATAAACGTGTTAATTCTAATGAATGACCATTTTATGGAAGAATTCTCAAGGTGAAATGTTCATAAACCAGAGCCACCTGAGTTCTTCTTTTTTCTTTTTTGCTTACATTGTTCATCTTAACTAGAAAACAAAGAGCAAACAAGTGTAAAAGTAATTAGAAACAAATTAAAGTAGCTTGAGCTTTATATAATTTAGATTAGAATAAATATTTTGTAGGCACACCAAATGAACTGAGAGAAGTTGAGTTCAGGTGTGAATTGTGCTTTTAAAGAGGACTGCCATCCATTATGTATGTCTTTAACTCATGTCTACAATTTAAAAGTAAAGCTGAAAACTTTGTCCATGTCTAATTTTTTTATTGCTTTGTATTTGTTTGCCAGGATATCTACTGAAATAAATTCTATGTTGGTGCTAAAAATTTCTTGGATCACTTTTTTGCTAGCTAAAGGTAAATGAACATGTTATTACATGCTGATTATAAAGTATGATTAGTAAGTTGTTCATTTGGAATAGTGTAAGTTTTTTCAATTAATATAGACTACTGTATTCTCTGCATGGTTTATTAAATGTAAACCATTTTTATAATTATGCTAACAAAGACATCATTAGAAATGTTTCATTTCCTACCTTTTCTTCCTTCTTTCCTTCCCCCCTTCTTTTCTATTTTCTTTACATTTCCTTTTTTAGCAGTGCTGGGGATGAAAGTCACAGCCTAGTGAATTTTAAATTTTTAAAATTGATTTTATTTAAATTTTACAAAAGAAAAGTTATAAGTAGAAATAATAAGTATTTAGCTACTTTACGTGATATTTCTTTGAAATAAAATATTTCCTATTATAATCTTTATTTTTCTTTTTTGGCCTTTTATTTTGGTAATGTTATTACAATGAGAAGGGAAAATTATAGTCATTAAATGCTCGTACCTATACCAAATTCAGGGTGAATGCTTGTGTTTTTCTTCTTCTGACTTGGACAAAGTAAAATTTGATGGGAGACAAGTAAAATATGAATAAACCATGATGAGCAGTCAACAGATATGAGAATTCAGTATACTGTGCTGATGGAAAACAGCCTGCATCCCTTCTGTCTTAGTCAGTGGTGCTGGAGAGGAGCTGAGAGTTCTATATCTGGACTCACAGGCAGCAGGAAGAGACAGTGAGACACTGGACCTGACTTGAGCATCCGAAACCTTAAAGCCTACCCACCCCATGTGACACACTTCCTCTGCACCTCCAGTCATGCTGCTTGTGTTGAGTGTGGAGGCCATGTTCATTCAAATCATCACACCACCTCAGTACCATTAGAGGGAGGGTTTCTTCTATCCAGGTACTAGCCAGGCCTGACCCTGCTTAGCAGCTGAGATAGGTGAAATCGGGCATGTTCAGGGTGGTATGGCCATAGAGAGAAGAGGGACTCGTACAGCAGTGTGCATTAATCTGCCTTGAAAACCATAATAATGTCTCTTGGCACATCCTCCTCCCGCTCCCCACTTTCTAATTAATGCATTCTACTGTCTTCATTTTACTATCAAAGACTTAGCATCTAGTCATCTGTAATTATAGTTACCTCAAGCCTTTAGTCTCAGTTCTATATTTAAATGCCTTCTGTGCCCATTCATTACTTCAGTATAGTTTCTCATTTCTGAGTCCTTGATTTTGACCCATTTCTTAGCTAGCTAGATTGTAGCATCAAGGATTTAAAATTGTTTTATACATTATTTTTTTTTTTTTTTACATATCGTATGTGCTTGTACGTGTACGCCTCTGGCTTGGTGACAAGCACTTTTGCCTGCTGAGCCATCTCTCCAGCCCATTGCATTTAAAACACTAGCCCTTTGATGTAATATTCCGTATGTTTGACGTGTTAATGGAGAATGTCCACAGCATTTATTCTTGAAAGACAACTTGACTGTGTATCCTGTTCTTGAGTCATTTTACCCCTCAAGGCAATATTTTCTAGTATTGAATGTTGATTTTGTGAAATCTGAGGCTCGCTTAATTTCCTCCTGTCATTAAGTTACTGAATACCAAACGGGTTCTTTTTTAAACTTGAGGTTTAGGTCTGAAGGTGTGGCTCAGTAATTAAAGCACTTGCAGTAGAAGCCTGGTTTCATTCCACATGGCAGCTCCCAATCTCTGCTACACCACTCCCAGTGCATTTGTTACCCTCCTCTGGCCTTCCTGCCACCAGGCATATAGGCAGGCGAATGCTCATATGCAGAAAATAAATTTAAGTAAATGAAACTTAAGTTTGAGGTTTAATACCTTTACTAGGATATCTGTTATTTGAATCATTCTGTATTCATTTGTGTTACAACACTTTCTTTTAAACTAGGTATTCTGCCCTTCTTTCTGAGACAACTTGATGTTATTTTATTCTGTTAGGTTTTCTTTGAACATTTTATCAGTTTGTTCTCCATGTTTCTCTTATTTTAATTTTTTTTTCTTTTGGGCAATGCTGGGAATTGAGCCCAAAGCTTCATGAATGCTAGGCAAATGTTCAACCACTAAGCTGCATCCCCAACTTTGTGTTATGTGTAGGTTTCTTATTTCTGCTGTCTTTTGTTTCCATCTAAACTCTTTTGGTAATGGTGTTATTTGTACCTAGTCCTTTCTTAGCTCATCTGACTCCTTGTTTTTATGTAAATTGAGACCAGTCAGCTTTTCTGTTTGCTTGTTCATTTGTTTTAAGGCAAGTTCTTGACTTGTGGCCCAGACTGCCTTTAACGTAGTGATCTTCCTGCTGGCATCCCAAACAGTGGAGATCACCATAATGTAGGATGACTTGCTTATTTATTTGTTTGTTTGTTTTAAAGGTATTTTCTTCCTATTAGGTTCTCTGATTTTTCCCCTTTTGTGAGTTTACTTTTTCTTTTGTGAATGCCTTTTTCCTTCATATATGGGATATGAGTGGCTAATGCTTTCTTTGAGGTAGTTTGAGAGACCCTCCCTTTATTCCCTTTATACTTAATGTGCAGTTAGTTTGTATTCCCCAGAGAATTACAGTGTGCTGTAAACGGGCGTTATGCTACTTTTAGTCAGAAAGTGAGGACGAGAGTAGAGAATTTATCTGAATTCTGTACTTTGCCCTTTTCCCAATCAGCACAGTATACTGGAATATCTGTGCTGGGCAGCTAGCCATCATGGTTTACTTCCCTTTTCTGTAATGATTACTTCTCCCTCCAAGCCAGAAAATGAGAAGTGAGCGTGCTGCTGGAGAGTTGTTCCGGATTTGGTATTGCTGCTGCTAGCACTTGGCTAATGTGTTTACCTTTCAGAGTGTTGTTAGAGCGGAGAGGCTGTTCATCTGACTTCGCTCTGCTCCTCTTACTTGGATGTGCCTGATAGCAAACTTCACCTGTTTCTTCACCACCATTAACTTTCAGTTAGCGTGCAAATTAAAGAGTTTCCTAGTGACATTTTCGTATCATACATTTCTGCTTTGTGGTTTACACCCCCTGTAATATTTCTTCACTGAATTCATTGCAAACATACTTTTGTACCATACCATATAGACTTAAAACACCCACTTGATACAAGGTTATTCATTGTCTCACACATTTTGGGAGTTTCAGTATTTGTTATTGTTATTACTGGCTTAGCAGATAGTCCAAAGGTAGAAAGTGAATCAGCTCAAGCTTCTCCTTTATATAAAAAGTACTTATTTACTTTTATCTGTGCATGTGAGTGTTTTACTTGCATATATGTATATGTACCACATGTATTCCTCGTACCTCTGGAGACCAGAGAGGGCATTGATTTCCTTAATGAGAATTAGAGACACTTGTGAGCTAGCTACCATGTGAGTGCTGGGAGCCTAACCTCTGCAAGAGCAACGAGTGCTATCAACCATGAGCAATCTCTCTGGCTCCTACATCTTTCTTAAAAATAATAGAGCTATAAGCAAATAGGCACTTGCTGGATTTGATTATAATTTACATTATGTATAGGTACTTATTACCTGTATTTATTTCTATGAGCCTTGTAGTTGTATGTTATATATGTTACATAAACTTATTGTTTTAAGTTATATATGTATGTATGTATGTTACATAAACTCTTAGGATATTATGTTAAATAATCATTTCAACATGACCTTATAATTATGCTCTGTTTGGGTTTTTTGTTTGTTTGTTTTTGAGACAGGATTTCTCTGTGTTGCCCTGGCTGACCTGGAACTTGCTCTGTAGACCAGGCTGGCCTTGCCTCACAGAGATCCCCTGCCTCTGTCTTCCAAGTGCTAGGATTAAAGGTATGCACCATCACCTCCTGGCTTTTTTTTCTTTCCTTTGTGTTTTCAAAACAGAATTTTTCTGTGTAACAGCCCTGGCTGTCCTGGAATTCACTCTGTAGACCAGGTTGGCTTCTGTAGACCAGGTCTGCCTCTGCTTCCCTAATGCTGGGATTAAAGGCATGCACTGCCACTGCCCAGAAATTTTGTTATTTCTTAATGGTTTTCATTAGTGTAACATTTGTAGGGGATTAAATTGAACATATGAGATACTTTATATAAATATTTAGAGTGAAAGATTAGCTTGCATCATGCTTCAGCATTGTTTCTGAGAGTAATGAGCTTTGTAGGTCACACCAAAATAGGAAGCAGATTTTATAAAAGGTAATGCCAGATGATTTTAATAAGAATTAATTCTTATAACCCCCAGTTTTAAAGCTCTCATTTTATGTCTTGAATCTCATCTTTTTAATTTGGTTTTGCAACAAAGAGAAAAGTTTTCATCATGGCTCTAGTGATTAGCAAATTAATGAGCATATGGATATACCATTACATTTTTCTCTGACTTAAAGGCACTACTCACTAACTTTTTTTAAAAATGGGAATCTTGAAGCCACTGAGATGCCTTTACACATAAAGGCATGAACCGCCAACCTGGAACCTGAGTTTGGTCACTGGGACCCACATAGTAAGAGAACCAGTTCATGCAGGTTGTCCTCTGATTGACACACGTATTTTAAGGTACATGTACACACACAGTTTGCTCACAAACGTGCATATACATGCATGTACACACACACAGGTAAGTAAATAATAGTTAAATATAAGTTTTAAATATTTAACTGTGGATCTTTTTTGTTTTTAGGAGAAGTATTACAAATGGAAGATGATCTGGTAATCTCGTTTCAGTTAATGTTGTGTGTAGTTGACTATTTTATTAAGTTCTCACCTCCTGCACTACTCAGAGAACCATACAGTAAGTATTCTAAACAATGCAGTGCTCTTCTCTATCTTCATGAGTGACTTACTGAATGTCTTTTAGGTCCGATGCAGTCCTAAAACTGAGAGGATGATAAAACGTTAGTCAGGAATGGGCTCTGCCTTTTTCTCTTAGCTTTGCTTTACTGTGACAATACCTGATGTGATCAACTTGTTGGGGTGTGATCGACTTATTTTTAGCTCACAGTTTTGGAGTTTCCATCACAGTTTTGGAGTTTCCAGTCCACAGGTGATTTGACACCTTTGCTTTGAGCCTGTAGTGAGGCCACATCATGGCAGGTGCACACAATGGAGTAAAACTGTTCCCCTTCTTCTGGAGTTGAGAAAGAGAGTAGGGAGAGGATGGACTCCTATTATCCTTCAAGAGATGCACTGTAGGAACCCTCGGACTGGTTAGACTCTGCCGGTAGCTGCAAGCTGGGGACTGAGACTGACACGTGGGCCTGAACATCTCCAGATTCAAATCAGCAACCTTCAAGAGTATCAGCTATAGAAAAGAAGATAAAACGTTGAGCAAATAATCAAGAATGTATGTAGTAGGAAGTGCTCTAGTTTAATCAAAACAAAAATTGGGGGGAGTTTTAGAGATATGAACATTTTTACATGGCCAGTGAGATGTTCCAGCCTAACAACCTGAGTCCAATGCCCAGAGTTAATGGTGGAAAGAGAGAATTGGTTCCTGAAAGTTGTCCCTGACCTCCAGAGATGTGTCCTGCTTCCCCTACGTGCTCATGCATGTGCACACACATATACACCCACACAATAATAATCATAATCATAAAATTAAAATAAGGGCTAGAAAGATATCTTAGTGGCTAAGAATGCATATTGCCCTTGCAGAGGACCTGAGTTCAGTTCCCAGAACCATGTTGGGTGGCTCTCAACCTCCTGTAACTTCAGCTACAGGAGGATGCAGTGCCCTCTTCTGGACTCTCTGGGTACTATACTCACTTAAATATACCCCTCACACTACACACACACACACACACACACACACACACACACACGCACGCACGCACGCACGCACACACAGGCATGCACGCACACACGCGCACACACACATAATTAAAAATATAATTTAAAAATTAAAAAGCAAGTTTTTATAGTAGCAGTGGAGGGCTAATCAACGACATAGAAAAGTATTATTTGAAATGAGTTTGAGGAGTAGGTAAGGTTGGGGAAATGTTTCTTTTGAAGAAGCAGGGGAGATTTGTAGTAAAGTAGAACAAAAGATGGAGATTTGATCAATAACTTTTGGGAAGGGGGGCATTCTATGGTAGCAATTTAAGTTTTTATTTTTATTGGATATTGTATGCTATATAACTGATTTTTTTATATGAGCAGTAACTGATACTGTTTCAGTGGGTAATGAGAAGGAAGGGAAATGTATTTAAATAAAAATAGCTGTTGATAAATAGATAGCATTAAGCAAAATAAGTGTAGATTAAGTATTTCTTAGACCAGAGATGTTTCTTTTGGTCTCCTCAAAAATAGGACTTTGAAATCACCTTTTTTACAGTAGAAAATGTAAGCGTAGCTAAGGACAGGCTGATCCCTAGCTCGTGAAATGATAAAAGTATTAATACTAGTGATAAAACATAGCAGATCATAATTTCAAGACTAAACTTCATGCTGAAGAGGATTAAATAGTGAAGACTTAATTCATCTTTGTGAACAATGACTTCTTGGGGAAATGAAGTCTGGATGAGAGTTTTGACAATGTATTAAACCTATGTTGGTGGAAGAGGCAGAAAACTTAAACTAGCGAAATTACATACAAAACAGGAGAAATTTTAAACTCTACAATAAATAGTAAATATACTTCAAAAGTCCCCATCCTTTAAATGTTTCTTTTGCCTGCCTTTTTCTCCCTTGTTTATATCAATGTTGAAACTTTAAAAGTTGGTATATATCTGAGTGTGATAAATGCATGTTTTTTTTTTTAAATCCCAGCCCTGGAAGACAGAAGTAGGCCAATCTCTGTGAGTTCCAGACAAGCTGGTCTACATAGCTTGTTTCAGGACAGCCAGAGCTACAGGGTGCGATTCTGTCTGCAAAATAAAATTAAATAAAAAGTTGGTGTACTGTGTTACTTTATTTAGATTGATGTCTTTGTTCTTTAGATAATTGAAATCTGTACTTCATTGTTACAGAGAAACCAGCATGATCAACTGAATTGACCAAGTACAGTTAATTTTTAATTAGCTTTTGTGATAGGGATTTCAGATACAGTGATGTGGTTTGTCTCCATGTACTATGACCTGGCTTCAGAAGATAATTTATGACCTGTCTGTAGCCTCATATCCCACAGGTTCCCACAGCTTGTGGGTGGTTTCAACCTGGTATCTTTATCTGCAAAAGAGAAAGACTTTTTAAAATAGTACTATTATGACATCTAAAAACTGTTAGTTACTCTTTAATGCCATCAAATACTTTGTAAGTGTTCAGATTTCCAGTTAGTGTATATATTCAATAGAAGTTTCTTTTCTGTAGGCTGACTGAATCAGAATGTACATGAAATCTCTACTTTGTGATTGGTTAATAAACTTTTTTTTTTTTCAAGACAGGTTTTCTCCGTTGTTTTTGGTTCCTGTCCTGGAACTAGCTCTTATAGACCAGGCTGGCCTCGAACTCACAGAGATCCGCCTGCCTTTGCCTCCCAAGTGCTGGGATTAAAGGCGTGCGCCACCACCGCCCGGCTTAAACTTATTTATTTATTTAGAGGCAGGCTCTCATTATGTAGCCCATGCTCTCCTGAAGCTTGCTATGTTGACTGTGCTGGCCTCCAACTCAAAGAGATCTTGCCCTTGTGAGGAAAGGCGTGCTTCGATCACTATGCCTAGCTTGTTATACTTCTAAAACTTGCTCCTCTAGGTTGTGGATATAGTTCAGTGGTAGAGCTTAGAAGGCCCTGGTTCTAATTTGTAGCACAAAACAGTATTCTGCTTCTTTCTTCTCCCTCTCTCATGCTTTATTTTTTAATATTTAATATTAATTAATTTAATATTAAAACAAATATTTAAATAATTAGAGTACAGGATTTGTACTTATCATGTGTACAACATATGTTTTGCCAACACCTACTCTTATGTACCAGTTATGTGCCTGATGCCTGTGTCGGCCAGAAGAGGGCATCCTATCCCCTGAAACTGAACAGATAGTTGTGAGCCACAATGTGAATACTAGGAATTTAACCTGAGTCCTCTGGAAGAGCAGCCAGTGTTCTTATCCACTGAGTTATCTCTTTAGCCCCTTACACTACAACCTTAAATACTTTATAATTTGCTAATACTTAAAAGGTTTATGCTATGTTTATAAAAGAAACCCATAAATATTTGCTTATTCACTTAAGGATCTAAAAATAGAGAAAATGTTTATACTTACTTAGTATTTGTTTGTGGGGTAGTAGGATTCCATGTGGGGCTGTGTGCGGAAGTTGAAGGAAATTTGCATGAGTCAGTTCTTTCCTTCTCCTGTAGGGGTTCCAGGGATTGAACCAGGTTGTCAGCCTTGGCAGCTAGTGCCTTTGCCCAGAGTCATCTCATCAGCCCAGGAAATAGTTTTGTTCATGTATTCTGAGTAGAATATACTTATAAGTAATTTATAAATTATTTGTTTATCATACTTTCTCCGGGTTTATGGGATGTAGCATTTTGGGTATAGCATTTGTAGAAAAAGAAAAATGTGAGTTGCTAAAACTAATAACAGTA
>NC_022019.1:19009602-19012226 GCF_000317375.1 Microtus ochrogaster | reverse complement strand
CTGGAACTAGCTCTTGTAGACTAGGCTGGCCTCGAACTCACAGAGATCCGCCTGCCTCTGCCTCCCGAGTGCTGGGATTAAAGGCGTGTGCCACCACCGCTGGGGGACCATTTTTATTTTATAAGAACAAAATATTTGCAAAAAATTAATTTTCATACTTCCTTACTTAGCTTTTAAAGGTAATGTGTCCCTTCTGGAATTACTGGATACATAACATGAAGAAAATAGTTTTCAAATGTGTTTCTCCTTCTAGACCATCGAATTTACTAATATCCCTAGTGTTTAAAACACCTTACCAAGAGACCTCAGAGTTTCACTTCGGTGTGAGTGATCTAACATTTCGTTTCTGTTTAGCCTTTAACGACTGAGCCATCCTTCCAGGCCGTTAGAGAGAACTTCTGCACGCAGAGTAATTACTTTCTTCAAGAGTCTAGGTTTTGGAACCGAAAGGATTCTTACAAATAATGCACCCCACTTCCTTATAGTAATGAGTGATATGTTTCCAGAGACCGGTTACTCATCACTCACTGAGCCTTTGGTAAAGTTTAGGACATCTGGGTCTCTGTTCATTCAACAGATTATCTCTTTCACAGTTTGGCTATTGAAATTTTGCCTACAATTCACCAGATATGTGAAATATTACATCTTTGAAATTCTGGCAACTTGGGGAAAACAGTGAGGATACCTGTTTCCAAGACTGAATTAAAGAAGTATTAGAACTCTTACCAAATATCTAGGCTTTACCGCTGTGGCTCTTATTAATGTCATGAATCTGTATGTATTAACTTCATATATAAGCCTAATATATAAGCCAAATGCTTGCTTTTCACATTTCTAGACCACGAGCTCCCCACACAAATTGTTGGCAGCGGTAGCTGAAATAGTGCTGTCTCCATTCTGTGTTTGGTCATAAGGAAGCAAATAGTAGTCAGTGCGCTGTTCTAATTCCCTGGATTTTTATAACATGAGTAGTTACATTTTATTTTGAGGATTAGAATAAAATACGTTTTTAATCTTAAGGAATTTGTTCTTAGAATTTAGAGTGTTTAGTTATGATTCAAGTATAGATAATAAAAACTTCAGTATTTTAATTGACACGTGACTAAAAATAGCATTTATGGCTGTATAACTATTGGTTAATTATACTAATTGACTAACTACTAAATATCCCAGGTAAGTGTGAACTAATTAGAAAATAAATATACTATTTGTTAGAAAGAAAAATCAATAAATGTAGACTACATGTTTGGAAAAGAAAGTAAGTAAAAGAAAAGCAATTGGTTAAAAATTGTATATTACATTGCACTTACAGAGCAACCAGTAATCTGTTTTCCAAGTGCCACTTTAAAATATTGCCTTCAGTGGCTCCTTATGCCACACACCCCATTTCATTAGCAGCTTTCCACTTAAACTCTGTTTTATGGTCAGAAATCTATATTAAAAAGTAAATAATTGAAACAGTTATAAATATGGTTATTTTGAATGTACTGTAAATGTCAGTGTAGTGGCATTTCACTTGTATTTTAATAAGTAAAACTTATTAAAATCTGAGGATCAGAAAAGTAAATCAGCCACACTGGCCAGCCTTACAGATCATGCAGCTATACACCTTTAATCCCAGTAGCCACACTAGCTTGCCATAAAAACCAGATGAGAGTGGTGCACACCTTTAATCCCAGCCCTAGAGAGGAATATAAAATGGGAGGAGACAGCACTCAGCTCAGTCTCATTCTGAGATTCCTGGAGGCAGGATCGCCATTTCGGGCTGAGGTCAAGGTAAAAGCCATTGGCTGGCTGCTTTGCTTTTCGGTTCTTCGGGTTAGACCCCAGTTTCTCTTAAGTTTTTATTAATCATGATGAGTTTTTATTAATCATGCTTTATGTCAGTTAACACTGTTAGTGTGGATAGTTACTGAGACTGGATTTTATTTTGTTTTAAATTTTAATCTCTTAATATTGTAATCTTAGATGTATAAATATTTGAATGTTATATTTTTCAGGTGAAAAATGTTTATTTCAAAAATTTTATCCCTTTTATGAATTCACTTGGAATTGTATCATCTAATGGACTTCCAGAGGTAATTTGAAATACAATTCAATTAAAATTAGTATGGTTTGTTTGAGACTTTGGGGAAGGAGGATAATTGCTTAATTGTCAGTTGTTGATTTTCCAAAGTAAATTTAGCTGAGTAGAATTGTAAAGTCAACTTTGTTCTATGGTGAAAAAGTTTTTTGTTTGTTGTTGTTTACTTGTTTTGTTTGGTTTTGTTTATTTGAGGCAGGGTTTCTTTTCTCTGTGTAGTCCTAGCTGTCCTGAAATTCACTCTGTAGACCAGCTGGCCTCAAGTTTATGTAATCCACCAGCCTCTGCCTCTGTCCAGATTGCTGGGATTAAAGGTGTGTGCCACTATGACCCAGCAAGGTTTTTTTAAAAAACATAGGTTCAAAAGTATAAGTAAACATAATTTATCAAAAGGCATAGAATTAGAAAACTAGGCTACCAGTTCTCTATTTGGATTGCAAACTATTTCTTAATTTAAGAATTCATTTAGAGCCTGGCGGTGGTGACGCATGCCTTTAATCCCAGCACTCGGGAGGCAGAGGCAGGCGGATCTCTGTGAGTT
>NC_022019.1:19000761-19008830 GCF_000317375.1 Microtus ochrogaster | reverse complement strand
CTCTCTCTCTCTCTCTCTCTCTCTCTCTGCAATAAAAAACAAAGAGTTGATTCTTTGAAAAGATAAATGAAATTGGAAAACCTTGAGCGAAATGAATCAGAAGAAAGAACCAGTTTAATAAAATTAGAGATTGAGAAGGAAACATAACGGCGGACACCAACAAAAATCAGAGGATCATTAGAGCACCTTTGAAAACTATTATTCCAATAAATTGGAAAGTCTAGAAGAACTGGACAAATTTCAAGACATTCATAACTTAGACAATTAAACCAAGAACATATAAGCAGATCTACTACAAACAATGATATTGAGATGGCAATAAGTCTCTCCACTGGAAAAGCTCAGGTCCATTGCCAATATCACCAATGCTCCTCACACTGTCCCATGACTCAGGGAGGGAAGGAATGCCACCAAGACAAAACGAGAATCCATAGCTTCTTCAACTAGGGATCCTGGGAAAGCTACATATAGAAGAATGAAATTAGACTCCTGGTTTTCATCCCATAAAATCAATTAAACTTTATCAAAGTTTATAATGGATGATTAGAAACTGAAACTTCTACAGAAAAACATAGGTAGAATACTTTGAGGTAGAGGTATGATTCTTTTTCAGGAAGAGAAAGCCTCTGATCGCTCAGGAATTGAATGAGACTAAAATGTTCTGTATAGCAAATGAAACTCTTGAGTTAAGAGACAGCTATGGAATGAGAGGAAATCTTTGGAAGATATAATTTTTTATGTATCTAATATATAGATTACTGATAGAAATATAATTAGTCTAATCTTGATGCAGCCATTAAGGAGGTCCTGAAAAAACTAAAAAATAGAACTACTATATGACCTACCTGTATCCCTTCTGGATATATGCCCCAGAGACTATGCCAGCATATTGTAAAGATCCTTGTATATTTATGCTTATTGCTGCTCTATCTACAATAACTAAGTCATAGAATTGGTCTAGATGTCCATCAATAGGTAAATGGTTTTAAACGTTGACTACATGGTAAACCAAGGCAGGTGAGGTTGGTTACTAGTTAGGCTAAGCAAACAGTTTGAATACACAGTAGCTAGCAGTCTTAATTTGTAAGGGACCTTAAGGTATATTATTAATCTTGGCTATGAGATCCAACAAAGGTTCCAGTCTCTTAGAATATAAAAGATAGTTTCAGAATATTTCATTACCACACAGACAAAGAAGAACAATACTGTGTGGATGGAAGTTTCTGTACCATCCAGTCCCACAGCCATTCAGTCCCAAAGAAACACACAGAGTACAATTATAAACTGTTTGGCCTATTAGCTCAGGCTTATTATTAACTAGGTCTTACAACTTGAATTAACCCATAATTCTTGTCTGTGTTAGCCATATGGCTTGGTACCTTTTATCAGTAAGGCATTCTCATCTTGCTTCCTCTGCTTCTGGCTGATGACTGACTCTGCCTTTTCTTGTCCCAGAATTCTCTTAGTTTGGTTGCCCCACTTATACATCCTGCCTGGTTACTGGCCAATCAGCGTTTTTTTATTAAACCAATATGAGTGACAAATCTTTATAGTGTACAAGAGCATTATCCCACAGCATTTCTCCTTTTTTCACTCAAAACAAGACCCTGAATCTAATCTCATTTGTTTTGCTTTTTTTCCTGGCTGTTATTCATAACAACTTGTAACCTACACTCTAAACAAAGACAAGTGTCCATAATCCATTTCTCTTTCTTTTCTCTCCCAAGCCTATGAATATTTTTAAACACACTGTAAACTGTTTAGATGTTTTTTTTTCTTTTTCCCCCCTCTGAATCTGTCTTTACTGTATACCTTTATCTTTTTCTGACCACATTAGGCTTTAATCTGCTAAGCAACATGACTAGGATTAAAGCCACGGTTTTGGCAGATGGATCTGCCCCATTCCTTGGCCCCACTTCCTGGAGAATCTAGCTTTATGGTGGAGGTACTGGCCTAGCCACATTTTTTACCACAACTCTGAGTAGTTTCTAGATCCATGCCACCACCAAGAAGCAAGCTGCTGGCTGCTCATAAACCCCATGTAAGTATTCGATGACAGAGCCTCTGAAAAGAGCTGTGAAGGTTTTGCTGCTAATGCTGAGCTTCTCTTATAGGAGCAAACAGAGCCCACTCAAGACAATGCTGGTACCAAGAAGCTGTGCTTGATTCTGTTATTTTCTGTCTAGAATACTCTTTTAAAAAGCTTTCTTAGGCTTTATGTGGAAATTCTTGCCTAACATTTGGGTATCATATATGTAGACAAAAGTTTCTGTCCCACCTGGTCCCGCAGCCATTCAGTCCCAAAGAAACAGAAGCTTATAACTATAAACTGTTTGGCCTGTTATCTCAAGGTTATTATTAACTATCTCTTATAACTCGAATTAACCCCATAATTCTTGTCTATGTTAACCACATGGATTGTTACTTTTTTTTTTTTTATTTTCGAGACAGGGTTTCTCCGTAGCTTTTGGTTCCTGTCCTGGAACTAGCTCTTGTAGACCAGGCTGGTCTCGAACTCACAGAGATCCGCCTGCCTCTGCCTCCCGAGTGCTGAGATTAAAGGAGTGCGCCACCACTGCCCGGCTGGATTGGTACTTTTTATCAGTGAGATAGTCTCATCTTCTTCCTCTGTGTGTGACTGGTGACTACTCTGCCTTCAAGAAAAGTTTCAGTCTTTTAGAATATAAGAGATAGTTTCAGAATATTGTACTACCTTGCAGAAGGACAAAGAAGGACAATATTGAGTACTTTTTTTTCTTGTTTTTTTCTTTTTTCTTTTTTTCCTTTTTTTTGGTTCATTTGAGACAGTTTCTCTATATAGTCCTGGCTGTCCTAGAAATCTCTCCATAGACCAGGCAGGCCTCAAATTCAGAGATCACCCATCTCTGCCTGCTGAGTGCTGTGTGATTAAAGACATGCACCACCACTGCCAGGTTGTATAGTTTTTCTGGGGGGAGGGTTGTTTTGTTTTTTGAGACAGGGTTTGTCTTTGTCTTTAGCTTTGGAGCCTATCCTGGAATTTGTTCTGTAGATCAGGCTGGCCTGGAGCTCACAGAGATCCTTCAATGTCTGCCACCTGAGTGCTGGCATTAAAGGTGTGTGCCACCAACACTTAGCTTTTTGGGTGCCCACCACCCAGCTCCCAGATAATCAGAGAGATACTTACTCTTTCTTATGAATGTTGAACCTAAGTTTGGCTTATTTCTAGCCAGCTTTTTTTTTTTTTAACTTAAATTATCCTGGCTATCCTTTGCCTGTAAACTTTTACCTTTTTCTATTTCTACCATTTCTTTCCTTCTTATTCTGTATCTAGTTGTATGGCTGGGTGGCTGACCCATGGCATCCACCTCTCTTCCTGTTTTTGTTACCCCCTTTTTTCTTTTTCTTCTTTTATTTATTCTCTCTGCCTGGCAGTTCTGCCTATTCTTTCTCCTGTCTAGCTATTGGCTATTCAAGCTTATTATTAGACCAATCAGGTGTTTTGGACAAGCAAAACATCACAGTTTACAGAATTAAACAAATGCAACATAAAAATATGCAGCACATCTTTGCATCATTAATTAAACAAATAAACCACAGCATAAACAAGTATAACACATCTTAAAATATTATTACACAGCATGGTCTTTTAGTAATCTTATTCCTACTTTAGGCATCAGAAACCATGCTGTTCTGACATCTAACATCTAAATGTTAACATTTAGGAGAATCCCCCACTCCTTTATAAAGGGTTAGTTTCAATGAATACCTTAAGAGAAACTTCACATTTTCAGTATTGCACATATAATTGCCAGTCAGATGGTTGCTAGTTTGTGTTTCTCTAAGGTAGGGCAGGAGTGGTCACTAATCTTAGCTACGCATTAATAACCATTCTGCCAAGTTTAATGATGTAGGGAAACATACAATTTGCATTTTTGTGTTTCTTCTACCATTCTTTTTATAATGCAGTTTTTAGTTCCCTCAAGGTTAAACATTGACTTTGAAAGTCACAGAAAGGGCTAGGGAGTGTTGCTCAGTGGTAGAGTGCCTGCTTAACCAGGTAAAATGTCCTGGGTTCTATCTATAGTACTGGAACAACAAACCAAACTAGGTAGAAAACACTTCAGGAGTGTTTTCTTGATTTAATGGTAGAATGTGTGTATAATATGTGCAAGACTCTAGGTTTTAATGTAGTGACATTTCATTTGTATTTTAATAAATAAAGCTTGCCAGAAGATCAGAGAGTTAAAGAGCCACACTGATCAGACTTACAGACAAGGCAGTGGTGACACATACCTTTAATCCCAGGAGACATGCTAGTTTGTCATAGAAATCAGGTGGTAGTGGTGCATGCCTTTATCTCCAGCACTAGAGAGGAATGGTAGACCTGAGGAGACAACTCTCACACACAGTCTCATTCTGAGGTCCTGAGGTAGAGGTAAGAGCCAGTGACTGACTATTTTGCTTTTTCTTCAGGTTGGACCTCAATTTTTCTCCTTGGGTTTTTATTAATTGTGCTACATTCTTCCCTAACACCAGAACAAAAAAAATCATAGCTGACTATTGAACACTAGATTTTAGCTCCAAAACCACAGAGAAACCCTGTCTCGAAAAAAACCAAAAAAAAAAAAAAAAAAAAAAAAAGAAGAAATGTTTCATTTGGGGCTCACAGTTGCAGAGGGTTAGAGCCCATGGCCATCTTTGTGGAAAGCATGACACCACATAGGCAGATAGGCATGGCACCAGAACAGAAGCTGGAAGCATGTATTTGGATCCAAAAAAAGGAAGCCGAGAGAGCTAGCTGGAAATAGTGTGGCTTTTAAAACCTCAGAGCCCACTCACAGTAACACACTTCACACCTCCTAATCCTTCCCAATAGTTTACCAACAGGAAGGCAAAAATTAAATTATATGATCTTATGGAGGCCACTCTCATTCCAACCATGACATTAGGGTACTTAATTGGGCTAATTCTCTTGCTAAAGATACTAAACTAAAAAGAGGCAGAGTGAACCAGAGGGTTTAAAAAAGATTGTTTAAAATTTATAATTGAGAGCATTTATTGTGCTTAGAGAATTGCCTTATCTTATATTGAGAATACAGTAGAAGATAAAAAGTGAAGGATATATGGCATGCTTGAAGAATCAGCAGTTAACTAATTATGAATGAGCCTGGGAATTCCAAATTGAAAACCCTGAAATGTGTTACTTTTTTTAAAGCACTGATATGACCACAAATGAAAAGTTCTACTCAGGACACAAAAGTATTTTAAAAGGTTATATAAAATTACCTTCATGATATGCATATAATATGCCAGTATTAAAAAAAAACCTCAAAAATATCAAATACTTTTGGTTCTAAACATGTTAATTAGGAAATGTTCAACCTGTGATGACTCTTAGTGTGGTCAGCACTGTATTGTGGCATTTGATGGTCCTTGTCTAACTACTTTAAATTCTAATAAGTGCAGTATATACATAAAATAGTAAAAATATTGAAGTTGAAGTTTAATGTATAATAATCTCTCTCTCTCTCTCTCTCTCTCTCTCTCTCTCTCTCTCTCTCTCTCTCTCTCTTTTTCAAGACAGGGTTTCTCTGTAACTTTGGTTTCTGTTCTGGAACTAGCTCTGTAGACCAGGCTGGCCTCGAACACACAGAGTTCTTCCTGCTTTTCCCTCTTGAGTGCTGGCCTTAAAGACATTCGCTACTACCACCCAGCCTTAATGTGTAATATTCTATAGTTTACTTTTAGACAGGTCTTATTTTGGATGTGAACTCGGTGTTTTAAAATTAAATGTGCATTGTACAAAAGTTCTGTAGTGAAATCTACTTGTGTATCCTAAGAGAGATAACACTAGAAGGATAATTGCCAATTTCTTTCTTTTGAGGTTGAAAGTCTCTCTAAGCGCTACGAAGAGCTTTATCTTAAAAACAAAGATTTAGATGCAAGACTATTTTTGGATCATGATAAAACACTTCAGACTGATCCTATAGACAGGTATTGCAATGATATGTTTTTATATATTAACATGCTTTTTATATGAATTGAATATAGATTAATAATTACTCAGATGTTAGACTTTTACTAACTTAGAGATCTTTTAACAATATTTTATAATAGATTATTCTCAAATGTCTTTATGTAGTGCAATGGCAGTACTCTAAGCATACAATTTAGTAACTAATAGAGATTTAGTGTGAATTATGTACTATAACAGTTTCCTCTGTTTCTTTCCTTTCCTTTTTGGTTATTTAGGTATTTTTTTTAAATGTGTACCAAAAGAAAATGATTTAATTAATTAGTTTACTCAAGTAGTGTCTCTTTCATTCCATCCTATTTATCAATTGTTGGCCATATTGATATTAAAAAAAATTTAAGAAGAATATTCTCTTGACTTGTTAAGTAAGATTTTTAAGATAGGGAATGTCTGAGAATTATTATTTTGACTGGTCATATGTAAAGTTAATTTGACTCTTTTTAAAGAATATTTACTGTGCAATGAAAACAATATGATTTAGAAATTAAACATAGTAAAATGCCTTTAGTTTTATCTAACTAGAAATGAAATCTTTGGATAGCATAGTGCACTGAAAATTGTGAGCTGCACTGCTTTAAGATCCCAGACAGCTCGGTTGTTAAAACCACCAGCCAGAAAACACCTTTCACTGTCCAGGCTGTAATAGTCAGTGTTTGGTGTACCACTTTGCTACAAACTTGTGGAAAGAGACCCATGCTTAAGAATGATGGTGAAAAAAAAAATATTCAAACAGCACTTTATTCCGTATCACTTATCTTTTTGAGAACATGTGGATGATGCCCTGAATAGCAGGATTTCTTAATTATTGCTATTTATTACTGATCAATAACTGCTTTTTTGACCCATAACACAAATTGTAAATTTAGGTATGAGTTACTTTACTTATCATTTAGTTTTGAAACAGAGAGGACGCCACGAAAAAACAACCCTGATGAAGAGGCCAACATGGCTACGCCACACACTCCAGTTAGGTATGCATTTTCCTCTTTTCAGCTTTCATTGTAATTGTTTATTAAGTGCTGTATACGTGCTTCAGACTAGTTTGACTTGGTATTTGCACAACAAGTAAATATTTTATGACTTGCTTAGATTACAACTATTACTTGTTTATATTTATATATAAGGAACATAACCCAAAATATATGTTCCTTCTCAGAAAGAAAAAGATCAGCATTTGATGCTGCGTAACCTAGAGTTATTTTTATGTCCCTTCGTGACTCATATCCCACTCCAGAATCTGTTCCAGCTCTAGCTGTATGCTCCAGAGCATTTCTCAAGTCTGTGTGCTTTCCTCTATTTCTGCCTGCTCTCTCTACTTTTGTGCAAGACAGTGTTCTTTCTCTTGAATTTGGGCAGTAACTATCTGATAATACCCTTCATTTCTCACAGTTGTAGCTTTCCCTACCAACAAATTTATTCTCCACAGAGTCCCCAAATAATATTCTATGAATGTAAATCAAATCGTGTGTGGACGGCTGCTTAAAGCCTCTGGTTACTTCTAGTTGCCTTTGGTTTCTGTTGCCTTGCCAACCTCATTTTGTTCTTGGTTACTCTGTATTGGCCACATACTGGTCTTTTAGTTTTTGAACTATTAGTGCTTTTGTACTTGAAATATTTCATACTTGACATTCTCTATTGAAATTCTTTTTATGGACTGCTAACTATTCCTTTATGTTCATAATATAAGTATAAATCCATTTACATATTTATGTGTTTTTCACTAATACCAATAATAGCCTTTAAATTGCTTTCCATATGGTCATGGCTTTTCTGTTCACGATTTCGATAATTAAGACCCAGCATGGTGGTACATTGTAAGTAAGCAGTGATACATTTCAAATGACGATATTTATGTAAACAGATTCCTTTCCACACCAGCAGAGCTGATGAAGTAACAGGGATGATATGAAATTGTATTTCAACTGAATTTTACTAAAAGGTAGTATTACTATAAGAAAAGGCAGCCGGGCGATGGTGGCGCACGCCTTTAATCCCAGCACTCGGGAGGCAGAGGCAGGCGGATCTCTGTGAGTTCGAGACCAGCCTGGTCTAC
>NC_022019.1:18985298-19000661 GCF_000317375.1 Microtus ochrogaster | reverse complement strand
AAAAAAAAAAAAAAAAGAAAAGGCACTGAGATGTGGCCTTTATTAGCTGCTCTGTATTGGTTGTAAAATGAGGGAATGGAGCAGCAGGAATAGAAAACAGGTATTAGTATGCCATCCCCAGCATGCTGTACCTGGAGCATGATGTGGCCTGTGTTTTAAATCAGTGATAAATACAAGTAAGGATAAAAATAGATTTGATTTCTCAGATAAGAAGTTATTTTTTCCCGGTTGTTTTCCTGGGGATCAAATCCAAGGCTTTGTACATGCTAGACAATACTCTATCATTGAGCTACATCAATCTGGCCCAGACTTTATTTTTATAACTTTTCATATCAGTGGTTTATGGGAGAAGACTGAGTACAGAACAGGCTAGGAATAGAGCTGTCGGTATATCTTAGTGCTTACACCAGGGTGCAAATTAGAATAACCTGAGGGACTCTCTTCATTCTACGTGCTCTGCCTTTTATTCTTAGTGAAAATCTCTGGACTGACCTATTGGAGTAGTTCAAAGAGACATTCCAAAAACTGAAGCAAATAAATAATGGTGGTAATGAAGGAACAGTAGCAGGTTTGATAAATATGATGGATTCATTTTTAGTTTATCAGTCTTACAGCATTTATGTAGATGTCTAGTAAGCAGCAAGATGTAAAAGCAAGGAGTTATCAGGGCAGGGCCAGTTAAAAACATAAAAGTATACGCATCTGCCCAAAGAACAGGAGATAAGGATTGACCTGTGAGGAAGCTGTCATGGGAACTGGATAGAAGTTAGGCTACAATGAGCTGGTATGGTTGGGGAGGCTAGAGTATAAAGTCAAGAATCTGAGGGAAGGTACTATGATCAAGAACGAACAAGTGTTTGACACCATTGCTTCAAAGAAGTCTGCAGTCTTTTGTTTTTAACAGTTAGTCACTTGTGGCATTGTTTATTTATAGTAGCTATAAAAAATACAGTGTGTGAAAGTTGTGAGATGTCGAGAAGTGTAGTGATACCATTACAGAGAAGCCCAGCCAGGCTTGTGCAAGACTTCCTGCTACTACAAGACTGGAACACTTATCTTTGTTATATATAACACGCAAGTGTGTGTGTGCTGGCAAAACTATAGAATTATGGAGGTCCTGAGAGACTGGGCAAGTTTGGTGCTTTAGCAAAAGTGACTTAAAATTACTCGGGGCTTTATTCTTCTTCCTTGAAGATCTCTTAAAAGGCTCTTTCAATTCTTGATTTGAGTTTCTGAATATCTTGCTGTCTTTATTTGAAAGTGTATAATATTTAAAGACGAGCTTAGTGGTCCTTTCTTCTAATCTCCAAGTTTGGAGGGAGACTGAGTCAAGAGGGTTGTTGCAGGTTTGAGCTAACCTATTCTATATGTGAGGCCCTCCATATCGTGGAGAGTGGGGTATTGACACTTAATTGTCATATGCTCTTGAAAGAATAGCATTTTGATGCCAGTTACCTATTCATATAACATGAAAACTTTAAGGTATATTTTCTTGAAAATTCATTAGTTAAAAGAATAATTCTCTATCAATAGTATTGCTACTTAATTTTGTTAGTAAGTTTATCAGTTCTATAATTATTGATAATACTTTTATGAAAGTTAAGTAAAAGTAAATTATTTTAAGCTGCAACATGGTAAGTGGTTTTTATTTTATTTAAATAAGGTCTTATTTTAGGGAACGTCAAGATACGTTGGATACACAGTGTGTTAAAAGATGTGCTTAAGTGATAGTTGTATTTCATTTTTTCTTCAAAATTTTTCCATTGTTCTTAATGCTTCTTCTTGTGCTTTATTCTTTAGGACTGTTATGAATACTATCCAACAATTAATGGTGATTTTAAATTCTGCAAGTGATCAGCCATCAGAAAATCTGATTTCCTATTTCAATGTAAGTGCTTTGTACAATCCCTTTTTTGGATATCTTGAAAGAAATTTGAAATTAGAAGCTAAAGTACTAAGTATATTTTAAAACATGTCTTCCGTCTATGTACTTATTTAGTATCTTATCTGTTGCTTTTTGAACCTCCTAGATTTGATGATTATTTTATTTAAATATTGTTAGTTTTAGTTTTTCTTATGTTTACTATTTTCCTTACAACTTAGACATTCACCTCTGGGACATTTTCTTTTTTCAGTCTTTCTTTCTCTCTTTCTCTCTTTTTCTTTTTTTTCTCTCTCTCTGACTACTGCTCAGTATGATGCTTTTATTTTTATATTAATTTTAAGGTTATCATACAAACAATGGGTTCCATTATTCATACATAAGCCCCACTCTACATTGTAATTTATCTACCTTCTTGAGTCCCCTTGCTACCCCTTCCCCTTAGTCTCCCCACACTTCTGCTTTCACATTGCGTATTTTCCATTGTCTCTCCACCTGTTTCCCCTTCTCTTAAGGTTTCTTCCTTTTCCATCATGGTCTCCTTTCTCCTTTCATGCCACCCTCCCTCCAGTTTCAATCTAGATTCTACTTATGAGTGAGCAAAGTACACTAATAGGTCTCCTGAGGCTAGCTTGGTTTGCTTGATATAATGATCTCCAGTTGCGTCCATTTCCTGACAAATACAATTTCTTTTTTAGAGGTAAATGAAATTCCATTGTGTTTGTGATAGACATCCGTGTTGGGTTCATTTCCTAGTACTTGCAAATAGTGCAGCAGTGAACATGGAGTAAGTGTTTCCTCAGGCTGTGTACCCAAGAGTAGGATAGCTGGCTCTTAGGATAATTCTAGTTTCAGTGTTTCTGACAAGAAGCTTGACATGGAGGGTCTCACATCGTTTTTAGGTTGTCTGGTTTTTGTTTTGTCTTTTTCAGAAACTTCCGTCCTGACTTCTCTAGTGGCCATATCAGGTTACGTTGCCACCAGGACCCTCACCAGCATTTGCTATTTCCTTTTGATAGCCATTATGTCTAAAATGAGATGGAATCTCAAAGCAGTCTTAATTTGCATTTCTTATTTTGCTAAGGATCTTGGATACTTTCTATAATATTTATTGCATATTTGTATTTCTTTTGAGAATCATTTGTTCACTCTATTAGCCAAATGATGATTAGATTATTTAGTTTGGGGTGCTTGCTTTTATGGTTCTTTGTGTATTGTAGCTATTAATTGCATGTTCCTAATTTGGTTGGCAAACGTTTTTCTCATTCTACAGGCTTTCATTACTCTGCTAATTGTTTCCTTTCCTGGGTAGTGCTTATTTATTCATGTAACCCCAACTGTCAATTCTTGGGATTATTTTCATGTTATTAGAATAACCTTTTCTTAAATAACAAGTTGACATGTTGGAACAGCTTTTTCTTAGGTCCTCAGAAATTACAGACTGCCAAGTATATTCACAGCCATAATGGAAGGTCAGTTGGACTTGTGTCTGCTTGTCTTCCTATGGTTTATTCTAGTGTTGAGTCTGTATTGGATAAGTATTCCATGCCTGCTTCTCCTGTCTTCACTTGAGAGCTTCCCTTTGTGCATACCAGAGGCTGATGATCACATTTAGTTTTGCAGTGTATCACCCTCCCCAAACTCATTTTTCAGATGCTCCGGGATGCCTAAATCATTGTGAGTATAGGGATAACTGCATGCAGCAGAATTGAGATCTGTAGAGAACAGGTGGAGAACCTGTCTTTGTACTTTGAAAACCTCCTAAGTGTTAATCAGCCGATAGCAATTAGACGGTTATCGTTTCAGACTTCTCATATTATAACGAGCGAATGGCAAATCGATGGCTCCATGGTTAATTCACCCACTGACTTTAGGCCCAGGACTTTCTAACTCTCGGGCCATTCTCAGCCCATGAGGTCTGTTTCCAGCTACTGAGGGCTAAATGTTTTAACTCATGCACTTTACTGTATGAGTTGAGCCTTCTGCCATTTGCCTTTTGACTTGTCAAGTTCTGGACCCCTTTTCCCCAAAGTTATCCCTTGGGATTGTCTTCCCCTGGGTTTTGGCAGGTTAAAAAGTCAGGTTCCCTGACTAATGGTTGTTTCCTACTTTCAGACACAAGGTAGTTCAGTTTTAGATATCATGTTCCATCTCACCATGGTCATTGTTTTTGGAGTCCTACTGAATAACAAAATAGGTTTCCTCTCCAGTTCCCATATGTCAGCTATGAGAGTCCCTGTTTGGTCAAAACCCTCACCTAGGTTGAGGCTGTGGGCTTGTTCTCAGAGGACTCCATTCTCTTTTAATTTTTGGATGAGGCTTCGCTTCCCCTTCCCCTCCCAGTCAGGGAGCCAAAAGTAGGAGCTGGTTTTGACATGGCTTTCTTCTTTCCAGGTGTCTATCACTACTTTTGTGATTTCCGAAGCTTTTCTCTTTATCTCTTTGGAGTGGAGGATTGGTTTTCTTATTTATATTCTTGCACTGACTTACACAGGACAGTTTCCAGTCCACCCTTTTATCTAGGAGTCTTTTTTTTTCTTTAGATATATTCTCTAGCAATTTCTTCTTTTAAAATTATTTCTTTTAATTTCGAGATTCCAATAAAAGTAAGTTATTTCCTCTTCCCTTTTCTCCCTCCAAACCTTCCCACAGCAATTTCTTTCAACAAGTAAGAAAATTAGTTAGTTTGGGATTACTGATATGTGGTTTGAGGTATGTGTGATTTGTGTGTATTTGTGTATGTATATGAAATAGATAGATAGATATTATAGATGGAAAGACTGATAAATCTTTTGTTTATAGCTTTTATTTGTTTAAAACAGCTGTTCTCAACCTTTAGATCACAACCCCTTTGGGGGTTATAAATCAGATGTTCTGCATATCAAATATTTGCATTATAGTTCATAACAGTAGAAGAATTATGGTTATGAAGTAGTAATGCAATAATTTTATGGTTGGGGGTCACTACAACATGAGGAACTGTATTAAAGGGTCACAGCATTAGGAAGGCTGAGAACTACTGGTTTAAAACTTTATAGAACAGTGTACCTTTCATTACACTGAAAAATTTTGGTTTCAACATACAATGGATTTCTATGTTGGCTGGTTATATTCTATATTGTCAATTATTTTGTTTTAGTGAAAGTGTTTACTTGCTTCTACAAACAAACAACAGATCAAAGTCATTTACTGTGAAAGAGAAAAATGTCAACTCTGGTCAAATAATATCCTCAGCATTTATTTCTGTTTATATTTCTTCAAGAATTGCACAGTCAATCCAAAGGAAAATATCCTGAAAAGAGTAAAGGATGTTGGACACATATTTAAAGAGAAGTTTGCTAACGCCGTGGGGCAGGGGTGTGCGGACATTGGAGTACAGGTAACCTGAGTGTACATCTGCTAGTGCCACAGTGTAGAAATCATCTGTTTATTCAGCCTGTGCTGTGGGCTGTGGAGTATTTGTGGAGAGTATGAGAGAATGGCAGGTGGCTTAGGGCCCAGTCGCTGTGCTTGCTGCTACTGATGGGAAACTGTAGGTGAAATCCCTCTTCAGCCCAGTATACAAAACAAAAACGAATATGCTAATTATAGCAATTTAAAAATTAAGAGAAAAATCTATGATTCCATGAGTGGGATTACATTATACTACCACTTGTCAGAGCAATACTATTTAAGAAATAAACTAATATATGGTAAGACTATATGGATTGAGTTACAGCCTGGGTTGTACATTGCTCTGCAATTTATGAGTTGTGTAGTCTTTTTTTTTTTTTGGTTTTTCGAGAAAGGGTTTTTCTGTGGCTTTGGAGCCTGTCCTGGAACTAGCTCTTATAGACCAGGCTGGTCCTGAACTCACAGAGATCCGCCTGCGTCTGCCTCCCTAGTGCTGGGATTAAAGGCATGTGCCACCACCGCCCGGCCAAGTTGTCTAGTCTTGAGCATGTTGTTTAAGTTCTCTGATGCTGCTTCTGGATCTGAATTGCTTATGTGCCATTAGGGTAATATGTAAAAATAAGTCTAATACTTTAATTACTGTACATATTTGTAACTGGAGGTTCTCTCCCACTGCTTAAAATAGTATTGGCATAGTTCTCTGTAGAGCAAGTGACACTGGCTGAAATGGTGCAGAGGAACACCATTAGTTACTACACATACTAGCCTGGTTCATTTTTCAGGATCGCTAACCACTGGTTTATATTAAGCCTTAGACTTTGAACAAATCTAGCCTTTATGATCTCTTGCTAACCATGTTCCTAGAAGGGTCAGAGTGTCTTTCAAGAAAAGACTTTAAGAAAAGTTAGTTACTTTTTTGATTTTCTAAAACAATGAATTTTATTATTTTCTCTTTTGTTTGTAGCGATATAAACTTGGGGTCCGATTGTATTACCGTGTGATGGAATCCATGCTTAAATCAGTAAGTTAAAGAGAATAAACTAGAAAAAAAATTAATGCTGTCATAAAGTTTTAAATAACTTTCTAAAAAATTATCTGTTTCAGGAAGAAAAACGTTTATCCATTCAGAATTTTAGGTAAATATTTTCTAGTTTTAATAAAACAATTTCTCTATACAAAAGCCATATTTATAATTATTTATTCTTTTCCCTCTTTAGCAAACTCCTAAATGACAACATTTTTCATACGTCTTTATTGGCCTGTGCTCTTGAAGTTGTAATGGCTACATATAGCAGTAAGTTAAGTTTTAATAAATATGCACTATAACATAATTTAAAGTAAACAAACTCTTAAGTTATGGTGTGGGTTCTTTGTTGTTACCGTTTTTGTGTATATCTGTGTGGTGAGAAGCAAAGGTCATCCTGTAGATCAGTACATACTGAACACTATGGCTGTTCCAGCCATTTAAATGGTTCAACATACCAGTTATTTCAGGTCATCTGTGGAGGGGGGTAAAATTTTATGAGGTGTCTGCTCTGAGCATATTGAATCCAGGAAAGGTAGCTGCTGAAACTGGTGCTACAAAGGCTTATGAACACGTAAAGTACACAGGAGTGTTGAAGAACAACCAGCTGGTGCTTGTATGTAGCACTGCTGGGTTTCTCTGTGCTCAGGAGACTATAGAGCAGGAATCCACCAGAAACCGGATGCTTAGTAGTAATAGCTGCTCTTAAAATAGCTATGAAAATGTAATGATTGCTGAAAATAACAGAATAAAAGCCAATAACTGTTTTTAAAATATAATTTGAAAAATATAACACTTTTCAAGCATTGTTGTAAATAGTAGAAAGTTTTACTTGCAGAACAAAAGAGGAATTGTCATCTAAAGATACAGCTGCACAATAGAAGAAGCTGAATTAGTAATCACTGAAACTGAACCTCGTAAATAACCACAGCCTGCATATTTTTAAGAGAGGTCATTTTCCCAACAATGTTAGCAAAATCTCTTTCCCATTTCTTTTTGCAGTGTTGAAAACTGAACCCAAGGCAGGAACTAGGCATTGTTCTTAAGACTGGAGCTCACTAGGCCTTGAATGCAATCTATACCCTCACCAAGTCTTGAACTTGCAATTCTCCTGCCTTGGCCTTCGTATATCTGGCATGATAGCCCTACAGCACCAGACTTGAGGCAGGGTATGACTATGTAGTGCTGGCTGTCCTAGAACTCGCTCTGTTAGACTAGGCTGGCCTGTGCCTCCAGAGTGCTGGGATTAAAGGCCTGCGCCACCACCGCCCAGCTACTTCACAAAATCTTAAAAGCACAATTGGTCTTCCCAACCCAGTAGTCATGGCAATGAAAATGGGTGTGGTAACACACGCCTGCCTGGATATTAATGAAGGCCCTGTACACCTGTGCAAATTCGATAAAAATTATAAAAAATGTGTGCACTTACACTTAAAATTTGGAAGCCTATTTCTTGTGAGTATATAGATCACAGAATAAAAAATACCCATTTTAAGTAAGAATTGCTTACCCACCTTTCTCTCTGTCTTGATTCTATGTGATAAAATCTTCTAAATCTCATCAGTTCAGTCCTTAACATTTCATATTGACAAATTTTTCCCTCTTATTTTTAGGAAGTACATCACCGAGTCTTGATTCTGGAACCGACTTGTCCTTCCCATGGATTCTGAATGTACTTAATTTAAAAGCCTTTGATTTTTACAAAGTGATTGAAAGTTTTATCAAAGTGGAAACCAACCTGACAAGAGAAATGATAAAACATTTAGAAAGATGTGAGCATCGAATCATGGAATCCCTTGCGTGGCTTTCAGTAAGTGACTAGCTAAATAACTGAAGGTATTCATACGTACATGGCTAACTACCTGTTAGTGAGGAGTTATTTATTTAATGAATAATCTGTGTCTAGCCCACGAATCAAGTGCACTGTAAGAATGGATTTTGTGTGAGTGCATGTGCATTCATAAGTGTGAATGCAGGTGTGTGAATTGCTTATTTTTCTGCTCTGAACAACACCAGGCCAGTTGACCTGCTGCCTATCCTAGACCATCATCTAGTGTGTTTGTTTAGGAGCAAGTTTTCACAAAGCTTGGCACATTAAGTTGAACTCTTACAAAAAAGTATTAAGGTGATTTTTTTAAAATCCAAATGTTTTCTTGATAATATAAATAATTATATTTTTCAACAAAATTAGAAGTCTGATATGTATTTTTCTGTTTTCTGTTTGATCATTTTGCCCTAGTCTTAAAGATAATAATATAAAGTCCACATTATTGTTTGATTCTAGGTATTGTTTTCTAGCATCATAGGAATGGAAACCCTGTGCTGTAGGCATTTTAGTTATAGCATACTGATAAAGCTTTTGTTTTAGTAAAGGAAGTACTTCCTAAGTAGTAATTATAAGGTACTTCCCTAAAGCACTGTTATATTTTTCAAGTCTGTTTTACTGGATAATACCTTGTGATTCACCAGATTTGCAAATTTTAAAATAATAATTTAAACTGTGTAGCATGCTAAGCATATTTAGTTTGGACTTCAATATGAAATGAATTTCAAGTTTTGGAGCATCTCCAGTTTGGGATTTTGGATTAGGAATGCTCAACCAATGAGAGTCTATGCAAATGTTTTTAATTTTCATATGTTGTTAATGTCTGAATTGTATATTATGTTTTAAATTATAAAATGATGAGATTGGTAGTGGATAACTTGTGAAGATAAGTCATGCCATGTGTATTTTTTCTGTGAGAATGATGGCCATTATGTTGGAAAGTTTAACTTCACAGACTTTAAAAAAATCTGAAAAATAATACACACGCAGAAGAAAATATAAATTTCAGGTGACAGTTGTATGAGGTTTTCATAAATTGAGTGTATCCATGTAATGAACAGCCAGGTCAAGACCCACAGCAAGTTTTCATAGACTTTTGATTCTGTAGTTCTAAAAAGTTATCTCATTAGCCCTGAAACCTGATGGGATTGTATTCATGTTGTGTCGTTGACTGAGGGAGGGGGGAAAAATCAAATGAAGTGATAATTATTTTCATCCCCTCTAAAATATGTGAGCATGTACTGGGGATTGAACCCAGACCACATTGGTCCAGCTCCTTTCTATACTGTAGCTTCCTCAGCTGATGTCCTATGGTCCAGGCATCTGCATCATCCTCTGGTCTCCATGGTAATGTAGGCTTCACGTTCACAGCTTCATATATTAGTCTGTTGGGGCCTATTTGTAACTGAGGGCCAAGTGTTCAAAAACATTAGAATATGGGCGGCATTTTAAACCATAGTATGTGTGTTATGACTCCAAAACAATTAAGGAATTGTCTGATTATTTTTTAATTATTTTATTTTATGTACATTAGTGTTTTGCCTTCATGTATGTCTGTGTGAGGGTGTTGGATCCCCTGGAACAGGGGGTGCAGAGAGCTATGAGCTGTCATGTGGGTGCTGGGGATTGAACCTGCCTTCTCTGGAAGAAGAGTAGCCAGTGTTTTTAACTGTTAAACCATCTCTTCAGTCCCCTGTTTACTTTATTTTTAATGTGGGTTTTTAAAAAGATTTATTTATTTTTACTTTATCTGTGTTACTGTTTCTTTGCACACTTGTATATATATGTACCACGTACATGCCTGTTGTAATCCCTGAAACTGGGGGTAGTTGTGAGGCACCATGTAGGTGCTAGGAATCAAACTCAGGTCCTCCACAAGAGCAGCAAGTGCTCCTAGCTGCTGATCCTAAGAGTTTTCAGTTTAAGTCATATAGTCACATTTATTTCTCTTAGTACAGGTGATTTGAAAGGGTTTTCTCTGCCCCTTTAATTTACCTTATTTTAATGGTGTTTTCTCTCTCTCTCTCTCTCTCTCTCTCTCTCTCTCTCTCTCTCTCTCTCTCTCTTTCTCTCTCTCCATTATATCTGCAGTCATGCTTCCTTTACAGTCTTACTGTAATTATTACCTGTAATGTCTACCAGTCATTTATTATCTCCATATCTCATTGGGTGACTTCATATGTCTAAAGCACTAAGCCCAGTATGTGGCATGGTGTTATCAGATGTAGTAGTTAATTGTATAAGGCTGAGTGAGAGACAGAGGGAGTCAACTTACAATGAAATTCAGGTTTCTGGCTCGTATAACCAAGTGGATGATAATGTCATTTAATAAAATAGATAACCTGAATTGAATGTAATTTTCTTGAGGATAAACTTTATTATATTGAGTTTGAAATAATTACATTAAAAATGAGGTGTCAGTTGAATATATGTATTGAGTTAAGGAAAGACCCTTAAGCTAGGAACATGGATTTGAGAGTTGCCACACATATATTAAACATCAGTCTTTTTTGGCAGGTTATCTTGTGCTGGTCAGTTTGGTAACCACCTCTTAGAATGTCATTATATTTTCAAAAGATTAACCATTGCATTCACACTGTAGTCTATCAAGTGGTAATATTCGAGACAAGGAAAGGAATACTCAGAGAAGTTTGGTATGTTTCTCCGGGCCATACAAGCTAAGTGTCAGAGCTATCATTTGAATCCTGATGTGCCTTGTCCCAAGCTTTGGAGACTAGTTAATGTTACCTAAGGGGAGAATTTGGGGAAACAGGACTGCAGGTAGAACCCCAAGGAGTTCTAACATTGAAAGGGTGCACAGAAAAGAGACTGTTTTGCTCAAAAGAAAGTGAACTAGAGCAGCCAATGAGAGAGGAGGAAAAACAGCGTGAATGAGAGGTTGCAAAGTCTAAAGGAATACTTGCCCGGTTCAGATACGATAGAAGCAACCAGTAAACCAAAAATTCTAGCAACAAAGAAGTCAGTAGTCATAATAACAAGCACTTTTAGATGAAGTAGTGAGGAGAGGATGAGATGTGAACATGAGAAGAAGAAGTGGTAACAAGGTAACAGTGGCTAAGAGTCCAGAGAACAGAAGTAGCATACCGCGGTGGTAGGGCCAACTCTGGAAAGATTGTCTTTAAAATAGGAGAGAGACGTAAATGTTATGGAAAAGAATCCCTACCAGTGTTTTCTATTGCTAGGAAGTAGTTTAGTGCAAATGCTTATTTTATTTTGCTCATGATTTTTGTGAGATGGGTTTTGGGGATAGCTTTCTAGTGTACTTGCTCTCTGACCCTGTGATATCAACAGCCTGGGGCCCGTAGATCTGCTTCTAAGATTCTCTTCACTGCCAAGTGTAGACTTTATTGACTGTCCTTGCTTCTTCCTCACTCCCCCATCTTGCCCTGTGGTCTAATACGAAAGCTGTGCTTCCTCAAAGCATTTTGGCTTTAGGGTAGGGCACTTCAGACATAGAAGTTGGGTTCCAAAAGGCCTCTAAGTGGACTATATGTGGAAATTACCTTCTGCTGGTCAAATCAGACACAGTGGACTAGGTAGTGGTGGCACACACCTTTAATCTAAGAAGTCAGGAGGCAGAAGCAGGTAAATCTATATGACTTTCAAGGCCAGTCTGATCTACAGAGTGAGTTCCAGGACAACCAGAGGTACACAAAGAAAAACCAAAAACAAACAAAGCAAACAAACAAAACAGTCTCAGTGGTTGCCAGATTGAGGGGATGGGGAAATAGATCTCACCTCCTGTTTAGGGAGAGACAAAGTCACATTTCAGAAGAGCATGTGGGTTTCATAATAGTTCTGTGGCAAAAGGGAAGAATGAGAAACACTGCAAGTAAGGTAGCTTGTGGTATGCCCTGGCAGGAAACTGAGGAAGTCTCCAATGAATGGCTTTTAAATTTTTTATTTATTTCATAAAGTGGAGCTGAGGTGGTTTACTGAGGGTGAGGTGGAGAAGATAAAGTGGCACTTAGAAATTGGAGGTGACTTGAAATGGTTCTTGTGGGACCTAATGGAGAGAATGGACTGGGGAAGGATAAAAGAATCGCCCTGCAGAATTCTAGGCAATTTTGAGGGCAGAAACTATTCATCTGTTGTTCCATCACATTTCGGTATGATGGCATTCTTTCCCCAGATCATCTTGCAGCCATTTGTAAGATTAGAAAAGGTGAATTACTAGGTGCAGTCAGGCATTAGAACATAGCCAGGTAGACACAGTAGAGCAGTATGGGGCAGGAACTACCTCTCCCAAGGCTAGGCAACTGTAAACTAAGCAGACTAAGCCTCTCTCTCCTTTTATATTCCTTGTAGTGCTGGGATTAAAGGCATGACTCCCTTGTACTGGGATTAATATCCACCACCTGGATCTGTTTCTGCATTGATCTTGTGTAGCCCAGGGTGTCTTTGAACTCACATAGATCCATCTGCCTCTGTCTCCCGAGTACCATTACCTGGCCACTAGTGGCTTTAGTTTTGTAGTTTTGCAAGATTTATTTATTTAAATACAAATAACAGACTACTGCATCTTACTCTCCCCTCTCCTCTTCTTTGAAAGGAGTGTGGTTGTCTTGTCATTATAGATGGTTTCTGTAGCTGTATCTTCAAGCTTATTGGTGTTTTTCTTCTGAAGTATTTGACCTGCTGTTAATTCCATGTGCATATTAGATACTATGTTTTTTCAACTCTAGAAATTTTCATTTGGATTCCTTTTATATCTCTTTAACAGATTTATGCTTCTTTGCCTTCTTGGACACATTGAACATAGGTTTTAAACTTTTAAAACATTCCCACTAATTCTAATGTCTGTTTCTTTTTAGAGGTGTTTCTATAGACTAATACTCTTTTTTTCTAACCACCTTTTTTTTGCCTCTTGTTGATTTTTTTTTTAGTTAGGTTTTAAGTATTGTGAATTTTTCCTTACTGGGTCCTGTCTATTTTCATATTCTTTTTAATATTCTTGAGTTGTACTTTGGGGCACATTTAAATTGTTTGTAAATAGTTTGATTTTAAAGAAATCCACCTCCCTACTTTTACTTTTGTTATTTCTTACTCCAGGAACTTTTTATTTATTCAAGCAGTACTCTTTATACCTATTTTTTACCCACTATCCAAGCAATATTCTCTTGAGTACTTTGCCTAACGCTTATAGATAGATCCCAAGCATGTCCACTGTGGTTTGTAGAAATCAGACTTTGTGAGCCTCTCACAACGAGGGCTCCGTTCCCTCCTAGGGCTCCCTGTTAGTACTGGGTAGTTAAATCTTGGGTGTGTACTGTTTGTGACCTAGCTAAAGTGGGTCTGCACAGACCTCTGAAGCTCTCCCATTCTGTTAATTCTGACACCTCAGCATTGTTGGTTTCTGTGTGTTGGGGACCAGTGGGTTCCATTTCCGTTCTTTTCTGTGTTGTGGCCTGGACACTTTCTATGCAGTAAGCTACAGCAATGATGGCTCAACATGTACGTTGAGTTGGGTTTTGGTCCTTTTGTTTAACACTTTAAAACTATTTTTTTATTTATTTTGTTCAGTTGTATAATTGTTTTTAAAATTCTGGTTTCTGCTTCTTTAGCAGGGCTGTCAGTTTCTAAATGCAGGTCTCCATGATTGATGAAATACCTGTAAATATGAAGTCTAAGTCCATAAGGAATGTTTAGGACAATGTTCCTGTTTTCCTGCGGTTTGGAACACGACTCTCTCTTTGGGGACACAGAAGTACTAGTCGTTCATTGTCTCCTAAGACATTTTAGAAAATCAGAAGAAAGTTGTTTCCTGTAAATTGGTCAAACATGGCTGACTCATTACTTTGAATTCTGTTTGGTCACAAATGCAAGCAAGTTTCCTCATGCAGTTTCACTATTTCAAATGGTAGATGATGATCATATTACACACCGCACTGTGGTAGTGAGTCACTCAGGCCTTTTGAGTCCTGAATTGGTGACACTCATAAACAGATTTCTAAGATGCTTTAGTATCCTTTTGAAATGTCAAACTTGGCAGGAAGTGAACACAAAAGGGAGAAAAGCCTGGGACTCTGTAACAGCCAAGAAAGGATCTGTGTTGTGTATTTCCCTGGGGAATCGTTAACCTCCAGAGCACTCTGCACAAAGGGTTCGGTGCTCACCCTCAGACAATGTGCTGGCTCTTTTTATTTTTAAAGGTTTTTTTAAAGTTACAGTTTACAAAGAACTATATCTTACAGGAAGACAATTGAATTGTAAGATAATGATTATTGAGTTTACTAGTTTTTGAAAATACGGGTTTAGACAATGAAACAATGCAGGCCATACAATTACATAATAATAGGTAACTATAATGAAAATCTTTTGTGCTTTCTGAAAACATAACTAAGGCTTTAACCCTTCTTACCATGATCCAGTTTATCCTTAATATCACACTTTTAGTTTCCACAATTAACTAGTTCGTTTCTGGGTGGTGTGGAAGATGTGGCTTCATAGTCAAAGTTACAAATATTTATTTTATTCAGAATATGATTTGATAATGACTGATGCAGGTTCTTGCATTTCTGAAAAAGAAAATACTGTGGAGAAGTGCATAGTTGCAGCAAAAAACAGAGTTTATTAAAGGCCTTGAGGTAAGGGCTTGGAAGCAGGCTGGAGGAAAGAGAAAGCTTAGCAAGTTGGTGACCCGATGGTGTAAAATGTTTGGGGCTTTGATGTTACCTTGGGGTGGGCTTTTGGCTCATTTCATAGCATGAGCTTTCCATGAATTCTCTATTATAATGTCATTCTACATATAACTCCATATGTTGCTGGTATGATCAACATCTAGCATCTAGTGAGTCCTCGGTTACTCTGAGTGCCCTGTGCCTTCAGCACTGGCACTGGTTAGTTCAGCCAGCCTTGACTAGAGTAGGGGCATTGCTATCTTGGCCTTTCTTCCTGTGTGTTTGCTGTGAGGACTCCTGGGCCTTCACCCTCTGCACTGCTTTATTATTTGGTATCACATTGGCTTCCCAATATCTGCTTTTCCACTCGTTTAAAATTTTCCCTTTGTGTGTGTGTGTGTGTGTGTGTGTGTGTGTGCACACACACACAATGTAGAGCACTATGATTTCTCTGAAAACACTTTACTGTGTCTCTCACGTGTTTATTTTGAATATCTGGGTTTTGTTTTTACATCATAGTAATCGTTTTGAAAGGTATCTTGTGCTGCCTTCTACCTTCTTCTTTATTACAAATTAATCTTTTTTTTGTCTTTTTTTT
>NC_022019.1:18964201-18985158 GCF_000317375.1 Microtus ochrogaster | reverse complement strand
GTAAGTCCTAGGTCCTCCCCCCTCCGTCTAACAAATTAATCTTTTTAAGTTTGTTCATGCCTTGTTTCTATACAAGAACCTGCAGTGCCTTCTATTGCCTTACAGAAAAGCTCAGCCTTTTTGCAGGAGCTATAATAGTTTGGCTGTCGTATCATAGCCCTTCTCTCTAGCCACAGCGTTCTTTCATCTCTGAAATAGACCAAATAAATAGTCTACTTCACTGGGAGGAGGCATGTCTGATGTAAGATATGGGATCAGAAAACTTAAATTTTAGGTCTTAGCTCTTTCATGTACAATCCAATGTCTTTTTTTTTCTTCCTTTGTAAATTGATGCATACATTTTAATTTTTTTCATTGTCCACTTTATTTGATGGTTGGTATTGCTGGGAGTGGAACCTAGAATCTTAAGCTAAAAACATATTTTACCAGTTCAGACAGGCAAAGAGATTCAAGTCCTTCTACTACAAACATATTGTTTTTAGAAAATTATTTAAAGGTTCAGAATTATTTATCACTATTGAATGTGAATCCATATTCTTTTGAATTTCCTCATAGTTTATAAATGATTAAATAAAAATTCTTTTTTAAAAAAGATAATACAGAGGTCTCAATTTTTTGTTCTTTGGTTCCATTCTTATTTATTTATTTATTTTTGAGAAGGACGTGATAGTCTCCACATCAGCTATTTTGAAAGAACTGTAATTGCCCAAGTGAAATAAATATGACATGAGAAACAGCCCCAAGCTTCCAAGGAGCTTGTGATCTAGTAGAGAAGTGAATTACTGTGCTGTGCCATGGAAAAGAAAAAAGAAAAAAAAATGGACAAGAGTCAAAATAGTAATCGCACATGGATGAGAAGAGACTTGCAATGGTTTGGAAAGGTGCAGTGATAGATGAATGTGAAAGCAGTCCTAAGAGCTGTGTTACACCCAGCACTCAGCGCTGCAGCAACAGCTTGTCTTAGGAGTTTCAGTCATGCCTGGGCTCCAGAGGGAAGCCATGCCTTAGAAACAAACTGAAAATACACCAAGAAACCCCTCCCCAAATTACTCTTGACAAAAATTAAAAACTAGCTCTCTTAGTAAAGGAGGTATTTTATAAAAGGGAGTACATCAGGGAACTATGTACTAGCTTTGTGTGGTGGTGGGGCTGGGAGAATTCTTGAAACAGAGTGCAATCTTCCTTTCTTCTTTAGCAAAGCATATTTTAGTACTTTTGCTTTCGAGCCAAAGATACCATTGTAGACATTATTACGTTAATGCATTGGAGTCCTCATTTGCTTTTTGAGAATGTTATGGCTTAAATGTTTTTCTTAGATTATTTTATTTTATGTTATATGTGTGGTGTTTTGCTTACATGTGTGTATGCCACTTGTTTGTCTGGTGCATGTGGAGATCAGAAGAAGATACCATATCCTCTGGATTTGAAATTATGGCTATTGTGAGCCACCATGTGGGTGCTGGAACATTAACTGAGTCTTCTATAAGAGTATCTGGTGCTCTGTGTCAGTGAACAAGCTCTCCAGCCCCAAATGTTGTTCTTTTTTACCCAGTGTTTTTTTCTCTACTTGTCCAGAAACAGGTGGATCTCTATGAATTCGAGAATTCTAAGACAACCAGGGCAATCCTGTCTCCAAACACCCCCTCCAAAAAAGAGGTTGCCTGTAGCTTCCTCTCCTAAGCTAATTAAATCTCTAATGTACTATTGTACATACCCTTTGTCCTCTAAGGTATGGACAAACTTTGACAGCATGTTTTCCATGTTAAGGACTGGTTTTGGTAGTGCATTTCAAACTTTAATGAACACAGGAACCATCTGCAGATCTTTAAACATACAGATTCTTCTTAAGGAGGTCTGGGTGGGTCACCCTCTGGGATCTGGTAGCAAGATCCTTCCTTCCTCTTTTCCTTCCTCCCTCCCTTCTTTCTTTCCTTCATTCATTCTTTCAGATTTATTTTTTTAATGTTATTTTTTGTGGTTTGTTTTGTTTTGAGATAGAGTTTCTCTATGTAACCACCCTGGTTGTCCTGGAACTTACTCTGTAGACTAGGCTGTCCTTCAACTCAGAGATCCTCCTGCCTTTGTCTTCCGAGTACCATGATTAAAGGCATGTGCTCGGATCACCCGACTTAAATAAATTTTTATTAGAGATTTTTTACAATGTATTTTTATCATAGTCACCTTCACTCCTCCCCCCACCTTCTCCCAGATCCATTTTCCACCTCCCTCCACCCCCGCTTTCCCAAGTGGTCGTCTTCCTCTAAAGTAACCCATTGGGTCTATATACTCATGGGTATGGGGCTACCCGTGTAGCATGACCAGCCTACCAGAGGCTAAATCTCTAAAGGAAATGAACTGTTTCTCCCCCAGAAGCCATCAACTGTTATTATCTCCTTAGTAGGCTCATGAGCCCTTTCCCACTCCATAGAGTAGCAGGATACTTGATGACTGATTTCAGGTGAACTTAAATCCTTAAAGGACTTTCAATAAGATTCTGTTGGTTCTCTAAAGGCAAAAAGAAAATGTAGTCATGATTCTTAGTTTGCCTGTGAGGAAAGAGACATTGAATATAGATGGGAATCCAACATTTATTAACCAGTTTCAGTGCTCTGTTCATCAAGAGTGTTTGCCTATTGTAATTGTCATAATAATCCTATTAGTTGATGATAAGTATTCTTACCATCCTCTAAATGTGGGAATTGGTTCAGGAAGGTTAAATAATGTCTATCAGGTCACCCATTTGGTATTTGAAACCAAGTTGGCTTGACTGAAAAGCCCATGATGATTTCTAGTAAAGTGCTCTGTTGCTCTACCAGGTTATTTCTGCTAAGTCATTCACAATTCTTTTATTCCATGACAATGGATAATGTGTGTTCAGACACTGAATGTGACAAAGAACAATATACCTACTACACTCTAAAGAAAATGCTAGGGAGAATTAAAACATGTAGATCTTCAGTAGAAATACAGATAAAATTGAAGATAGCATAGTGAATAATTACTTTATTATTTAAATATTATCCATTGAGGCATGCATATATGACCACTTTAGAAGAGCTGAAACAGGTCAATTTAATAATTGTGCAGAGTTAATAAAGAACTAAGGGTGTTTATATAAGGTTCTCTACATTACAAAATATGTTCAAACAGAAAACCTAAAGAAAGGAGGACAGCTGTTGTAAATCAGTAGAAATCTTTTTTTACACATGCTTTTGAAAGCCTAAACCCTGTTGGAGACATGATTATGGTGTTTTTGTTTTGTTTTTCAAAGACAGGGTTTCTCTGTGTAGCCCTGTCTATCCTGGACTCAATCTGTAGACCAGGCTGGCCTTGAATTCAGAGATCTGCCTCTGCCTGAGGAGTGCTGGGATTAAAGGTGTGCACCACTGTCTCCTGGCTCTGATTATGGTTTTGAACATAATATGTTTTCCATGTCTAAATCTGTGTACTTGACTCTAAGTCTTTTCTCCATTTGTCTCCTTTAACACATGGGCACTGTGGATTGCTGGATTTCACTATGGATACATATAATTCGTCTGTTTACCTTGTCCCTTCTCCACCACACCATCCAAACAATATGTATTACCTATCCTCTTAGTTTGTGCATTGACTCAAAAGTACTAAACAAATTAAGAAATTAAAAAAAAAAATCCAAGGCACGATTAGTGATGTACACCTTTGATCCCAGCACTCAGGAGGCAGCCTGGTCACTATATACTGAGTTTCAAGACAGCTAGAACTACATAGTGAGATCCTGTCTTGAAAAATAAAAGTCAACTGGTCAATCAATATAGCTGTTTAAAAATGCATTTTAATAACATGTGGAACCTTGGTTTAGGAAGCAATGCTTAGGGGGGAAAATCAATCAGTCACATACCTTTGGAATTTTCCTGATCTTCATATAGGCCAGCATCAAAATGATACCCCCCCCCACATAAAATAGTTGATGTAGGAACAATAAGAGGCAATGTGTACAGGCACTGTAAAATGGTGCCTGTGTGTAAATTTATTTACTTCTTAGAGCTTTTGAAGTAGGAACTCCTGCTTTCATAGGTGAAGAAACCAAGACAAAGAGTAGTTGGGAAACACAACCTGAGGCTCTGGCTGTGGTCTCCTCCCAACTTCTGTGCCACCTTTCCATGTGATTAGTCACATGATGGTTAGCATATGGGTCACAGTGATAGAGTTCTTTGCTCGTATGCTTTTGCTTGCCTCTTGCTGTTTCCATCACAGGCGCCTGGGATTTGGGATGCTAGACTTCATTTACTCATGGAAGCCTTGAGGAGTAAACCCTGAGATTTTTTAAGCAAACCATAGATCACTCCATTAAGTTTTCTATTCTGTAAGTGGAGATATACTAAGCGTCCAGAACTGTTGTGAGGGATATGAATCAGCATTTATGCAAAGGATATTGAGGAATACCACACCTAATTGTGATTTCCTTTGCTTTATTCTTTTTTCTCACCTATGCAGTGATTTAAGAAGAACAACTGGGGACACAGAAGTCTGGGATTGTTTATTCTAGCTTGCTCCCCCACTTTGAGAACTTTTCCTTTCTCTGCTTCCTCCACTTTGTGGCCTTCTCCAAGTAGTAAATATTCCGGGGTGTGGGGGAGGTCATTGAGTTCCAGCTTTGTTACATGTGGCCACTCTTGGCTGTTACATGGCAGTTAGAATTTATTAGATTACTTTGTTTATGATTCATGTCAGTAATTACCCCAGGGCAGTGCTAGTTCAAGTACAAAAAGGACAAGAGACAACAACCATAGAATGGTTAAGAAGTGTCTTCTGTCCTTTACCTGTGGGATAGAAGAATAACTTCTCTAATTTAGAAGATCATTATAGGTCATACAGTCCCGAAATCTCTACGTTCAACTTGTCATTTCTTGGCTAGTAAAGTGAGGATAGAGTTCTGGATGTGCAAGCAAAAGAGAAATCTCGTAGGAAACATTTATCTTAACTGGGTAGTCTCTGGGTTTTTCCAGCAGAGTGAGACAGTTGTGAGTAAGAGGCAATAAAACAAGGCAGTTGTCTCTAAGTCGTCATAGCTTCTTATTTCTACTTGTAAAACAGCACACCTGTCACCTCTCTTTTCTGAACATTTATGATCTGGCTATCCCTCTAGGCCCTGCAGTCTAGTCTCTTCAACATGTGTGTTTATGGCATTTGTATATATGTTCTTTAAATTTACTTAACGGTTTTTAATGTTTCCTAGTTTTGTTTAAAAATGACAAAATATCAGAAGTTGTTCTATTTTGTTTTGCTTTCCCTATATTGCTAGAAGTGATAGATGTACAGCTCAGCGAGTAAGGGCGCTCACCTCCAAGGCTGACAGCTTGAGTGTAGTCTCTTGTACCGCATGGTGGAGGAAGAGACTCAGCTTCCACGGGTGTGTGCATGCTCTCCCCACACCCCAGCACAATAAAACAAATAATTTAAAAGTTAATAAACAAAACACTGGTGATGAAATGTAGAACAGAAAATAGGTTTGTTTCTCATTCTTCTGGATTTTTGAAATCATTATTGCTAAATTTTAGGTGATTTCTTTAAGTGTTTTTTTGCTTGTTTGTTTTTTACCTTTCATTAAAATACAACAGAGAAGCTAGGCGTGGTGTATATCTGTAACCCAAGCATTTAAAAGGCTGAGGCAGGAGAGTATTGAGTTCCAGAATAGCCACTGTTAGGTAGAACTCAGGGCTAGACATGCATGGCAAGATAGAATACTTGCTTAACATGCCTAAGACCCAAAGTTTGTTTCTTAGCTAGGGAAAAAAAAAAATCATATGAAACAGAATTTCTCTGTAAGATTTTTATTATACTCTTTTTTGTTTTCTTTTTTTAAAAATCTTAACAGATTATTGTTTTCTTTTTTTTTTTTCTCCTAGAACTAGCTCTTGTAGACCAGGTTGGCAGAGATCCGCTTGCCTCTGCCTCCCAAGTGCTGGGATTAAAGGCATAGGCCACCACCACCCAGCTCAGATTATTATTTTTTAAATTACAATATGTAATTTAAATAAATTTAAATTACAACACTTTTATTTTTAGAACTGTAATGCTTGGTCATTTTTATTGTTATGCTTTAGCATATTTTAGATAATTTGGGATTTTTTTCCTTTTCATATTAAGAAATGCTAGTTTTAAATTCATTGTTTTTATTTTGATTTTTTTTTTCTGTAAGCATTGAAATGAGTCAGAGGAAGGACTAAGGATAGGAGTCTCTGGATTCATTTGTTCCTGAAAATAGCTTTTGCTTTATCTTTCCGGATTGGACATTTGTTAGCACTATGTGCTTGTGGAGCAATATCAGGTTCATCTGATTTGTACGTTAAACAAACTCTTCTGAAAGCAAACTTTTCTACAGTTAAATTCAAATGAAAGATAATGGCTCCATGCTTGTGGAGACTGAGGTAGCATGGCATGCAAATGTGTTCTCCCAGGCCTTTGCAACTGTCTTCTTTTCCCTTTTTTTAATTTATTTTTTTTAAATCTTATTGTTTTTATTTGCTCAGTAGCTATAATTGTACTCAGTTGTATGTGTTTTAGTCTTTTTTGATCTGAAGAAGTCCTGAAGACTTCTTCATAAAATATAGCCCGATTTTGAAGCCAGTCATTTTAGCCACCAGCAGAAATTACATGAGTGACTTTAGCTAAGTGGTATAATTTTAGTGCTAAGTGCTTAGTGCTAAGCAGCCATTTTTAGTTAAATCGACTCCTTGTTCTGTTCATCAGGTATTATACCTTTCCCCTGAGCAGCCTACAATTTTGTTCAGGGTGAATATTTTATTGTTCATATTACATAAAAGTTTCTAAATTTTAAAATACTACACATATTATAGTTTTGAGACATTGATCTTTATGTTTTAAACTATGAGCTAATACTGATGTAAAATTAGTTGTAAAAGTATCCTTTCTTTAAAAGATTATTTTGAAGATTATATTGTTTATAATGAAAAGAGTTATGAAAGAATCCTTTGGTTTTACCAAAGGCTTTTAATAGCATGACTTTCCATGTGTAACTCAGACTGTTCCTTCTTTTCTCCCTTTTCCCTTCCCTTCCCTCCTTCGTTTTGTTCTTATCCAGCTAACCTTCTTTTCTTTACTTGTTTCTTAAAATAATTTTTCTCGTTCAAACTAACAGACTTCTGACCACATATTTCTACTTCCTCTGTCCTCAGACCTTTTAGAACAACAAAAAAGAAACAAATTCTCACACAAGCACACATTATACAGGACAGACTCTGGGATTTCAGACCGTCACGTGAAAAGGAACAATGGAAGTAGAGGGATTACTTCATTTTCCAGGATAAAAATGAAATGAGGGTATTTTGATGGCTGTAACAGCGTATAATAGACCACGATACTAAGAACACACACAGCAGAGTGCTTTCAGCACTGTGGGAGCTTTAGCTTCTAAGAAATACAAGAGTTGTCAATAACTGGAAGAAATTTCTGGAGTACAAGCCAGCATTTATCAGATTATCTGGGGGTCTTGTCAAAACACAGATTATGATTGTTGGGCAGAACCCCAAAGTTTTCCGGTTGAAGTTGAAGAATTTTTTATTTTACCATGTTTCTAGATATTGCTGTTAGTGGTCTGAGAACAATGAAGTCCTTGGCCCCTTGCCCCAGGGAGCCATGCCAGTCCCTCAGGAGGTTTAAAGTGCACTTGCCCCTGTGCTGGTAAATCAGAAGTGTGCAGAATTTGGGCTGAAGCCTAGTTCTATTGTGCAGTGCATAATCTACACAAATATAAATTGTTCTAATCTAACTGTGGGAAATGTCCTCATAAACCCATTGCAAGTTATGAGTTTGATACCTTTAACCCGAAAAGTAACTTGTTTGGTGTCATTAAGTGGCTACTGGGATGCTTGTGACTCTGATGTCACCTAGTATTGAAGAGATATCGTGGGACATGTCCCTGACCTGAGAAAAAATAAAAATTCAGTTTGAAGTAAGGTTTCTATGTAATGCATACTTCATTCATGCTATTATAAAGAAAACAGTAAGCCAAGCCATTATAAATCAGGGGCCATCTATATATGCCTAGCCAGCCCACATTCAGATTTTGTATACACATAAACAGCCAGACCTGCAGTTTCCTATTGATGTCAAAGAGAGAATCAGAGCAGGATCAGTTACTTTGAGACTTCTGTAACAGATTTCAGTGAACTAGGGATATAGAGATAATTTTTCCTGGAGAGAAATACAAGAAATACTTGTACTCCTGGATTAGGTTACATTGCTTCTTATCTTGATACCAAGGCATTCTTGGTCCATTTTTTCTTTTTCTTCTCTTCAGTAAATGTCAGGGAAAAAAAATCAAGGGAAGAATATAATAAAAATAATGAAATAAAATTTTGCAAAGCTAATGAGAATATGGAAGCTTTAGACAGAAAAGTCCCACTTGGTGTGCTAAGCATGATGAGGAGTATACATTTGGTCAAAAATCAGTTAAAACCAGGTAGTGGTGGTGCATGCCTTTGATTTGAGCACTTGAGAGGCAGAGGCAGGTGGATCTTTGTGAATTCGAGGCCAGCCTAATCTACAAAGTGAGTTCCAGGACAGCCAGAGCTATCCAGAAAACCTCTCACTCAAAAAACAAAGCAGGACACAGAGGAAAGTGACCGACAGACTGCCAATATAGGTGGAACTGTCTTTGAAATTTCCTGTTTCACGCAAAAGTCTACTGGATACCATGGACCAGTAGGCTGAAGATGGATGTCCCAATGAACAGAAAAACTTGACTGTCCAGGCAGCTAGATGTCTCTCTCAATTCTAGAGTTTTGGAAGTTGCTTACTGTTGTAATAGGAGCGGTGGGGCTGCGTCCCCAGCACCCCGGCCGCCTGGCTAGCTTATGCCCCGAAATAACAGCACACAAATTGTATTCTTTTAAACACTGCTTGGCCCATTATATCTAGCCTCTTCTCGGCTAACTCTCGCACCTGGACTAGCCCATTTCCAATCATGTGTGTAGCACCCCAAGGTGCGCTTACCGGGAAGATTCTAGCCTACGTCCATCCTGGGTCTGAGCTGAATCACGTGTGCCTCAGAGAGCAGAGCTATCGCGTCTGCCTGGGAGAGGGGAGCATGGCATCTCTGAGCTCACTTCCTCTTCCTCCCAGCATTCTGTTCTGTTTACTCCTCCCACCTATGTTTTAACCTATGGGGGCCAAGCAGTTTCTTTATTATAATTAACCAATGACCTTCCTCCATCAGCTTACAACGTACTTCCTGTTTACTTAGGTAACATTATATCCTTCAGGAGTCTTTGATGGAGTTGAAGAATCTATAGTTATAGTTTTCCTTAGTTATGATAAAAGATATATATAAATATTGTAACTGTAATTCTTGCTTGGTAGCTGTTTTGGTATATGTAATTTTACTATGTTAAAGTTAAAGCCTTCCTTTTTGTTTAAACACGAAAGGGGAAATGGTATGGGAGGTCCTTCTGTCTATGTGTTGCTTTTATTGGTTAATGAATAAGGAAGCTGAAGCTGTCTTATCCTGTTGGTAGGGCAGAACTTAGGTAGGCAGGGAAAACTGGACTGAATGCTGGGAGAAGGAAGGCAGAGAGAGAGAGAGAAAGAGAGAGAGAGAGAGAGACACCATGGAGCTACCAGCGGAGATAGATGTGCTGAAACTTTACTGGTAGGCCATGGCATCGTGGTGATATACAGATTAATAGAAATGGGTTAAATTAATATGTAAAAGTTAGCCAATAAGAAGCTAGAGCTAATGGGCCAGTGATTTAATTAATATAGTTTTTATATTAGTGGTTAACCACTATTCTAAATAGTGGTTATTTTGGTTCTGGATGGCGTGCACGAACAAGTGACCTCCTCCAACAAATAAAAATAAAAAATAAAAATCAGAATTAAGTTAATGAGAAAGTTAAAAATTAATTATTTGTGGAAAATGAAATGCAGATCATCACTGCAATTTTCATCAAGAATACTAGAGCCGGGCGATGGTGGCGCATGCCTTTAATCCCAGCACTTGGGAGGCAGAGACAGGCGGATCTCTGTGAGTTTGAGACCAGCCTGGTCTACAGAGCTAGTTCCAGGACAGACTCCAAAGCTACAGAGAAACCCTGTCTCGAAAAACAAAAAACAAAACAAAACAAAACAAAACAAAAAATACTAGGTATTTGATAGTCTAGTATTCTATATCATACACGAGGACAGTTTTCAGAAGTTACTAGAGAATATACTTTAGAAAAATGAGAAAGAGACCCAAAGAAGAGGTTATTCTGGACCTTAAGAAAAGTGAAACTGTCATAGTCGAGGAAAAAGGAAGGATGTAGTAAGTCTAGGAAATAGATGATCCAGGTGAAAACAAGGCAGTAAACGTGAGGATGTGCACATGCACAGGAACAGTCTCGCTCTCTGCCTTTAGGAGAGGTCCAGGGACCGTGCTTAGGTGTAAAGCATGGCAGACTTTTTAACCCAATTAACCAACATGCAGCCCTTAAAATGTTTGCTTATTTGTTTGTTTTAAGCAGTTGTTTGACCTTACCTAGATGGTAAAGATTTAACAAGTACAGTGTAAAACTGGTGAATCAAATAGAGTTAAGGTTGTAACTGCTAGAATTGAATTCTTGGGCTGGAAAGATGGCTAATAAGTTAAGACCACTGACTGCCTCTTCCAAAGGTCCTGAGTTCAAGTCCCAGCAACCACATGGTAGCTTATAATCATTTATAATGAGATTTGGCGCCCTCTTCTGGCATGGAGATAGAACACTGTATATGTAATAAATAAATAAATCTTAAAGAAAAGAAAAATATTTTTAAAAATTAAATTCTTATGTTAGTATCATATTGACCAAAGAAAATCTGACTTTGTTTTTTTGAGACTTTAGACAGTTAAGTGTGCCACCACTGGGAGGGGACAAGGCAAACTTTGTGTGTGTGTGTGTGTGTGTGTGTGTGTGTGTGTGTGTGTGTGTGTGTATTAGGGTATTTATTAGAACCATATGAATAAATACTCAGTGTAGGTACTACATAAGCAAATAGGTAAATAGTTAAATAAAATAGAATTTGAGAACCCTGTCTTGAAAAACAAAAACAATCTTACAAAACTTTTGATTCATGTATGCTGTTCGCACAAGAAAATAAAAACTCCACTGATCTTACTACTAACAGTTATATCTTTCTAGTATTTCAAAGTAAGACTCATACTTTGAGATCTTCCTTAGAGTTTCCTCATTTTCCCTGAGCCAGGAAAGTTCTCAAAAATCCAGAACTTAAGGATCCTTTCCTCTTGACCCGTAGGCTGCTAGCTGCCTTTCAACACAACAATGTATGTTTAAGACTGCTAATGGATTTATTTCCTTTAGGGTGATATGGACTACAGGAACCTCATGGCAACAGAAGTAAACCAGTTCACAGCGTATTTGTACATATGCATATATGTAACACACACATACTTCTCTTAGGATATGCTTAATTTCTTCACCAGTTTGTTTCTTGTTAAGGGTTTATTTTCCCTTAGTCTCACCTGTTGAAAACCCTGAGTTTCTAAAGAAAACTTCTACGTACTATTTATTTATTTATTACACGGACTTGCCTAAGATAGAAAATGATAAGCTTTGTCTGACTGAAATCATTACAGCCTAAACTTAGAAAAAAGTAAATTTACATATCACAAAAAAGCTGTCCATACCATACTCAAACTTCCAAAATTAAGGCGTTTTTTACCGTATAGGCTGAATGCAGAATTCATTTACATATCATTTTTCTAAAATGAAGACTTTCTCAGTTAACTTTGGAAATGCCGAATTGGGAGAGGGTATGTTAAGAACTGAAAGTTTTTATGTAGCTGGTACTTTTCTCTAAATCTAACTGAAAGCCATACCTTTTCATGTTCTGTAAAAACAGAAATATAGCTGTATTTAGTTAGGTCTAGGTTTGTTGCCTTCTATGTAAGGAGCCATATCCTTACTTAATACATTTCATGTTAACATTTTTTTCCACTTGAAATAACATTTTCATTCACTTAATATTTGAAACATTTTGGTTATTTATTATTTTCTTAAAAGTCTGCACTTCACTGTCTTGGTGATTCCTGGACCAACATTACTGAAAGAACAAGTTTTTGTTGTACTTTCAAATTAAGTATCCGGCAACATTTTACTCCTTAAAATAATTTACCTAACAAGGTCACATTTTATTAGTTTTCTTAATTTAAATTTTAATAGTATATATCATTTTGGAATTGGTTGTTGCGGCGAGAATATAAATCAAAATAGTAATTTCAAGATACACTATATAGTTAGACACTATGTTTTATGAATTGCCTACAAAGATAAAAATGTCATGCAGTGGACTACAGTAACTCTCTGGGGGAAATACTCTTAAAAAGGTTTGACTATTTCAACTTAGCTTTCTTTGTTGTTTGCAGCCTAAGGCATGATAAGTACTTTTAATCTAAAATGAAATAGAAGTGAAATATATTTAGCAAACTATTACTTAAACAACATCTAATGGGTTCCATATAAATTAACAAGTTTTGAATTAAATCATTTTGTGTAATACACATTTAAAAGTTCAGATGTCACATTATTTAAATCATAATTGCTTTTAGACTCTAACTTTAGAGATTTTTTTTTAATGAGGAAAAAACACATTAAAGTGGTTCAAGAACATGGAGTGCGTACAAGAATAGAATATATTTTAATGTCTAACACATCAGACACAAACTTTCTTTAAAAACATGTAACCGTCCATATGTTACTTTTCTTTTGGAGCTGAAGAAATAGTTTCCACGAGTACAGTTTTCACAGTTGAACACGGAGCAGTCCCAGTGGTTTAGGCAGGCAGCTTATATTGCAGATTCACTATCAAATATCTTACTTTTTAGGGTTTGTAGGTTGTGTTGGATAAAATTCTCGGTGCCCTGAACTTCAGAGAACCTGGAGTCACTTCTTCTAACAGACCAGTTTTTCATTTTTATTGAATTCTGGATTGTGTCTGAAGTGAAGTAGTAAACAATGGGGTCAAAGCAGCAGTTGGAAACAGCAATGCAGAGAGTGATGGGGTACATTGTCCTCACTGCTGCTGCCACAGAGCAGTTAACGAACGTCTGCGTTCTCATGAGAGAGTAGAAAATAAGATTGATGTTATAGGGCACAAAGCAGAAACAGAATATAACCAAGTGTACAAAAATCATTTTTAAAACTTTAGTTTTGTTCATTTTGCTTCTACTTAATGTAACAGGTTTATTTAAAGTTCTCAGCACCATACTAGAACAAGTTACGTTCAAAATTAAGGGGATAAAAAACCCCACTATTTCAATGAAAATCACAATCCTGGAGAGATAGGTTTTCCATGTGGCTGCTGGAAAGTTCTCAAAGCAGGCTTCTGAGGTATTGTTACCCAGAGAGTGGGTGGACTGAAAGAAAACTGCTGGTGCACTTCCTCCCATCACTGTGAGCCACACAGCGATGCAAACCATCTTTGCATTTCGCTTAGTTCTTAAAGTCTTCGACTTAAATGGGTAGACGATTGCCAGAAATCGATCTACACTGATACAGGTTAAGAACAGAATGCTTCCATACATGTTGGTGTAAAACAGCATTACTGAAACCTTACAGAGAAGATCTCCAAATGGCCAATTCCGAGTTGCAAAGTAAAAGATCCGAAATGGTAAAGTAAAGACGAAAAGCAAATCTGACATTGCCAGATTAATCATGTACGTTGTAGTTTCATTTCTCACTTTGAGGGCACAGATGAAAATGTATATCGCAACACAATTGGATATCAGGCCAAGCACAAACACCATGCTGAACATGCACCCATACAAAGAGTACTTAAAGGAGTCATCGTAAGGGCAGTGGGAGCCGTTGGAGCTTACCATTGTCAGGCAGTGCAGCTCACAGCCAGTCCTTTGTCTGCAGCAGTCGGCTTTGCGATTCAGACGTGGGCTCAGCAACAGCCAGTTGGTTTGCAAATTATTTGCTTCTTTTTGTCTTCTCATAAATATTTTCTTCTCTGAAGTCTTCAGAGGAAACATGAAATGTGTTGCTTAAAAGTTTCTAGTAGATTCTTCAGGACAATAGTCTCATTTTCTGGTCTCCAGAAAAATCCATGAGTCCAGAATTTAGTTAACTGACGGAAAAGGCACCCAAGGTAGCCAACCCATAGAGCCACAAACGTTAGGAAAAGCTGTGTTTCACGTTGGCCGCAACCAGTCCTCGTGTAAAGTTGTACTTCAGTCGTCAAGGTTAAAATGTCTTCATCTTCAGAATGTTTATGCAACAGTTATCAGTCTTACTTCAGAGTCTTAATAGTCCCAGTCCATCGTCCTCTGGCACCACTTCCTTCTTCTTAGTCTCCGTTTTGGTACTTTGGTATTGGTTCCATGTGGCGATAGGCAGAGTCTTTTAAAGATTTCCAAATGAATTCCTGAGCATGTTAGCTCTTGCTGAAGGAGGCCTTTCCGAGCTTGCCAGCTGTATTGTAAGATGGGCTGTCTCTGAAGCGAGCAAGAAAGGCTTCCTAGATTTGTAATATGACATCACAGGAAGAAGAGGCTGGGTTTCCACAAAGGAAGCCTTCAACCCAGTTGTTTGCAGTTCCTTTAATCTGATAATGTGTGAGCTGGGAATATACCTAGGAGGCTTGCAAATGGTCTCTGGCTGTCCAGCTGAGCTAGGCATTAACTCTTTTTATGCTGAAATGCCTTGTGGGGATTCTGGCAAGCTCTCCAAAGTGGTTTGCTTTGTTTTAGTTAGTGATAACTAAGAAAGATGTATATATATATGTATGTCAGCTTAAGGCCGCTACTTTGAATGTTTCCTTCTTAAATAAAATGCAGATGGGTACATATTTATAAATTGAAATCTTAGTGATATGAGTGGACATTTTTAAAAAGGCAAGACCTTAAGAGTTTATATATAAAAAGTATTTGCCTGAGAGACCAGCAGTTCTGGCATTCTTGGCTTCTGGTTTTTGTTTTGTTTTGTTTAATTACTTGTTAAGATTTAACTCAAGTGGCATGATGGTGAATAGCTTTAATCCTGCACCTTTTTAGTTATTGATAAAACAATGTTCTAACATTTTTCTTTGAAACTGATATTCTAGGGTTATTTTTAATACATCAAAGAATACATTAAGAATGTTTATTTTTCCTGGGAGATTGTAGCTCAGTGGTGAGAAAAGTTGGTACAGTATTACTCTTATTTGCCAGTGACTTAATATAAGCACAATGGGAAAGTACTTTCTAAAAAGGTCTTTTCCCCCTCTTAAATTGATTGAAATAATTTATAGAGAATTAAAGATCTGCTGCTTACCTAAATTTAAGTTCATGATTTTAATTTTCATTTTCCCATCTCTTCCTTTAGCTTCTGTCTCATGTTAACTGTGTGTTGGGATATATTTCAGTTCTTACTGTAATTCCTAAACTTGGTTCTTGTTGGAGCTGAAACTCTTCATTTCTGGTCAGTTAAGGCAGTTAAGGTCAAGTTTCTCTACACATGCCTTAGTTTAAATATTAAAGTGTAATCATGTGTTCTGCATCTTTTAGCTCACATTACTCTAAAACTTAACAACTTTTGATGGTGAATTATAATCTGTTTTGATTAGGAATTCACCTATGATGAAATAGTGGAAGATTACTTACATCCAGGAGAGATTGAGAGTCTGAATTTCTTTGTATTGCTTTTTGTGTGGAAAGCAGATACATGTGTGTTCACATTAGAAGGCAGATAGGAACTCTGAGTGCTGTAATGAACAAAGAAGCAATTAATAACACTTTCTTCTTAATGGCTAAAATTTTTCTGTTAATAGCTCTTTAAGAAAGATATAAAATGAGTGGTCTACTTTTAAGTTTCCTTATTGTCATTTTTATTTGATATATACAGCGGTGTGTCCTGGCACTATTCACTTTTTATTTCATTTTGAAAGTGGTACTTTCTCATTTAAAATATGAACATATATTAGTTCTGTACTGGAACATCCTTCCACATATTATTCCTGTTTCTTAACTGTTATTCATTAAACTGTTCATTTATATATTTTTTCATGTTTTAATTATTGATGCTTAAAATACATATCTACTATCAATTAGGCTTTTATTATTATCAATAGTATATGTTTATATTTCAGATTTTTGACATAAATCTTTACCCTTAGTAAAAATTGAAGTGTTTGCTGATGAATGGATTATCATTCTTCAGAATCTAAATTTATCACGAAGTCAGGATGTTGGTGCTCTGCCTTAACACTCATTTTGTTATTCTTTTCTTTTGAGCCAGGGTCTTCCACTGAACCTGGAGTTAGCCTTGCACACAGCCAGCTCTAGTGATCCTCCTGTCTGCCCTGCACCCCTCTGGAGTTAATAGCACAGCCACAACTTGCTTGCACACCTGACACCCAGTGAACCATTTCTCCAGCCCAGCCATTCTTTTCAGTTTTTCATGCTGCTTATTTCTGGTTTTGGTTAGGAGTATCAATTGCGTGTTGTTCCTTCATTTTCATTGCCACAGTTATAAATATACTTAGGTACATTTACCTCTATGAATATTATGTTTTATCTCTTTATTTGTAGTCTTACTGTCTTTCAGTTACCCCCTACCATCCTGTTACAGATCAACTTAATGAATCAAGTAAAATTTATTTTTTCTCTTGTTTCTAAGAAGAATTTAAAGGAAATTATAATATTTAAAATAATTACAGTGGGGCTGGAGAGGTGGCTCAGTGGTTAAGCGCATGTGCTATTCTTGCAGTGAACTCAGGACCACCAGTGCCCACATGGGGTGATTTACTCATAACTCCAATTTGAAAAATCCAGCAGCCTCTTCTGGCTACATCAGGAATGAATATGATGTACCCCCTCAACACACACACACAGGCTCGCACTCATACACATAAAACTAAATAATTAAGTCGGTAAAATATCCTGTAGACTGTTTTTTAGGATGTTGTAAAAGAAAGTCAATGTAAAAGAGTTAATAATTTGCTGAGAGTGGTGGTGCATGCCTTTAATCCTTGCACTCAGGAGTTTTAGGACAGCCTGGCATACTTACTAAGTTCTATGCTAGTCATATTGACACAGTGGAATCCTGTCTCAAAAAAGAATTAGGTGGAGGTGCTGGAGAGATGGCTCAGCAGTTAAGAGCTCTTCCCGTTCTTCCAGAGTGTCCAGGTTTTATTGTCAGCACCCACATGGCAGCTTGCTGTATGTATGCTTAATGTCTGTAACTCCAGTTCCAAGAGATCCTTTTCTGACTCTGTAGGCATTGCATGCACTTAATGCATAGATATACATCGAGGCAAAACACCCGTAAGCAAGTAGAAAACCTTTTTTTAGGATGTGGAGCTCTACCTTGAGCATGCTTGAGGCCCTGGGCTCAGTTGCCAATATCCCAGAAAATGATAAAATAAAATTTTGGAAATGTGAGAAGTATGAGCAATACCGTTCTAAACTAACTTATTTTAAAAAAAAATATTCAGTTTAAATGTAATAAATGTTAACTAAAATAAATTTTATATAATACATTTATTTGTACAGTAGTAAAATAATGAAAAACCATATGGTAGTCTAAGATAAAAGAAGAAAGGTATGTGAAATAATATTAGAGAAGTCGGTGAAAAGAATCTGGTACATTTTACTTTAAAAACTATGTGTTGCCCTTATGTAATAAATGCAACCATGAGAGTATCCAGGAAAAGTTGCCTTTTGAGTCTGAAATTAGTCTGCACATGTGTTGAGAGAAATTCTTCATTGTGAAAGTACATTTCTTGTCAGCTTTGTGTTAGGACAATCACCAAATGTCTAATTGTAATTCTGGCTAAATGTATTATCACTTGGTAGATTTTATAAATACACACACACATACATGGTTCAATGATGGATTAAGCTTAACATTTTAGTGCAGAGGATCTGCTTCTGGGGACCTGGAAATCTCTTAAGCCTTTTTATCTGCTCTTCCTTGGGTTCTGGTTTCATCATAGTCGGAGACTGAAACACTATGGCTCAAAACACATAAGAAACACTGATCTGAAGAAGGGATCAGCAAATAATCTCTGAAATATTTGAAGGTTTTTTCCTTTAGAGAAAATCGGGAAGGAATCTAGACTTGTCGCTTACTAGCATAGATTCTTTGTGCGTGGATAGGAAATTGTGCTGTAGTATATAAAATAATGGCTGCTCATATCTTTTTCTAAGTGGGAAAGTATGAAAGTCTGCAGAGAACACCCAGCAGGGAAAGCAGGCACTTCCTGTACTGTCACTTCATTCCAGTGGGGAATCTGTTTCCTTGGCTGTAAAAGAAAGGAATTAGGCTGTACAAAGTTCCCTTCCTGCTTCCTATTTGGTCCAGATTCTTTGAATTCTTTGAATGTTTAAGGTGTCACATTGGGCCTTCACTCTTCAGTATCAGGGAATCAATTTTTTACCTTTAACATTTAAGAATTTGTAATTTTGAAACTAGTTTGGACAAGAAATATGTACCACAGAGGAACAGGAGGAAGAAATATGTGTAAGAGCAGAGAAACTGGGCTAGGTAGAAGTTCCTTATTATACTCAGTAAATCGGCAGCAGCCACATGCTTACACAAAAAGTCACTCCCAGCACTTGTAATCCTAGCCAGCTAATTTAGTGAGTTCCTGGTGGAAACAGAGATAGCAGTAAGGGCCCAGGCCTTTAAGAAGGTGGATGACCCCTCTGGCCCCACCACTGGTACTGTGAGACCGTGAGGTCTCTGAGGGAGAACAAAAGCCAGTTCTGGTGGCTCCTGTCTATAATTACAGCATTCCATAGGCAGAGGTGGGAAGATGGAATGTTTGAAACAAACCTGGCTACATAATCAGTTCAAGGAGCTACACAGCTGTCTTAAAACACAAATGAACATCTCCAATTGCAGGTCTTGAAGGCTAGAGCTAGTGTTCACAATAATTAGTCCTGCTGTAATTTTATTAATATGGTCCTAATACCCTTCACATACACAAAACTTTTACTTTTTGAGGACTTGATAATCTGTTCCCACCCTAAATTTCTATAAGAGCAGTACAGAGAATGCATTGAGACATAGGGTTTAATTTGATAATGAAATCTTTGGGTGAGAGGGGTCGAGACAGGTTTTCTCTGTAGCTTTGGAGCTTGTCCTGGAACTAGCTCTTGTAGACCAGGCTGGCCTCAAACTCACAGAGATTCACCTGCCTCTGCCTTTTGGGTGCTGGGATTAAAGGCGTACGTGATGCCACTGCTCTCCAGTTGATAATAAAATCTTTGTAAACACTGACAAAGAGGGTTGCTGATTTTAAAGTTATTTCAGTTACTTTGGAAGAAGTAAGAAGTAGTGGAAAGACCAATTAATCTAGGTTCTTAGTAACCTGGTTTTAATTTTTATCACTAAAAAATTGACATTTTTCAAGTTATTTAACTTCTCTGTTATATTTGTAAAAAGACATGGATTAGCTCTCTAAAATCTTTTTCAGTTCTTTCTGTTTTAAAATTTAAAAAAAAATTGGAGTTATGATTGTTTTAGGATTAGGCAGGGGGCAGATGGTGGAGGGTCACAAAGCTGGGACTAAGACAGAGCGCTCTCTACATGTCCTTAGGCCTATTCCTTATGCATGCATGTCAAGTGAAAAAGGGCAGGTCTGTATATGCATAGTGAAAAGAACTCTCATCTTGAGATATAAAGATGTTTTTGTTCCTAAACTTGGACTTTACCTCGGGCAAAAATCTATCCTACCTAACCATGCTCTTCTGACTTTATAAATGGTTTTCAGAACAAAATGAAATGAAAAATTTTGGTTGTAAAATGCAAACAAACAAACAAACCAAAAACCTAGTTAGATGCAGTAAGCCTCCAGTTTCCTGAACTTTCAGATACTAGTTGAGTTGTAAGATGAACTAGGACAGTGTGCTCTGCTTCATTACATTTTATTGAACAGATAATTCCTGTGCTAGATGCATGCCAGAAGAGGGAATGATCCTAAGTAATGCCATGTACATACTTTGTTAGTATTGATCATGGGCAGCAGAAGCCAATCTTGTGGTAGACAGAGGCTTGCCTTAGGAGAAAGATTTGTTTGAGTTAGTTATTGAGTACCTTACACACTGGGTTAATTCTAGACTTCTTTAATGTTGTAATAGAACTTTATCCTAAAACCCAAGAGTAGTCTGCTCAGGCATCCCCCCACCTCTGTAATTCCAGTTGCGTCAGTCACTCAATCACAGCTGAAGAAGAGAGACTTCTTCATAAGTATGTGAGAAGCAAATTCTTTGGTCATGGTTGTTTATTGCCAGAGCTGGAACTGCAATCCTAGTTTCTTGACATAACTCAAGTTGTAATGATAAAGTAAGTGTCGGAAAAGGTTCCTTTGGCTAGCTGGCCAAGGTGAGCCACTAAGAAGTCACATCGATCTGATAATGCAAGAGTTTATTGGAGGAGAGGCAAGAGAGATAAAGGCCATGTCAGGTGGGGACATGAAATAGACAGACTGAGAGCAATACGGTGTGGCTGGGACCTTTAAGGGTGCTTGTGTCACTGCGCAGCTCTTATAGCATTGCAACAGTGGAAATGTGTCATGCCTAGTGGTGGGGTGAGTGATGACATGCTGCTGGCGCCAAAAGGCAGCCCACTGGGGCATCAGATCCACAACACCCCACTGTTTCATGTAGCTTCCAGTCTTTTTTTCCTGATAGAATATTAGACATTTAGATTAAAGCTTAGGTAAATATTAAGCAAAGAACTTTGTTTTTCTGTTGAACTATATATAAGCTTTTTGAAATCTTAACATGACTGAAATTTAACTGATATTGCTGGGCATGTGCATAAACCTTTAATTTCAGCTTCGGGAGGCAAAGTCGGGGTGATTTCTGAATTCAAATCTAGCGTGGTCTACAGCGTTTCAGGACAGCAAGGGCTACACAGAGAAACCCATCTCAAAAAACCGAGAGAGAGAGAGAGAAAGAGAGAGAGAGAGAGAGAGAGAGAGAGAGAGAGAGA